>NW_009650188.1:4372131-4378019 GCF_000708025.1 Charadrius vociferus | reverse complement strand
GATGCGGTGACAAACACAAACAACTCTGTTCTCCTGCTCTTCTGGTTGTGATTTCTGCTCCTGACACGCAAACCCTGCAGGGCCCCCCCTCCCCTCCTTCTCCCCAGCTGGGCGAGGGCTGGCCTGGCCGCGGTAATGAAATGCAGAGCTGCTTGGGAGAGCAAAGGGGAGGGAGGGGGGAAGGCTCTGTTTGAGGTTTTGTGCCTCTGGTTTCCTCTGGCCCTCTCTCCCAGCGGGGTGATTTATTGGGGATGGAGCCTGGAGAGAGGGGGAGGGAAGGGCTTGGAGTTGCAGGCAAATAGTCATCACCTATTTCCCAAGCACTCACGTGAGGTAGAGGGAAAAATGGGACGAGAGGAAGGTAAATTGCCTGGGCAGGGGCTGTAGAGCATCATTTACCAGAGATGAGCTCTCCTGAGTTTGTCCCAATTGCTCCGAGGCGGTGTGGAGCGCTTTGCACACTGAAGGACTGGGTTTTTTGGTGGAGGCTCTCTCCCTCCATCCCAATTTCCCCACCTTCCCGCCATCCCAGCTTCCCTGCCGGGCAGGCAGCAAGGTGCTGAGACATGCCCACGGGCATCTGCTCTGGGACTGGCTCTTCTGGCCCAGCCCAGCCTGCAGGGCTTGGCCTCGCTTCTCCGGTGCAGCCGAGGGGGGACGGTTCATCATTTTTCCCTTTCCTGCATCCCAGGCCGGCGGGGAAGGGGAGTTACCGGCTGCCGCTGACCTGTTTTTCGGGCACCCGCGTGGAGCAGCTGCACTGCTGGAGGCACCGCCAGGCTGCGACCTGCCTGGCTGCAGATGCATTTGCTGTCTGCAGCTTCCCCGTCCCTGCCCAGCCTTTCCCTTAAGCCAGGCTTTCGGCTCTGCCGTGCTGCTCGGGCACCGCCAGCAGCGAGCTTTCCCTCCCATGCGGGATGCTCCGGTGTGCCGCCACGTTGCAGGGTGACCTCCCGCTCGGGAGAAGCAGGCAGGGCTGCCTGTTTGTTCGCGCTCGCTGCTCCAGTTGGGAAACGCGTGTGGTTTCCTAAGGGGAAGGTCTTCTCCTCTTCCTCCGCGCCTTCTGCTGACAGCGTCTGACCTCAGCTGTCGTCCCTGGTAGCGCAGGGGATTAATCTGAGCCTCGGGACAGGTTGAGGCATGTCCAAGGCGGAGGAGAGCTTCATGCGTACAGACACAGAGGAAGGAACAAAAAACAATTCCCAGGGAAATATTTTCCTGCTGCTTTTCCTGGCAGCGAGCAGAGCGGGAGGAAAAGACCTTGCTATAAATTGCTTGCAGGAGACTCGAGCCCCGGATCCGCCTTTCCTTGGCCTCCAGCACCCCATGAAGCTCAGTTGCACCCACCCCAGACCCACACGGGGAGAGCTGCAAAGGGTGCTCGACCCCCAGCCTGCTGCTGAGCATCCCCAGGCTCCGCTCAGCCAAGGCATCGCCTCCAACACCCGCTGCCCACCAAGCTGTGGGGTGCACCGAGACATCCTCCAGCCGTGCATTTAAAAAGCTGCTCCTCCCCCTGGAGCAGCAAGCTGGAGTTGCCTCTGGTGGACTCTGCCCTTTGCCTGCTCCAGCCTCGGCCACCCTCCTCCTTCTCCTCCTCCTCCTCTTCCTCCTCCTCCTCCTGACGCTGTTTGCTTTGGCAAACCCCGGGCTTCACCCTGCCAGCAGAGCCCTGCGGAGCAGGAGGGGAAGCCGGAGGCGTGGGGTAGGGAGGGCGGCTGTGGGGAAAGGAGAACTGGGAGGGAAATGGAGAAGTAGGTGGCCAGCTGGGTGGATGGGGCACGCCGGCCCCGCTGTGAAGGGCAGGAAGGATGTGGCTGGCTCGGAAACCTGGAGGGTGGGCTGGGAAAGGCAGGAAAGGGGAGCGAGGGCAGGAAGGAGGGAGTGTGTCCGGAGTGGGGGGCAGAAGCAAGAGCCCTAGTACCATGCCAGGTCAGGTCTATGGGAGTCCCATGGGTGCCTGCCCCCCATTCCCCTCCCCAAGCAAGCAGAAGGATGCGGGCAGCGTGGCGCAGGCAGCTAGGCAGCAGCGGCTCCCCCTGCTCCATCCCTCCTGGAGCGGGGGTCCCAGACGGAGCGTGGCTGGAGCATCACTGGAAAAGAGGGGGAGGAAGCGGCTGTTTCAGCAGCAGGAGACAAAGAAATCCCTGCTGGTCATGTCCCGCTCAGTTCCCCAGGTTTGCCTCCTGCAAACCCAGGCTCCGAGCAGCACAGGCAGGTGGGCTTTGCCAGAATATGTGGTTCCCCATCCCAGCTCCCTCCGTCCCATGCCGTGCTGGGGCTGGTGGGAGTGGGGGGTGATGGAACCGCCGAGCCAGGAGCCGGGGTGGGAGGCGGGTTTGCCCCTGCGGCACGGTGCTGGGGGTACCAAGCATCACGGCTGGGTGCAGGGGGGGCTGCGGGAGCAGTGCGGTGTTATGTCTCCATGGCAATGTGGCTGCTATTTTTCAAGGCGGGAGAAATTTATGTGGGTTTTTTTTTTCACCCGGCACTGGCCCAGGGCAGCGTTTTAGAGTGCAACACCAACAAGCAGCCATAGTCCTGTAGGGATGGGGGGACATGCGAGGGGGTGATGGGCCACCCTCACCTCTCTGGAGCAAGGGCGAAACCCCTGGACCCCAATCTCACCCCTGACCCAGGGCTGAGCACGTTGGCAGCCCCCAGGGCAGGGGTGTGGGGTGGGCAGGGGATGGCTGAGCCCTCTTGGGCAGCTGGATGCTGCCTGTTTGCGGCCCCGCTTGCTCCGGGGGGAATATTTGACCCCATGGACCTTTGGCACGGCGCAGAGCCCGGGAGGAGCTGCATCCGGAGGAAGGCGCAGCTCCCATGGGAAGGCAGGAGGGACAGAAGGATGGACAGGGAAGGGAACTGGGGCTTTTCTTCCCTCCTCTCCAGCGCTGGGGAAGAGTCACAAAATGCTTGCTGGTGGGATTTACCCTGTTCGGGGCTGGTGGAGCCACACTCCCCTCCCCGGCTCCAGCACTCAGCGTGGGCTGACGGCAGCACCCATCGGCAAACATCCCGTGCCACTTGCTTAATCGCTGTGAGCAGCAAGTGGCCCTGCCCTGTGGCTTTTGTATTAATGGAAAGCAAATGTCAGAGGGATGTAAACATCGGCCGGAGGGCCTTGGGTAAAAGCCTCACTGGGTATTCACAGCATCACTCTCCCATCCTTTCTCGGAGCATGGCTCCCTCTCCGAAGGGTAGTGCCGGCGAGCCCATCGCAGGGCAAATTTCTCCCAATCTTAACCTTGCTGAGGTTTCCCACAGAGAACTGATGCATTTTGTGCTAAAAAGCCAATCTGCGCGGAGGTGGCTGGCGCTGCGCACGCCTCCCGCTTGACCTTGTCCCCCTTCTCCCTGGGCAGTGCCCTTTGCGCGCTGGGCTGGCTGAAATTCCCTCCCTGGAAAGGGCAATGGAGTGAGTGTTTGCCTTCAGCTCAGGAGAGTGTGACGTGATGTCCCTGGTCGGTGGCCAGGCGGGGAGGGACCGGCCGCCCTGGGTTCAGAGCGGTGGCACAAGGCTGATTGGCACCGGGAGAGCACCAGGAGATGCTTTCCTTGTGGGGGGTCATATCTGGGCAGGAGGGGAGGGCTGTTAAAAATAAACAGGGGTGACAAGTGGCAGGAGGAAGGAGCCACCTCTCTTGTTCCCCACAGCCCTCCCTGGGGAAGGGGGAGCGGCTGTAAGGCGGCGTGTGCCACCTGGTGAGCCAAGCACGGAGCCGGCGGTGGAGCCGGACTCTGATCCCAACCCCGCTGTGGTGGCGAGGTCAGCTCCTGTCCCAGGTCACCCCAGCACCTCGCAGCCCCGGTCACAGCCTGTTCCTTCCCTCTCAGCTCACTGGTGGTGCCAGTGAGGGATGTGCACTGGAAAAATATCACCTTCAAAGGCTGGCAAAAACAAAGGAGGAAAACTGTCACTGTTTTCAAGGTACCTCCTGGCTTTTCCTGCCACAGACAGGTGCTTAGGGAGCGCTGGTGATGCCGCAGCACAGCCCAGTGCCATCCCAGTGGCTGGGATCCTCCAGCCACGCTTGTTGGGTGGGGACACTGCACTTTCCCATGCCCCACACTGGGACATAGTGGCCCCCTTCTGCCAAATGGCATTGGTGAGGGGCAGCAGGTTGGCTGCTGGCAAAGGATGGGCAAATACAAGCCCAGTCCATTCTGCAGAGCAGGCACGTGCTGCCGGAGATGAGGTCTCAGGCAGTGGAGCGTTTTGGGTCCCCCATGCCACCACCACCGGCTTGGAGGCTGGTGGCGGGGCCCCTCGACTCCTCGGGGGCCCTGAGCTGCGAGCCAGCACCGTTTTGCGCCTGTGGCAGAGTGACCCCCCCCCATCTCCGAAGCTATAGAGGGCCTGGTGCTATGGCTGGGCAGAGCTGGCCATGTCCTGTCCCTGCAGAGCTTTCCAGGGGGTGAGAAGCTCCTGAGCACTGGGAGGAGGAGGAGGTGGGGAGGGTGGCTTTGTGCTCAGCCATGGCTCACTCCGGTGCTCTTTTCAGAGGGCAACCGGGGGCGGGGGGGAAACAGCCGGCATGCAAAGGCAGCCACCGCGTCCCCCTGCAGCTCCCTGTCTGCCCGGTCGCACGTCGCTTCTTGTTAGATCAGGGCTTGGGAGGCTGGAAGTGACCTTGAGAGATGGTGTGCCACTCCGGCCCTCAAGCGAGCCTGGAGATCGCCTGGTGAGGGATGGGCCAGGCTTTGCCCTCGTGGGACACAAACCCCAAGAGGTTAAGGGGCTGCCCTACCCCAAACCCCGCTGCTTTTGGTTGGTGTTTAGGGACCTGCTCCTGGGAGGTCTCCAGTTAAGGCGGTGCTACCCAAAACCAGCCGCATCGATGCATTTGTTCAGATAAGGGGTTTTGTGTTTGTAAGGGCTGGTGAGAGGACACGCTCAGGCCTGGCCAGGCGAGGTGCAACGTGCTGCTATCGTTTACCAGAGCTGGTGGCCTGCAACTTGTCTCTACAAGTGCCTATACCATGATTCATATCTCCTGCTAAAGATCAGCATGCGTGTGCATGGAAATCAGGGTGAATTCCTTTGGTCATGCCAGGGGCAGAAGATTCATCCTCCTTTCTCCTGCTTCTCATCTGCCCTGTGAGTTCCCACAGTGGCAGCCCAACAGGCGCTTATCTAGGGAGTTGTGTGTGGGAACAAGGACACTGCCCCATCCATCATCAGATGTGCTTGAAAGCACTCGGCTCCGGTGGGAAGAAATGCGGGTGACAGCCCTGTGCCTCCCGAAACACAGTGGCCAGCTTGTTTCACAAGTGAGTGCGTTAGCGCTGAAGGTTACGTTCATGCTTCCAGGCCAGGTTTGGTGCTGGAGTCCCCTGGGAAATTTGGGCTCAGCCCCCACCCAGCCATAACTAGCATCCTGGAATGCAGCTCACCCAGGAAAGAGAGGCTTTAGGAAGAAAAAAAGGCGACTATTTCCAATGCGGTCACTGACATATGAATATCATCAGAGCCTTTGTGCGTAATCCTTGGTGACTGTGTCCCGCTGCTGCCTGCTAAGCCCTGGGTGAGAAGATGTGGGGAAAAGACAAGACCTAACTGGAAGCAGGCTGTAAATGGAGCTCCTCTTATTTCGTTTCCTTGTACAGCAAAGCCCTCTCGTGGAGGTCGGCAGTAGCTTGCCAGAGAAATGCTCGCTGCTGCGATGCGCCGCTTCTTCCCAGGGAGACCCAGTCCTCTCCCTGGGACATGATCCCCTGGGGTCCTGCAGACAGTTATTAAAGGGCTGTCCCACGGCCCCAGCCTGAGAGCACGTGGGATGGACCCAAATGTGCCATCGCACCCCTGAAGTGCCCATCTGCACGTCAGCTTTGCCCATCTGTGTTTCACCTTGTGAGGAGTCTCAAGTTTTTCCAGGGAGCTG
>NW_009650188.1:4363914-4372115 GCF_000708025.1 Charadrius vociferus | reverse complement strand
TGCTGAACCTGCTCTCCTGGCTCTGTTAGGAGATGGTGGAGGGGCCATGGCAGGGTGGCCCACTCCCTCAATGTGTGCCTTAGAAGGGAAGGGTTGCAACTTTGGCTTTCCTTATGGGCCACCACTTTTAAGGACACCTCAAGCCCCCTTACTCTGTAGCATCTGTCAGTGGGATCTGTGACGATGGGATGGAAGAGCATGTGCTTGCTCCAGGGCTGGTGCTGCCTGGGTCTTCTCCAGACCCTGTGCACATTGCCATGTCCTTGGCACGGATAATTCCCCGGGGCTGCCAGTGGATGGTGTCAACCTACTTTCCTTCTGGAGGTGCAACGCTCCTTGAGAGACCTGCCACAGCAGTGAATGGCTTTGTGTTACTCTGCATGCCCCAGCAGGACCCCTGTCCTGTCCTCTGACCTTGTCTCCTGAGCCATCGCTATCCCAAGGTGACACCTGAGTCTTATTTACTGCAGCATATCTCAGTTCACCTGGGAGCATCATGGTTAACAGTGGCATGTGTCCCCTGGGCTGCCCACACCAGGTGTGAGCAATGGCCCATCACTCAGCATCTCTGCTCCTTTGCCCAGCTTGGGTCACCTGCTTGTGAGGAAGCAATGCGTTCAGCCTGTTTGGCTCTTTAAATCCAGAAGAGACAAGCCATTGCTTCACCTGCAGAGCTGGCTAGCTGATGGCAAGATCCTAAATCACCTCACCTGGGCTTTCCACCTGCACCCTATACCAAAGGCTATATGTAAGCTCAGTCCAGGGCTCTTAGTTCCTAGTTGGGTTGTCTAGGGGATGCCGGGCTGTCCTGCTCGCCTGGTAGACCTCTTCAGCCATGCTTGGTGCTTGAAGGTAAGGAGCATGGTCACACTGAAACAGCATCTACTGCCCTGCTTACGGCTGAGGAACAAGGAGTTCAGGTAAGGTTTGCTCCTGCAAAGCATAGGGTATGGGGCTGGGGGGTTCTGCGCTGAGCTCTGGGGGTCTTTCCTGTGTGCTGTGCTGCTGGAGCTGTGGTCCTGTAACTGCTGTAGCATGTGGCATCGATTGTAGAGCAGTGTCCTTTGCCTGGCTATATATAGCATTTAAGTGCCTGGAACAGCAAACAAGTAGCTCTAAGGGATTACTTGCATTTTATTTTGAGGCACCATTTAATGGTCACCTCGCACATATCGTGCCTTTGTGAGCTCCCAAGTTCTGGTTTAATTCCAGCCCAAGTAATTGCATCCTGCTGCCATCAAATGTCTCCCCCTGCCCTCGCTTTCCCGTGGATCCCAGTGAAGGGGGTATTTTCTACCTGGGAACCCCTTTTGTACTGTTGGCAGCAACTGGGTGCTCTTCCACCCCAATCCTGGCTCTGTTAGGGTGGTGGGCAAGGGGGTGCCCTTGTGCTTTGGGGGCACCGAAACCTCCTGACTGCTAAAACCTATTGAATCCCCAGGAGATGGGCTTTTCCTTCGCACTGCCCGAGCGCTCGATTCCCTTTGTCCTGACTGAGTTTAATTCCCCACGTTGGGTATGTTTAAGTAATTTTCATGCACTTCTAGTTACACAAAAATTGTTATGCTGGTTGCATTTAAATTGTACAGTTGCCACCTCCTCGCCTGGGGGCTGATGGCAGGCTGTGTAAATATTTAGTGTTTCGGCTCAACTGACATCAGCCTTTTGGTTTCTCCATCCCACCTTCTCTGCTGGCGCTTTGCACGCTGTGGACTTGAGCAGGGTGTCAGCAGGGGCTTGTCCCTCGGTCCCTGCGGGTGGCTCTGGGGGCTGACTTACACCCTTTTTGGGGGTGATGGGGGAAAATATCACCAGTGTGGCTGGGTGAAGATTGGGTGCGTTCGTCTGCCTGCGTGTATGAGGAGCGAAGCAATGCATGGTGTGGCAGCAACAGAGATCAAGAGCAGGTGACTTTTGCAGGTGGGTCACTGGGGTAGGACTTCGGTGGCCTGGTGAGGCTGGTTTCTGGTGGGCTTTGGAGGGGGGAGCAGGGCTGTCTGTGTGTGTGTCTCCTGTGGAGCATGCCCTCTACCCACCGCAGTCATTTTTTGCTCAGAGCCGGGGGGATGTCCTGCCATGTGCCCGGTGATGTCCCCTCACCCTGCGGAGCTGGGATGTGCATCCTCCACGGCCAAGCCGGCAGATGGGGCTCCTGCCCACGGCGAGCTGCTCTGCAGGAGGCTGGAGAGCTGGGCATCCCTGGGCAGGCAGTGCTGGCGGTGACCCAGGGATGCTTACTGGCCCCAGTCCCTCGTAAAGGGTTTTTGGTCCGTTGCACAGGCTTTTTTGCTTCCTGATTATCTCACAACACTTCCTCAAGGCTTTCCTTGCAGTGCTGAGCCTTGTCACGCACATGGTCACTTGGGGTGAAGGAGTCCTCAACCTCTACTCAACTTCACCTCCCATTGCCTGGCCCAAGCCCCCCCTTTGAGCTGCTTTTAGCCGTGCAGCAGGGAGGATCTGGGGCGAGGGGGAGTCTGAGGGACCCTTTCTCCCTGCGGGGGCTTCTCATGATGGAGTTGTGCTGTGTAGGATTTATGCAGTGGGTTGTCAGGTCTCGGTGCTGTTGGGTGGGTGTCTCAACTCTTGGTAGTGGCACTGGCTCTTTCTGCTGGGCTGGAGGCTGAGCTCTGGGGAGAACCAAATTAGAGGAGAGGCACGCTGCTCCAGTAACTTTCCAGCAGGCTCTGGTCTGCCAGCACTGGAGCATGGGTTTGGTATCTGTTTCGCATCTTCTCAACCTTTTTATAAACTAAAAGTGGTCTGCAACCAGGCACTTGTGATGGAACAGTGCGAGGTTGCTCCATGAAGACTTCAGGTCAGGAGGACCCTGCGGCTGAATGATCACGCCTCATGATGTCCCATCTGCTCCCACTGTGGCTGAGCACCCTTGTGCTGCTCTCCTGCCTGCAGCCATATAGGATGTCTCACCACCAGCAGCTACCTGGCTTCTTGCCTGCTCTAAATGTACCCAAAGCCATCTCCTGGCACCGTGCCCTCTGACCTGTCTCTTTTCTATCCAGGAGCCTGGTTGCTCCAGGATCTCCCTGCTGCTCTCCTCTGCTGGACCCTGGCACCCTCCCTTTGTGAGCACCCAGACACAGCATTCGTTTTAACTGTTCAGCAACATCTCCTCCTTTGATCAATAAATTACCCTCTGCCATCTCCAAAGTAATAAAATAAAAACCTCATGGGCGTAGAATGAGTGGATTGAAATTAATGATTTTCTTGTCGTCTTGCTCGAGCTGTAAAACAGCCTCTTCCAGCCGCTGTCATCCCTGGCTCCTTGCTGCTCTTGTCCTGCTCCCCCGCTCCTTGGGGAGATCTCTGCTTCAGGGGACTTGGTGTCTTGAGGAACAGCCCGGGGCATCTGGGACAGGGATGTGGGACCACCAGACAGCTGGGAGGTGGTCATTAGCATCATTAGCTGCCATGCTGTCTGGAAAGAGCTGCTGAGCTCAGTTATCCCCTTGGAGGGGGATCAGAAGTGCTACATGCCTGATGTTGGCAGGTGGAGGAGGCTGGGGGGGAGGAGGTCTCCTCACCAGGTCCTCTCCCCTCTGGACCATGCTGCTGGAGATTCCTCCTATCATCAGCTTACCTGCTGGTACTTTCTGGAGTGGGGGAAGAGGAGGTCTGGGGGAGTGACTGAGGCTGCTTTGCTATAAAATCACCAGTGACTCAGAGAGGGTGTGTGGGAATTACTTGGGTTTGGACTGATGTGAGATCTACGGGACTTCAGCTGGAAGCAGCAGGGTCCAGGTACATGAGCTGTGTGGAGCGGTGGTAAGCAGGGGGATGCCTTGCTGCAGGGTGCTGTGGATGCTTAAAAAAAATAAAAATAAATCTGAGTTCAAGGTGTGGTGACAAAGTCTGGAAAGAAAAGCCCATGGAGTGGTTGAACCTGGGAGAGCATTTCTCATCCACTTCTCTAAGCGTGCTGGCTGTGGCAGGAGGTGGGGCTGTGGGTTAGATTTGGTCTGCACAGCCCAGCTGCCCTTCTGAGGATGCAAGGCCTCCTGCTTTCTGCCCGTGCTCCTAGCATTGGATTTGGCCTTGACAGGAGCTTGTCTTTGTCCTCTGCCACCATGTTTGCTCTGGCAGGCAGTGTGTCACTAGCCCGTCTGTTTTTCCTCCTGAGCGTTTCTCCTCACCGGCAGCAGTTGCAGTGGATTTGAGCAGTCATTTTTCCCGGCTGCCGGGGATGACACGTGCCGCTGTGCACGGCAGAATTGGGGACTCCCTCCAAAAACATCCAGGAAGGTCCGATTTCCTCATCCCTGGCAGTGTTCGGGGTCTGAGCTGGGACAGGCTGCTCATGGAGCTCCTCAGGGATGCCAAGTGGTGGCAGGTTTGGGATTTGCCTGATGATCCCCCTGCAAACCAATGCTGCCTGAGCGGGGCTGAGCAGATCCACCCACTCCCAAATGTGGGTTTGAGGGAAGGGGACCTGTGTGATACATCTCCCTGCCCTCAAGCTCCTCTTATTTGTCCTCTGGGGTGGCCGGCGTGGTGTTGTATGGCTGGGTACGTAAGCCAGCAGCCAGGAAAGCCAACCCACTCCAACCCCCCCACCTTTATCCCAGCCCCGCAAGGAAAGGCTGCATTTCACAAATTTTCCTCCCTCCCTCTGTGCTCCCCAGCTGTAAGTGAGCAGAAGGCTGCTGGAGCAGGAACCAGATTACTCCACGAGGGCAATTTTAAGTACTCTTTTTCTGATGTTGCTTTTTTTTTTTTTTTTCTTTTGACACACGGATATTCAGAGATCCTGCCCGAGTAAGTTCCCAGGGTGGCATCCCAGCCCACCGGTCCTCCGGAGAGCAGTCCTGTGCTAGGCATGGTCTCTGGAAGCGAGGAAAATGGCACATGTGTGCGCTGGGGAACACCGGTGTTGGACTGGGATCGCAGCCCACTGAGAGCAGGCTGCTCAACTGGGAGGCGCTGGCCATTTTAGGATGCAGACCTGCTCGCAGGTATGATAAGGTCTACTTGCACTGTGGGGTGGTGGAAGTGGCCTCAAAATGAGCATAGGTGGAAAGAAAGGTGGAAAGAAAAAGCAAGGCTTGATCTTTCCGTGTCCCAGAGTGGTCCATGTGCTGTAAGTGGGCACCATGACTTTCCCTGGCTGGGAGGGACCCTGCTCCAAGGCTTGTCCCCGTGTGACACCCGGGCCATGCCTGCTCTCAGGGTGACTCATGACACCAGGTGCAGTTTTTGGAGCGCAGAAGAGTTGCTACATCCCCTCGGTTTCCTTCTGCTCTGACAAAACATCACCGAGCCCATGCCCTTAGCAAGGACACCCGAGTCCCTGGGCAGCAGCTCTCTGGTGGACACTCCTGTGGAAAGCCACCAGGGAAGACCACCCTGGGAGTTGTTTTTTCCCACCCCCGGCCAGCATGGATGCTCTTCACTGTGCATGTCACTGTTGTTTTGTTTGCAGCTCCCTTGAGTCCTTGCTCTCAATTAGCTGTGTGGTGATGTGTCCCACAGGTTAATTGCATATTGTGTCTAAAAGACAAAAGAGAAGATCTGTCTATTGTTCTAAACTCATTGTGCTTTGGTGTGAATTCAGAGCTGTTGTTTTTGTGGGCTTTTGTTGCAAGGGAGACAGCAGAACCACTCTGAGGTCCCTACCTCTCGTCCCAGTATTGCTCACACCTGAGTCCCTGCTCTTTTCAGTCTTGCCATGGCTGGGACCTCTGCAGTCACCTCTTGGCCTGATGCTCCTCCCTGTCCCCTGTGGAGGTGGCATGGGCGGTGTGCAAGTCCTACCTAAAGTTGAGGCTTCCCCAAGCACCAGTTGACCCCTGCTGGAGCTAATCCCACCTCAGCATCTCCCAGCCAGCAGCTTGCAGAGCGCAGCGCTGTGGTCTTGCTGTGTGCTGCTCTGGGGACCTCTGCAGTGCTTTTGGCAATGACACCGCCTCCTCCATCTTCTCTCCAAGCACCTGCAATGCATGTAGTGCCCAGCAATGCGTGTGTGTGAATTGGTTACTGCCTTGGCCAGAGGACTTTTGTCATCTGTCAACAAGAGGTGTCGCCTGCCCTTAAACTGCTCACATACCTGGTGTGAGGTCTGTGGTCCCAGCCACAGCTCTTCTGGTTCCCCTACAACCACAGCTCTGGGATCTTAATGCCACCAGATGCTTGGGCTGATCACCGGTGCTGAATTTTGGGTGTGCTGATTGTCACTTATTCCTATTTTGTACTGGATGTCCTCATTGGTTTCTAATAGATGAATTCAGTTTATGGCTTAGGAGGCTACCGATTTGGTTTCCTTAACCTCTGGTTGAAGGAGTTTTGGGCTGAAGCATTTGACAAATTCAGATAAACTGCAATATTCTGTCTCTTTCTTGGAATTCTTGCTGTAAACTACCTGCAGCTTGGGGAAACGCTTCCAATGCAGAAGGCTTTCTGGTACAGGTCTGTTGTGGGTTCCCCTAAGGACTTGTAAAATCCTACTTTTGTGATTAAATCTGCTTTTGTTGCTGTAATGAAACTGTCTGTTCTGTGGTTACTTGGACCTTTCTTGAAGGTCGAGGTGATGCCTGCTATGACATGATCTTCTGGTGCCATTGTGTGAACTCCCTTTGTAACTGAGAAATTGGAGAGTGTTTTTTTGGACGTAGCTGTCTGGAGCAGGACAGAAATTATTTTGCTTGACATCTGAGGCACGGGAAGCCTGCAGACTGCCTCGTGAATGGGCATGGGAGGAGCTGGGGGAAGCACATGTTTAGGGGGAGGTGGATGAAAATTCAGGTTGCGTCAATTTAGTCTTCCTTGAGCTGACAAAACAGTTTCCCCCATTAGAAAATTGCAGCATTTCAGCATTCAGCTGTCTCAGATGGCAAATAAAAGGTGATTATTCAGTATGGAAATCTTGAGTTGCGTTTCGGAGTGCTCCCAGAGTTGAAATCCTTGCGCTCCCAGATGTGGTGAAGTGACCTGAAACACTGGATCTGAGCAAGCACGGCCCAGAGCTGCATCTCCCCCAGCAGCGCAGCACAGTCGGTGTGGGGGAGGTTTATCTGGTGGCTTGTCCCTGCTCTCTGCCTGAGTGATGCTGTGGCAGAGAAACGCAGCTTCATTTGCCATCACAAACCTTTACTGCCCTCTGAGGTTTGCACTGAAGACCCCCAGGCAGGTAGCAAATGTGGCCCTGGGGGTACCTCAGGCAGTACCTGCTACTGAGATGAGGGAGG
Source organism: Charadrius vociferus (assembly GCF_000708025.1). Taxonomy (NCBI): domain Eukaryota; kingdom Metazoa; phylum Chordata; class Aves; order Charadriiformes; family Charadriidae; genus Charadrius; species Charadrius vociferus. Next base: position 4,364,913 of record NW_009650188.1, on the reverse strand, counting down.
GGTTTGTCTCTCCTGGACAACTGCACCCTTGGAGAGTGGTCTTGGTCCCTAATGACCCAAAAGGCCTTTGCAACCTTGATGCTTCACACTGCCACCAGAGCCTGGCTTAGGGCTTTTGCAACCCCTGCCTTGCTCTGCACCCTTTTCCTTGGCAGGAGAGCGAGGAGGGTCAGCCCAGGGGTCCCAAAGCAAGAGGAAAAGCCAGTGCCAAAGCCTTCCCCCCCAATTGCTACATGCCCAACCTATGGGCAGAGGCTTTTAATGGGATTTTAGGTGGTGATGGCTGCATCCGTCTGCCTCTCAGCTGTAGCAAGATGTCCTTTCACTGTCTGTGCCTGCCAGGCTTTCTGCTGCTCTGGGGTGTCCCGCTTGGCTCATTTCTCTGGCAGCATCTCCTTGAAGGGAGTAATTAGCTCTATACTGGATCAGTCGATATTGCAGCCGAGGTAAATTGAGGGGAGCCGGGGAGGGGGAGCATGATGCTGCCATGTGTGTCGGGGTGGGGGGGATGAGATCCCCCTGGGGGCTGGCTGAGCTAATCCTCTCTGCTGGTCGTAATTACAGGCTGGCTGGGCAGGATTGCTGCCAGGGCAGAGGAGATGGCAGGAGAGCCACAGCTTTCTTGGCAAACGAGCCACCTCAGGGCTCTGAAGAAGCTGTCCTTTGCCATGCTGGTGATGCCCTGGTCCCAGACTGGGGGGGAACTGGTGGGGGGGGCAAAATGGTCTTTTTGGGCTTGAACGGTATTTTTCCCAAAGCAATGCGCTGTCTGGTGTTCTTGGAGGCTCATGGCAGCCAGAGTGGCTGTGCCCGTCTTCATCCAGGGAGGGCTGTGACATGCTAAGAGATCCTTGGGGTGCCCGTGCACCCACCCTCCAGGAACGTGGGGCTGGAAGGCTCCGTGTAGGGCATGGGCTATATATAAGAGATGGAGAGAGCCCAGGCTGCAGCAGGAGAGGCAGGGGGGGGTCTGGGGTGGGGCTGTAGCTGCCTTGTGGG
>NW_009650188.1:4351568-4363871 GCF_000708025.1 Charadrius vociferus | reverse complement strand
CCTTGTGATAGAGAAATGGTTTCAGGAGCATCGGCGCAGCTCTGTGGCTGTCAGTTGAAAATGAGGAGAGGAAAAAGTACCCCCCTCGGCGTTCATTACGGAGTGGGGAGGAAAAGGAAATTAATGTTCTCCTTGGGCTTTTTCTGAGGTGATGAGAGAAACAACAGGAGCCGGAAAAGCCAGGAGAGGAAGTGATTCATATGTTTAATTCACCCTCCAGTTCCTATTATCACTTTTTATTTGTGCTACACGGCAGCATTCAGAGGCCCCAGCTGAGATCAGTGCCCCACATGTGCAGCCGTTGCTTAGCCTGGAGTGGGAGGCACAGCGAGGAGGGGGATGAGCATCCTTCATCTGCCAGGAAACCAAATCATGGGGTTGGAAAATAACTCCACTGGCTGGCTAAGGGCTGCACGGAGCTTTCCTCCTTATTTCTTTCAAGAAATGGGCAGTGAAGAGGGGAGAGGAAGTGATACCCTGGGGCCATGATGTAAGTTGCCTTGGTATAAATCACTGTATATCCCTGGATATTTCTGCTACATTTGGGGCCATCCTTGGCTCTTTCCATCGCATCTGTTGGGCCCATGACAAACACCTGAGTTGTCTGCTGCCCTAAACATCAAAGGTTTGTGTTTCGGAGCTCTAGCAGTTGTAGCCAAGGTCTCCCCAGGTCTCCCCAGGTCTCCCTTGGCTAGCTGGGGGCTCGCAGGCAGCAGGAGGGCAGCTGCACCCCAGGTCTGTAACTGCAGGCTTCAGAGCGAGAGAAATGAATGATGCGCTCTTCATAACTCCCATATTGGGCACTGGGGGAAAGGGATGGAGCTCAAAAAAACCCTTAAGGCAATGCCTTGTGGGGCAAATGTTCATTTAACCATCTGCTGTCTGTGCTGAACTAGTTTCCCGCTGAGCAGAGCTGGCAAGAAATGAAAGGCATTTGTCTCCCACAGACAGCAAGCGATGTCCTTCTGTGGCAGCAGGCTGGAGATGGGTTGTGCCTGGGGTTTGAGGGCAGAAACCCTCCCCCAAAGTGGGGCTGAAGCCCTGGGGGTGTGCTCATATGGGGTGGCTCTAATGCTTTGGAGCTGGTGGGGCTCAGCAGGCTGTTTCACAGTATGGGTTTGTGTATGCATATAATGAAATTGAAGCTTTGAGATCAATCTTGTGCAAAAGCAGTATAGCGTATTCATCAAGACAGCAAGGAGAGAGGTGGTTGTTGGCTTGTTTTGTTTTTTTTTTTTTATGCTGGAAACAGTATTTCCTTTTAAAGGAGCTTGTAACTGCCTCCTAGATGCCCCTTTTGTGCTTAGCCTGGGTTGCTGTCTCTCCCTTTGCAAGGCTGGGGCTAGCCAGCAAAATCCTCGAGAGCTGCAGTGAGGACAGGTAATGCACTCTCACTCAGAAGAGCAAAACTTGTTACAGGCTCTAACGCGTTCCCAGGGGCAGGTAGGAGAAACGTGGGCACTCACCAGGTAACAGTTTTGTCTCTGGTCTGTAGAATGACAAAGAATGATGTTACTGAGGTTACTGGTGGCAATGAGCCCTGGTGTCCCCGAGGAGAGGGATCTAGTGCTCATTGCTGAGCCCAGTTCAGAACAGTCAGGGAGGAGAAGCTGGTCCAGGCTCCTGCAGCCCAAGGAGGGGGAGCAAATACAACCCAGCACTGGTGTGGTTTGAGGGGAAACCAACTCCGCATGGGCACAGCAAAACCTCTAATGTGATCCAGCAGACCATGATATCAGCTCTTGCTCGCTTAGCAGATACACTGTTCTGATTGGCATAAGCATTGTATAGTCCGTGCTAAATAAGGATCTAATTTGCAGCTGTCTGGGCTGGGATTAAGTGGATGATCTGTCCGAATACAGGGACCAATGGGATCACTGAGCAGCTGTTGCTGGTGCTGCTTGGGTACCATCAGCCCTGTGTCTGTAGGTGCTCATCTTGCCAGGGTTTTTGAACAGTTTCCCAGCAACAGCTTCCTCAGCTCCTTGCTGCCTTCAGCTCAAACTGCCCAAATGTGAGCTGCAAGGGAAGGTGTGGGGGGAGAAACAGGTAGTGGAGCAAACTGGCTGAATCTTCTGAAATCCTGGAATTAAAAGCTGAAGCTTCTCACTGCTTTCTTCAGAGCAAAGCCATCAGCTCTTTTTTTTTTTTTCTTTTGTGACAGCTCCCTGAATCTGATGGGTGTTTTCTGCTGTTTCTTGGGCTACCAGTTCCTTCCTCCCTCCGTGTGCCCTCGTTACCCATGGGAGTCCTGTTTCCATATGAGGTAGTGCAGGCAGCCCTGGGCATCTTCTCTAAGGTGAGACTGAAGGGAAATAGGGAGAAGGTCTCTGAAGTCCTGCCCAGGTGAGGTGGGTTGAGGTGAGTCCAGCAGGTCTTGCAGACCAGGTGGCTGAGGAAGGCAGAAAGGGAGACGAGAGCTCTGAAAGACCCAGCTGGGCTCAGCTCAGCTCTTGAGAGCAATTTCTTTTCCCCTTGTTCCATTGCTCAATCCAGGTCTGAATTTCTAGATTTTTGCTCTCCATCAGCTGGGTAACAGGCTGTGCTCAAAGCTGATACCTGTAGGCGCCCGTCACTTCTGTATTTTCCCTGCCCTCTTAAAAATCTTCATTCTTCATGCAGTCTTGGGACCACAGATGCCCCAATGGGCGCAGTCAGCTTTAAGTCGTAGAATCATAGAATGGTTTAAGTTGGAAGGGACTTTGAAGATCATCTAGTTCCAACCCCCCTGCCATGGGCAGGGACACCTCCCACTAGACCAGGTTGTTCAAAGCCCCATCCAGCCTGGCCTTGGACACCACCAGAGATGAAGCCTCAACAACTTCTCTGGGGAACCTGTTCCAGTGACTTTCCACACTCAGATTAAATGTTAGGAAGAAATTTTTCTCTCTAAATGTACCTTCTTCCAGCTTGAAGCTATTCCCCCTCGTCCTATCACTACATGCTGCTGTAAAAACTCCTTCCCAAGATCTCCTGTAGGCCCCTTTTAGGTACTGGAAGGACGCAATAAGGTCTCCCCGGAGCCTTCTCTTCTCCAGGCTGAACAGCCCCAACTCTCTCAGCCTCTCCTCATAGGAGAGGTGCTATCTGGTCATCATCACACCAGAGTTGTCCTAGAGTGGCATGTATTTTGTTAGCCCTGCCTGGGGGAGTCCAGTGCCTATGTGTGAGATTGACCATTGCTCAGGTCCACCTGCCTGTCCATGGCTGGAAGCAGCGCACTCTTGCACTCTTCCGTGTCACTTAACTGGTGATATCTTATATGCTTTCATCAAGCTACCTTGTGCCCTGCTGATAGCCCAGCTGGGGCAGCCTGGGGCTGGAGCATCAGGCTTTCCACCCTGCATAGGAAGCCCCAGTTGGCTCTGTGCTGCCCTGGTAGCACATCCCAGTATTCTACTGGCCACTGGGAAATGCTTGGGACCTAGCCTGGCATACTGGCCACTAGCTGGGGAAAGCTGTGGTGCCTTTCTATGTGCTTTTACAGCTGCAGGTTGATGCTTTTTCTCTGTTGTTACCAGCATCCCCTGGATTTAGCTGAATGGTCTGGAAACGAAGTTCCTTAAAGCCCCCTTGAAATCTCATTTCTACTGACAGACATACCGGGAGAACTGTATTAAACCTGATAAGAGCTGGCTCGGAGATCCCAGCTTTCATAAATACAGTAGCTGACAGCCGCTTCTGTAATGCTTTAACACCCATTGTAAATAACTCCAGCAAGCAGAAGGATAAGAGCGATGTATAATAACTGTGGTTTAGGATATGTGCCGGTTTAATGCGAGCGGCTTGGGGATTAGATAAAGCACCGGGAACAACGGCTATGGCTCTGCAGGCAGCTCCGGGAGTGCTGCCTGCTTAGTCTGATCCTTGCCTGTCGCTCTTCTTCCCGCTCCTGTCTGCTGGGTGACCAAACTCACTGCCTGCTCCACCACCCTGGTCCCCGGGCAGTGCTGCATGCCTAGGACGGAGGTGGCATGTAGGATTTGTGTCTTTATGGAGCTGGTGTCTGGTTTGCCTAAAGTTGGGATCCTTAGGGCTAAAATATGAATTTCCTTCTGAGCAGGGGTAAGAATATAGTAAGAGACTCTGCAAGATACCTCTCTAAGAGGTAGTCTGTGAATGTGCATCCACAAAAGCCCTGACTGTCCCACCAGAAGTGCAATGAGGAGAGAAAAGGTCTGTTTGATATAGAGGAGAGACTGCTTGGCGGCTGGGATTGAGATGAGCTGCACGAGGAGGAGAGAGATGCCAAAAAAAAGCTATTCAGTAATATAAGCTATTTCCCTGTTGCTCATACACGTCTCTGGGTGCCTCCCGCAGCGAGAAGCCCTCCCTGCCTGCTGGCAGGAGGATCCCGTTTGGATCTGTTTAGACATTATTTCACTAATATTGTTGTTTATCATCTGTGTTGGAGCGGTGCCTTAAAGCCTGAGCAGCCCTTGGGGGGTGCCGGCTGCCTGGCGTGGTGCGTGCCTCCACGCTCCCTGGGCAGGATCAGCCCCTGTGAAAGCATCATGGGGTCTCCCTGGGGAGAGCCATCACCTGCTCTCGGCTTTGCTCAGAGGGTCTTTAGCTTTCTTGGTGTCTTCATATAAAGCTGGGACAGGCTGGCAGTGGGGGGGTTATCTAAGGACCTGGCGTGATGGGGTGTGTAGTCACCCCCACCGCAGCGGTAAGGTCATTTTGCAGCCATGTGGCTTCAAATCCATGGGCAGTGGTGGGGGCCAGAGCCTGCTGCGTGAGGCCAGCGTCTCTCGGCAAATCCCTTGGTTAAAGGCTTGGAAAATAAAATCCAGTTTGTTTCTGGATGTCAAAGTAGGTGGAAAGCATGCTGCACGCTAAATCTCTCCTGATCAAAGCAGGTGAATTAGGCTTGAGCTGCCAAGCCCCAGGGCATCCCAAATGAGTGAATTAGGGACAGCTTGTGAAACTTCCCCAGGCTTGCTGAGCTCCAGGGGTTTGGGTGGGTGTATTTGGGACAGGGGTATCATGTGGCTTTTGAGCTTCATGTGGTGCCTTGGTCTGGAAATTGGGGTGAGGATTGGACTGTGCCTGAATGCTGCTTCTGCCTAGGCCAGGGCTAGAAAAAATGGAGGGGGATGAAGGCAGGTTGGGCAACCTGCAACATCCACCATCCTGCTCCTGCTATGGACTGGGTGCTGCCATGGGCCCCGAAAGGCCCTGTTCATCCTCTGCTACTCTACCAACTTAGTTCAGAGAAAGCAGAACCATTAAAAGTTGACTTTTTTTGAGACAAAACCAGATTCAATTCATAACAGATTATGACAAACTTGCTGTTTACTGCAACTGAAGAAGATTGATTAGATATTAGGAAGAAATTTTTCACTCTGAGGGTGGTAAGGCTCTGGAACAGGTTGCCCAGAGAAGTTGTGGAAGCTCCATCCCTGGAGGTGTTCAAGGCCAGGCTGGATGGGGGCTTTGAGCAACCTGGTCTAGTGGGAGGTGTCCCTGCCCATGGCAAGGGGGGTTGGAACTTGATGATCTTCAAGGTCTCTTCCAACCCAAACCATTCTATGATTTTAAGATGCTGAACCCCCCTTCACCTGCAGAAGGTAAAAGTTTTATGAGAGAAGTTAGGTACAGTGTTGAGTCAAGAATTTCAGCAGGGCTGAGGTCTTCTGTTAGTGGTGGTTGAAGCTATGCAAATTTTGGGGACAGTGAGGATTGCAATGCTTGCCTTACACTAGGTGACTAGAGCATGTCAGCGTCTCAACATCTGAACTTGGTTGAAGAGACACTGAATGGCTGAGTCCTGTCTTGCCAATGGGCTAAAGGAAGAAGTAGCTCACTGCAATCAACAGGTGGTCATAGAAAATGGACCATAATGAGCTAATTTGGTGTTACTTGAAGATCAGAAAGATAATACTGAAAAGCAATGACTTAAGAGTTATGCTTGATTTGAATAGGAATGATATTAGCAGAACTTGAAGTGGGTAAAAAGTTTTCTGGTCCACTTCAGCATCACTGTGAGTGAAGAAGCATTAGAAGGTGTTTATTTCTGGAGGTGTCTCAGACTCAGCCCTAAGCAGTGCTTGTTAATAACATTTTTAGTACTGTGAAACATGACAAAGCTGTTGGTGGAGGTCTGCAGCTGATGGAGTAGCCATAAGTAATGAAGTGGACAGAGCAAAATGCTTGGTAACCTGCACCCCTTTCTGTGTCATACTTGGGGTGGGGAAGCAGTGGCCTGGAGAGGAGTAGCGGCTGCTTTGTAAAACCCACCAAGCCCTGGCTGAAACCCACCTGGGTCAGCCCTGGGGTTGGAGAGGAGCAGCCAGCGGGTGTTGAGGGACTTTGTTACTGCTTTTATTTATCCTCTTGGAATAACACGCCCCGTTCTGGTCTGCAATCAGGGGCACGCTGAGAAGTTAGCTTGGAGCGGATTCAAAAGCATGATTAGAGGTTTGTCAGGAAAACTGCCACACAGCCAGGGACCTGGTATATTTGGACTGCCACGGGGAGGTGACTTGATCTCTGGCTCAAATGCTTGTAGCAACCTTAGGGTGAGGACTTGCCCATCCTGGCCGAGCGTGAGGAGGATGGTGCGCTTTTTGGAAGAGATGGGATGATGCAATCCAGATGATGGACCCGGGGGCAGTGCTGTTGGGCTGCCCACCCAGGGAGTCTGCCCCTGTTGTGCCTCTCTCCAAACCCTCCTGATCAGCCACAGCTTTCAGATACGGAGCAGGGGTGGATCTGGGGAGGCAGCTCAGCTGGGGCATTGCTGTAGGCACAAGCTGCAGGAGCAGGCGAGGAGGTAATGGGGCAACGCAGCAGGAGCATCCTTAGTCTGGTCCAGCAATGACACCCCAGAGCACTTGTTTGTGGTTGGCTTTCCCCTATGTGTGGACACCAAAGAGCTTTGCAAACACAGGCTATTGCAAGGAGCTAATTGACTTTCTATCATATCCTCGGGTCTTTTTGCGAGTGAAATGACTAAAACGCAGCCGCAGGCTTCCCAGTAAACAATGAGCAGTTGGTTTCACATGGCTCCCTGTCAAAAATCCCAAACTGGAAAGGCAGGAAAACAAACAATCAGATCAGAAAGAAATGGGTTTTTGGCACCGGTTCCCTCCGTGTTGACTGGGCTGTGAGACAGACCCTGAGAAATGGCTCAGACTTTAGTCAAACAGCTCAGACATGAGGAAGGGAGGGGGGAAAAAAAAATGGATAAAAACGTTTGTGTGGTGAAATCCAGGCGCCTGCAGTCGGAGAGGAGCAGAGCAAGGGTCTCTGCGTGCTTTCCAGATGGCAGATACATTTTAAACACAAGAGGCGTAGTTATACCCTGGGTACTGAAGCAGAACAAGTGCCAGGAAAATATATGCTTCAGTTAAAAGATGGGAGTTTGGAAATTGAGAGCAGCACTTGTTTTGTAACCAGGATATAAACTATGGGTCTGAGGAGGAGCAGCAGGCAGGGCAAAGGCATCTCCTCTGCAGGTTCAGCTTTCCCAGTGACAGGTTGGGTCTGCTGCCTCTCTGATCATTAACCTAATTGACAAAAATTGGCTAGAGCAGCCTGGGGGGAATTTGTTCATTTTCTTTTTCTTGCAGTCTGCGATAGCTACTGGATGAATGATATTATTTTTAACAGGAGACAAATTTAATGTTTCTTGATCATCCCATTCGGAGTGCAGCTTCCTTGCGATTCAGCTGGCCAGAAGCATGGTCCCAAAAGCGAGAGGTCCATGGTTTTGTCTGCCTCCCACTGCACTGTGTTATGTTTCTTTTTCTTTTGCAGCACAGTCTCAGAAATTTCTGTTACTGAAAAGTTGAGGCTTTTTTTTCTAGCGAGGATTGTCAGTTTTAGAAAAATTCCTACTTTGGGAAGGTTTAGTCTCACTTTACACAAGGGCCCTAAGATTTAGGCCAATTTTTTTCCCTTTCAGTCCTTGGTACAGTGTTCGTATTATTGTGAGAGAGTAAATATCATTCAAGACATTTCAAGTTTCTGTTGTTAAACAGAAGTGTGTTTTGGCATATGCAGGCCCTGGGGAACAAACCTTAATGGAGACATCGGGGCATAGCACTCTTTCACCCTGAGGCAGTTTCACAGGTTTGAGTTTACCAGACACGAAGTCGTGTAGCAACCCTTACCCAATTTCTCTTCCTTATAGCAATTGCAATTTCCTCTCTCCTGAAGAGCAGCATTCACTCACCATGGAGGTCTGTGGCTTTCTGGTGGGTCTCTCCAGCTCTCACCACTCAATGGGACCAGCAGACAACTTCGCAGCTCACACTTCCAGCAGCTGTCCTCTTGCTGGGTTGGAGGGTTTGCTAAATATATATGGCTCTTTTGTTTTTTAAAGATGCTTTCAGCTGGCCTGTGCTTCACATCCTCTTGTCTCTTTAGCTCTGTTTAAAATACACACGTGCCTGTTTAGTAGAAAAATACACAGATCAACTTGAAAGCGAGTTGCTGGTCCCCTCACGCTTGGCAGAAACCAGTGCAAAGCTATCTTGAACCAGTCACTGAGTGCTAAAAACCAAGGGCAAGAGCATACCTTGCAAGGGGTCCCTTCCCCTGTCTCAAAATGGGAGCTGCTTTACCCAGAACACCTCATCAGCGTTTGTCTGACCTGCTCTCAAATCCCAGCAGCTCCCCAGCTGTCTATCCTGAAGCTTAAATAATCTTTGCCACCAAGTTGTGTTTTGTTTTGTGTGGTGTTTTTTTTTTTTTTCCTGGTGCCTAATCTACAATTTACAGCCCATTACTTCTTGTCCTGTTCCCTGTGGGGATGCAGTGCAATTTATTCCCGCACCCTTTGTAGCAACCTTTTACATAATTGAAGACTGCTATCATGTCTCTTCTGCCTTCTGATTTCCAGACTAGACAAATCCAGTTCTTTCAGGCTTTTTTTCTTTTTTTTTTTTTCCTCCAAGAGGTTGTGTTTTGCTGCCCTTTGTATGCTCTCTTTGCTGCCCTCTGAACTGTCTCCAATTAGTCCACATCTGAAGTGTTTGTGGCTGTACATGCAGGAAGGAGGAGGAGAAAAGCTAGTTAGGCTTTTGTGCTGCGTGGAAGGAAAGCTATATTAAAAAGCTGGAGGTCCTCGGGGTTACCCTACACAGTGCTGCTGTACAGGAGTAAGAGGTTAGCAAGCGAGCAGCGAAAATAGATCAAGTCCAGGTAATGTCTGCGAGTGCTGGGTTTGGGCAATGGGCTTGGATGCCTCTGAGTGCTCCCACAAATCTTGGGGTCGAGGAAAGTTGGATGCTCCTGGATGTAAAAGATGCTCATTTCTGTCCAGCTGGGCTTTGCAGATCTGCATTTTTTTTAATTTATTTTTTTGGCTCTTCCCAGCCAGCGCCTTGGGCTGCTAACCTGCACCCCGGGCGCTTGCCTTGCCTTCGCATGCTCGCACAGCCGAGGATGGCTCCTGCGAGCTCGCGGGGAGAGCCGCCGGCAGGTGGGCGCCGCTGCCGCTGCTGCTCGCTCCCCTGAGATGACAGCAGCTCGGTGCTGGGATGTTGGCGCTGCTCCTGACGCCGTCTCTCCATATTTCATTCCCGTCTAGCCGGGTGGTGGGAGGAGACGCTCAGCTTCGTCTCCACACCGATCAGGATTGTCTTCTTTTTTTTTTTCGGGATGGGGAAGCTGATCTGCATTCGTGTCTCATCATCCGCAGAGCTGGCAAAATTATTCACGTAACTAGTTCTCGGGGAGAGCCTCGCTTCTCCTCCCCCTCCCGCTGCGCTAGCAGGGAGCTGCTGTGCCCCAGCACTTCCCCGGGAAGGCAGAAGGGCTGTGTGGAGCTGTGGGGATGGGGAGAGGGAGACAAGCGATGAATGGTGAACCCCCAGAGTTCAATTACCCCCAGCTCCCACCACGAGCAGGTAACCATGGAGACATCCGAATCCAAGGCATCACCAGTCCCCAAGTAACAGCATATATACATATTTATTTAAATAAAGACCCTGGGCTCGTCACTGAGAAAGCTGTCTCGGTGCATTCAGGCTGGTGGCTCCGCTGGGGTTGTCTGAGGTGCAGGGCAGGATTTGGGGGCATGGTGCGTTCAGAGTTGTGTGTGAGAAGGTGTCAAAACCATTTCTCTGGGGGGCCAGAAGGATGCAGTGTTAGAGAGCGCATTTGCATCTCTACCAGCATCAGCTCGTAGCAATAACAGGAGAAATGGTGAGGAATGGGGTTGCTGATGTGCATGGGCCCTCTGGCAGGGTTTTTCCCCTTCTGCACACGCCAGGATGGTCTTGCTTGGGCTGGATTTGGGATACTGATGTGTAGTGTCCCAGCAGAGGGTTGAGGGATCTTGATGCATCCCAAAGAGGATGGGTATTGGCAAGTTTTCTCTGCGCCCCTCCCCGAGGTGCCAGCAGAAGTGTGCTGGGGCAGGAGCACGCTCACCCAGTGTGTGAATGAACGGGAGTGCTGGAGGAGACGTTTAAATGAAGCACTCGTCTCCAGGATTTTCTTCCCTTAGCTTCATTCAGATTTAGGGATGAAGGTTTTAAAGAGACAGCACTCAGGCTGGGTGGCACAAGTGGGCATCCTTGCGAGGGAGTGGCCGGGCACCAAGCTCTGCTGCTTCCCCAGCCCCGGAGGTGCCAGCGAGGCACTGCAGAGCCACGCAATGTCTTGGGAAAGCAAAAGTAACATAACCTGTCCCCACACAGTCTGATGCTCTGACTCTCTGGGGTGATGTGCACCCATGATGCCACTCGTGGCTGCCCCATGGGGGTGAGGTACGTGCTGGGGAAGGGGTTGTGTGCCATTCGGCAGTACATGCTGGGGCTCAGTGCAAGCACAAGGACAGGGGCAGCTTTGGGATGGCATTATCAACATTGCCAGTGTCTGGTCCTGGAAGCTTCTGAAGTCCAGGATGCTCCTGAGCACTGTCAAGCGGCACAGGTTTGATGGGATGCTTTGCAGTGTGGTGGGAGGAGCTGGAGGGGCATTGGGGTGTGGGAGCATCCTACCCACCCAAACAACCCCCTGGTCAAGGCTGCAGTGGGCTGTCTCTGAGAGAAGCCATCAATGACAAGCTTTTGGGGACTCCTGTGCAAACCAGTGGGGCTTGTGGTGAGCTGTGCCATGCTAGGACTTCTCTTTGCACATGCTAAGAGGGAATATAAAAAGAACTGTGTGCTGCCTTAGTCCAGCAGCCCTTTGGCAGCGTCACTGGGTGGCTGTGGCAGTGCTGTGGGTCTCCTTGACTGAAATGCAGAGAGCCTCAAGCTCCTCCATGCTGCCCCTTTAGGTCCAGTTGTCCATGGGTGCTGCTCAGGGTGTCTGGGAAAGCAAAATGAAGGAGCAGTGGGGACACACCTCTGCAAACCAGGCTACAAGCATGATTTAAGAGGCTTTGAATAAAACCCCTTCCCACTGGCAGCCCTCAGATACTGTGGGGTAAATCTCTGGCTGATCTGGAGGGGCACATACCTCCATGTCCCTTGTCCCCACAGCTGCCCTTGCTTTCGCTGCTGGTTAAGGGGAAGTTCATATCAGAGAAAGGCAGGGAGTGCAGGGTTATATTTTGTGTGGTGGCTGGGAAACTCATGCTTGCTTTCTATGGGAAGAGCTACGGAGGTCCCCATGCCTGGTGAGCAAGGTATGCGCAGAAAGGGGGAGACCCAGGTTGCAAAAGAGGGGTTGGGGAGCACCAACACCAGCTGGTGTCGCAACTTGGGTGTTTTCTGCCACCAGTCCCCAGCGTGGGACCAAGCTGGTCAAATCAAACCAGCTGAAGCATCTGGATGTGGGTTTCTGGGTGCTGCTGCTGGGTGGGTGGCTGAACCTGGGGTGGCCGAGCTGGTCTGGGTAGGCAGAAACGCGGCTGTTTGCTCGGTTGTGCACTCCATCCTTACCCCCGGTGTGTGTGTGCAAGGGGGTGTGTGGGGTGTGTGTGCAAGGGGGGTGTGCCCGGACAGTTCCTGCTCTGTTTTGGCGGAGCTCAGCTCCTTCCCTCCTTTGTTATCCCGTCTGCCCCCTCTGGTATATGTGCGAGTTCCCTTTCTGCGATTGTCAGAAATTTCTTTGCCACTGTGTGGGCAGGAGACAGATTTTAACTGTCTCTATTTTCTCCCCCCCTTTTTATTTTTTATTTTTTATTTTTTTTTGTATTTCGTTTTATCCCCCCTCCCCCTTCCCTCTCCCATTCCTTCCTTCCCTGCTCCTCTAGTCTCTCCCTCCCTCCTTTCCCTCCTTCCCCTCCCCTCCCTCTCTTTTTCCCTCCCTCTCCCCGGCTCTTTTTCTCCCTTTCTATTGCAAATAATGCCTCTGGAATAATATTCCGACCTCGCCCAGCTCTCCTACAGGAGCCAT
>NW_009650188.1:4345034-4350889 GCF_000708025.1 Charadrius vociferus | reverse complement strand
TCATGCCCCGGGTGGGATGGGTAAAGCCAGGTCGGGGGTGTAAACCCTTTTTCTTCCCCTGCCTTGGGTACCCCAGAACTTTGAGTGCCCTGGAGAGCCCTTGTTGGGGTGTGGGGGCAGGGGTGGTGTCTGGTAGTGGGCTGGTTCAGCTCTGGTCCTCCTCTGCCAGCCTGAGGCCTCCCAAATGTGCAGGGTCTCCTCTCTTCCCCGGGAGCACGTAGGCTGCATGGGTGCACTCAGCATCCTTCCCCTGCCTGCCCTGGGCACTTAGTGCTTCATGTTGTCTCCTTGAACCCAGTCCCCGCTATCGGTGGGTCCGCGTGCTGCTCCTAAGTCTGGTCCCTGCTGGAGTGTTGCTGTGGCAGTGGAGAACGAATGGTCCCCAAAAATCAGGGTTTGTTTGTCTTGTTCCTGCAGCTCACCCGGCTGCTCTTGCGTTGCAGAGCGTGTGTTTCGGTGCTTGTGGCTCCGGCTGGCGCTCTGCACGGCTGGAGGGGGGCCAGGGATAACTGCCCCCCGTGATCCTGACCAGACAAGTGCTGCTTGTACCCTGGACCACCCCGCCTTCCCCCACGGGCCGGCCACATCCCCGTGGGTGGGTGGTCTCATCGTGCTCTTGGCGCTGACATGAGGCCAGGCTTGGTCCGTGCTGCAGATGGGGAGGTCTGGGCTCAGGATGCCGTGGGATGTGGTGACACTCTCGGCTGGTCCGGATCCACGGCTGGGGCTGTTTAGCAGATGAGGCACAGTGTTACGGAAGGCGCTGTCAGTGAGATGAGACACCCGTTCACAGCCTCGGCTGCTGCTTATGGTGTCTTTGGCAAGACCAGGGCATCGATGCCACCCATTGAGTAATTGGAAACTGAGCACCATCCACATGGGGAATATCTTTTGGAGGAGTTCCCTTCAGGTCCCTCTCCCCAAAATGTTTGCGCAGCACTGCTGGCACACAGGAGTAGCGGGCTTCTGGGGAATTGAGGTCTGGGGTCCCTCCAGTCAACTTTTGAGGGGGTCTCTCTGCCATGTGGCTCTCCAGCGGCATGACACAGGCAGGGTGGGCATGGCAGAGCCGCAGGGCAGGTCTCGGCACTGGTGGACTGTAGTCCACTGGATGCGCGTCTACAGGTTTGGGAGGTAGAGGAGATGGAGGTGGCAGCAGGCTGTCCCATGGCACCGAGCTCCTCTCTGATCTCTGCTTCTGCCTGGCTGGGTTTCCTTACTCCTCAGTGGTCCTGGAGTACCTGGAAAGTTTGTTCACTGTAGTTTGGGATGCATTTGCATCCCTTGAGCACCTGGGGGTTTTCTCCTCCTCTGCCATTACAAAGAACAGTGTAAACCTTTTCCCCAGCGAAAGGCTGAGTGAGAGCGTGGCCCTTTGCACCTATTTTGGACAGGCGACAGGTCGATGCTGAGGTGCAGAGTCTCCCTTGGGTTCACCCATGCTGTTGAGGGCACTGATGATCTGAGCATGTGATGTAGGGGGATCTCCCAACTCTTTGACCCTCTGCAAACAGGACTGTCCCAGTGGCTGTGTGAGGCTGCAGCCCCCCACGCCCCCTCCCCGGCGTGGTTGAGTCAATGTACCCACCCACTGCATCCAGTGTGTGAGTCACAGGCTTTTTCATACACTGGTGTGAATCACTCACACACAGCCACACTGATGACTTTAGCAACAGCTGAAAAGATAAAACAATCCCCCCACCTCTCCCCCATCACCACTACTGGGCTCCTTGCTCACAGTGACCCAAGAAAACTTCTGCAAGTGGTGTCTTGGTGATGGCAGCTGGAGTTTCTGCTAACTTTCTGCATCCTGTGGTTGGGTTGATCCATGGATGCCACCGAAGATGCTCATGGCTGAAACGGATAGGTGGACACCAGGGTGATGCAGCCTGGAGCATGGCTCTTCTGCCTTGGTGCTAAGGGGGCTCTGCTTGCTAGATTGGGGTGAGTCTGGTGGTGTGCTGAGCCATCCCCTGACTCTTCCCTCAGGACAGGGTGTGTTTTGGGCCAGTTTTCCTGAAGCTGTTCTGCTTACCACCTCCATTTCTTTGGGGACCACCTGTGGAGATCTGGAGCCCCATGCGGGTGGTGTGCTCTTTTCTCTCCCCCAGCCCGCTGGGGTGCAGCAGGACCCTCTGAGCCCCAGCGTGAGTGGCTGGCGATGAGCAAGAGCTGTCAGGAAAAAAGCCAGATTCCCCCCCATGGCTGCTGCTGCTCCTCTCCCCAGTGCTGCTTGGCTGGCAGATGGTGGAGGCCAGCAGCTCGGCTGGTGGCTGGGATGCTCTTTGCTCTCCTGCCAGAGGCTGGGGCTGTGTCCCCGCTGGCCCCTCTGGGGCCGGAGGTGACCGTTTTAACACAGGGAAGATGCTTGTTAATTAACCTCCCCAGGGATCTCTGTCTGTAGCCTTCCAGCTCTGCTGGAGAGAGCCCGAAGGAGGGAGGTGGGGGGCACTGCCTTCTTCTGCCTGCCCAGGCAGGAGACGGGGACAATCCCGGATCCCTCACTGGCAGGTACAGGCTCATTAGAAATTAGTGGATCATCCCTGTGTCCCCGCTCAAGCAGTGCAATTAGGGGGTGGGAGGCGGATATTAAATAAATCCGGTGCCTTGCACCTCTGCAGAGCTCCAGGGAAGGCACAGGCGAGGAGCCAGATCAGAGACGGGCTTCCCAGGTGCCTTCCAGGTCCCAACCTGCCCCTCGGCCATCTCCTGCATCTTTTCCATGCTGCTTTGCTTTATGGCCGCCTGTTGCTTTTGCTAAAGCTCTTCCTGCCCCTCCCTCCTGGTGTCGGCTCCCCACCAGCATGGTTCCCTCCTTCCTTCCTGCTCCCCGCGGGTGAAATGAAGTGCTGGAGTATTTCAGGGATGTCAAAACATACCATTAGTCACAGCCGTGAGGCCTTGTGCCCGGGGAGAGGCTGCCGAGCTCTCTGTCAGGCTGAGAAATGAGCAGGGCGGGCGGGAGCTGGGGGATCGGGGGGCGAAGGCTCATCAGCAGCCCGGCGAAGGCTTCAGGGTTTCTCCCTTTCTGATATCTCTGTGGCATCATCCGGACTTCGCTGTGAGCAGCGGGTTGGATCGGAGGTTCCCTGGCATCAATTATTTCACGATTCCCCTGTGATGTTGAGATGTGGCATCTGCAAAATAAGGGGCTAGGTCTCCCCTGCTTTGCTGGGGGTGTTCTCCCCAAAAATACCATGCTGAAGCCAAAGGGGACCCTCCAACTGTATCCAGCTCCCGTGTTAGTTATTGGCTCAGATGATGGGATGTTTTCCTC
Source organism: Charadrius vociferus (assembly GCF_000708025.1). NCBI lineage: Eukaryota > Metazoa > Chordata > Aves > Charadriiformes > Charadriidae > Charadrius > Charadrius vociferus. The sequence continues at coordinate 4,347,612 of NW_009650188.1, read as the reverse complement.
CTCTTTGGCATGGAGAGGTGTTATCTTTAGCGCTTTCCGTTGCTGGGTTATGTGCCCCCTGCCTTAGAGTCCACCTCGCGTGGCTTTAAATCAAATACTGGATTTCGCAGGCAGTTGTTTAAGCGAGGCAGCGTGGGCACTGAAACACCCGTTCCGTGCAGAGCCCCGCTGCCCTGCTTGCCCTCTGCAAGCATCCGTGCCTCCCAGCTTGGCTCAGGTTTGTTGTTCTTCTATTTCTTTGGTACCAAAACACTCTATTTTCTTTCATTTTACAACCAGAGAATTGGGGGATCCTGTTAAAAACATGTGGAGCTTCGGGTGTAAAGCACCCGCCTGGTGGCACGGACAAGATGCCAGAGATGCCGGAGCCTGATTTTGGGCTCCCTCCAGTGCTGCTCCCCTCTCCCCTCGTTTAGCCAGGTGGCAGAAAGCTCAAAAGTTGTCAAGCTGTCTGTGGAAGGGGTTGAGCTTCATCTCCTCCCGTGATTCTCCGATTCTCCGAGGACTGGTGCCTATTAATAAGCACCAAACCAGCCGGAAAGGTGCCCTGAAGCAGGGAGGTGTAGGCGGGCCTGGGCGATGATGAGCCGTACCCCTGCGAGCAGATCCCTGGAGAAGGGACAATTAAGCTGTGGCTAATATTTTTATGAAGCTTTCTGGTTCAGCAAAGCATTTGCATTTCCCCTGCCTTATTTTTCCATGCTGCAGGCGGAAGGTGGGCTTTAACCCCTTGTTACCCTGGGTGCGGTGAGGGGTCTGTCTGCTCTGTGCCTTCCAACTGGGACCAACGCAAACGCCTTTAGGACACGGGCTCACGCTGAGCAGCTCATTTGATGCTGACCCATCCTTGAGGGTGACTTTTGGGGATGGGTGCTGGAGGGTGGAGGGCTCAGTGGAGCCTAGCACGGCTAGCAAGGGTCCCTGGAGAGCTCGCCTCTTCCCACAGGCAGAGCCAGCCTGCTCCCCAAAACCAGTGCAGCGTGCGAGTCTTGCTGGGAGCCAGGGGTTCGTGCGGCGGTGGGAGCAGGCGGGCACAGCTCCAGGGAGAAACCCCGGCTCCGGTCTGTGCTCGGGGCACGGATCCAATCCCAGCAGCGGGTGGGGAAAAACGCAAGCCTCTCCCCTCCAGCCCTACGGCATCTGCTCCGCAAAGCCGGCGTGCATTCACTGAGGCTTCCCGAGCAGGGCTGGGAAATAACACCCAGTTTACAATTAATTAAACTGGGTCCTTCAAGGAAAGGAGCACCTCTTCTGCATGTTTCCCTGTCCTGGATGAGCCCCGTAGTGGGCCGCCGTGGCTACTTCCAAGTTGGCTGCGTGGTGAGTTTTAATTGAAATCTCCTGTGCTGTCTGTGCCTGAGAAAATCAGGCTGTAACTAATGGGAGTCGCTCAAGACGGTGGCTAATTACTGTGATTAACTGAGCAACAGTTTGGGTGACTCTTGCTCTGCCAATCATCCCAGCCCCCGGGGAGCGGTGGCAGCAGCTGGGGCAGGATGGTACCCCGCTTACCAAGGGGTGTTGGGAGGTGGGGGGGAGATGCTGTGCAGCCCACCGGCAGTGGGGTGGTCTGTCCCGCCATCGCTGCTGCTCTGCTTTTCATATAAACGTGGTTTTTGCTCACTGGAGGCAGCTGGAGAGGGGGCATCGGTGCGTAGGCATGGCTGGAGCTGGGACCCTGCCTGGAGGGCGATACAGGGTGAGAAACTCCATCTTAAAAGTGTGAGGTGAGGCACGGGGGACGTGCTGGGAAATGGGGTTCAGCCCTCAAGTTTTTCCCCATCCCATCCTCCTCTATGGGATTTTTCCCTCTCGTTGGGTTCCCCCTTCATTTCTGCCACATCAGACGACGGCTTTCGCTGTTTGATCAGCAGCTTACTAAGCAACCTTTAAAAAAACCTGTTTACAAAACACATCTCTGCTGATGCTAAGTGAGTCTGGTTCTGTGGGCTGCTGCTTGCCGGCTCCGCTCAAAATGTGTCACTTGCACCGATCGTTATTTTTAGAGCCAAGGTCTGCAAAATGCAAAGGCTGGGCAGGTTTTTCCAGGGTGCCAGATTCCTGGGAGGAGGAAGGGGGGGGACTGGGGTGATCTCTCACTCTGTGCCGGTATGTGGTGGCCGCCGCTTTCACCAGCATCCTCTGGCGAGATGATGCTCACGTGGCTTTTCCTGTCTACGTGGGGATTTATAAATCCTCTTTGTGTCTTTCTCATTTTCCTTTCTCCTGGTCCTCCTTGCTTTGTGTTCAGTGATATTCCTGCCTTCCTACTCCATCTTTGCTGGCTGGTGCTTCCCTGGAGGCTGCTCCAGGTCCCCGGTGTCTCTGCCAGGGCCGGCTGCCGTGCAGTCCTATCACCCCTTCTCGTTACCGCCACCTCTCCCGTTTCTGCTCCAGGAGCTGGGGACCCTGTGTGCTGCCGCTTGCTCTGCCGCCGGTGCGAGCTCAGGCTGTGCCAGCGTGAAGATTTGGGTGCAAATAGCTGTGGAGGCAGAGGGAAAGGGTTGGAGGAGATGGGGAGCACGGCCCCTCTGTTCCCTGCGGCAGCTGCGCTGTCTCCAAGGTCAGTGTCGGGATG
>NW_009650188.1:4307349-4344883 GCF_000708025.1 Charadrius vociferus | reverse complement strand
CAGGAATGGGTGGGACTTTGGTGCTGCTCCTTCCCCAGCGGCTCTGGGGCTGGATGGGTGCAGTGACCCTCTGCTTAGCGGACCTGGTGGTTGTGGGAAGCTGGTCCTGGCAGGAGAACATTGCTTTGTCCACCTTCATACCTGTCCGTGCATCTCCTCTGCCCTCTTCCAACCTGCCTCTGACCTAGGCTGGAAAGCTGTGGGTCTTGCACCCTATACCCTAACCCTGACCCCTCTGAAACCCTCTCCTGCTTGCTTTCTCGGCTCATTGTGCCTCAGTGCTGAGCTCTGGGGTCTGCCTCCCCTTCCAACCTGGCCTATCCCAGAGCTGTCTGTCACCCCTGGGACTGTCTCAGGGCCATCCCCTTGGTAGCTCCTGGGGCGGGAGCCAGTGGATGCAGGGATGGGCTGAGCACACCCCCAAGCTCCTCTACGGCATCAAAAGTGCTGGTGGGTCTTGGGGCACTTTGCAATCAGAGAACAGTGTCACGGGGGATGAGGCATGCCCTCAAACCCTTTCTTATGTGTAGGGGTGATGCCGAGCAAGGAAAAGAAGAAAACAGCTCCTCATGGTGCAGCTTGGTGGCTCAGGGAGTCCATAGGCATCCTATGTGTCGGACCAGTGCGTTGCAGTGGGGTCTGGTGGCCACATGCAGGGGTGGCCTCAGAGGCAGCAGTTTGGTTGAAGTTGAAATGCTTCTGTGGACTGAAGCTGGTTTGCACCAGGCAAATTCATGAGAACAAATATGAGGGACGAGGAGAGGGTAGAAGCTTTGAAAACACCTGAATCCGATGTTGCGTGTTGGAATAGGAAGTTTGAAGGCTTCAGGTTTGAAAGACATTTTTTAAATCTGGTGGTGTTTTTCTTCTGGTGGATGTGATATAAAAAGCAAAATTGAAATGAAGCGTGTCTGCTGTGTTGGAGTAGACAGTTTCTACCAGCTACAAATGACTTTTTTTTTTTCCTTCTTTCCCCTTTTCTCTTGGCACTTTTTTCCCCCAGCAACTTCTGGCACTGACACTTTCTTTGCTCAGCAGGTCTCTCCTGCCCCGTGCATGCAGGGCTGGCAGCACTCGCTTGTGTTATCAAAGGTCTGGGAGGGAGAATTTCTCACTCTGCTGCAGGATTTTACCTTTCTCCCAATGAGTTATGGCAACGCACAAATATTAGCCTTAGTCCTTGCTCTTGTAGAGGACCTTTGGAGAGGTGTTGCCCATTTCCCAGCACTGTGTGGCCAGGTTACAGCTGGACGTGAAACTAGGCAGCGGGGATGCTGCAGCTGGCTCTGCCTGCTTTCTTTTCCAGTGCCTGTTTCCAGCCAACTGCCAAAACTTACTCAGACATTCTCATGTCTCACTCGACTTACTTGTGACTGTCGTGACTTTGTTTTAGTCACTTTATCTGTTTTGCTCATGCAGAAAGCTGTTAGTGTTGCTGGAAGGGTTTATTAGCCTCGAAGCTGTCACCCGTTTCCTACTTGTTATTCCAGGTAGTTAATTTTCTTTCTGCTCCTTGAGAGCTGGAGCTTGTTTTCTCCGTGATTCCCTCTGGAGGAAGGTGGATTTCCAGCCTCTGCCCTGGAGAGGGCTGTTGGGGTGATGGAGAGGGCTGTGATGTGCCGGGGGATGATGCTGCGGACCCACCGCTATCCATCGTTGGGTTTTCTGGGTGACTCGAGCTCGCTCAGAGCAAAAGCTGCAATCTGAATTAATGTTTTAATTATCTCGGCCTCTTCCCCAAAGGCTGTTCTCTTTGTTTTTAATTTTGGAAAGCTCTCATATGCAATCTCTCTCTTCTCCTGCTCCCATCATCTATACCATTCAGCTCACCCCAGGATGCAAGCCGAAGGCGTGGATGCTTTCCCTGGCATGGAACACGAACCGCTGTCGGGGGACTGCAAAGCAGCTCCTGGAGAGCAGGCAGGTGGGCAGCTTGGGGACCAATCCCACCGGGCCTCCCGCCCCAGCCTCCACATGCCAAAACAGGAGAGTTTCTTGGCCCAGGCTTTCAGAGAAGGTGTTGGGTAACGAGAAGGGGAGCTCCTAAAGCAGCTTCTTCCAGGTGTGAAGGTGGTGGAGGAGAGTGTGATGAGAATCTTGAAGGTGTCACCAGCTGCTTTTGTAAAGGTGGACCTTGGTATGCCCTAGGGCCAAGGGGTCTGGGTGCTGCTGGGGTGCTCTGTACCCTGGAGAATGGCATGCAGGGGATAGGGGGAATTTGCGGGGCTGATGAACACTGTCACTTCAACACCAAAGTGAGGATGGAGGGTCTGCTCTCAGCAGCGCTGTGTTCCTCCTGCCAGGAGGGGACATGAACAGGGGAGGGGGCTCTGGGGCACTGCTGCTTGTTTCTCTGTGCCTGGAAGAAGAAGAGAAAGGAAAGCATGCGTGCGAGCACATATGTGTGATACTCTGGCCCTGTCATCTTCAGAGGAGTATCCTACCTGCAGTGCCAGCGCAGGAGAACTGGGGTGAGGTGATGAGAAGAAAGGCTGAAGCTGCTCTGTTGGATCAAATATGTATTTTAGTAATAAAAGGCTAATGCTGTGATGGGAGCACTCTGCAGCAGGAGCAGTGTTATGTCAAAGGGAGGATTTAAATGCTTGAAAAAAATCAAGTTGGACAGGTACGAGAGCAACTTACAGTATTTCTATCTCACTCTGTTATTCATCAGTTCCCTTAATTCAGCGGTGTGGGTTTGGTTGTTTTTTTTTTTTTATGTTAGAGGAGACCAGACAAGGCAAATAAGTGAAATGTGGCTCCTGAGGCTAGAAAGTAAAGACTGAAGCTTGATAGATCTCTCTTCGAGGGGATACTGGATTCTTGCTATTAGAAAACACGAGTACCGTGCACCAGGAACTGATCACCACATCTCATCCTCTTACAGCACATCAACATTGCTTTATGGGATTGCACTGAGAAGTGCTTATATCTGACCAGGTGAAGCTGTTTTGCTGTGGTGGTCTAAATTGTACTGGCATACTGGGGTGGGAGGGATCCCTTGACTCAGAAGCTCAAATGGAGGTCTCATCTGTATGGCAATATTTGGGTGTATAAAATGGGGATTGAGGGAGACATTTGAGTGCTGACCTTCCCAACCCATGTCTCAACATGAGGCTCCTCTGAGGCTGGACCGGATGGATGTCGTCAACAGAAATCGGCGCTGCCTGTGTGATGCTGGCGCCTTTGTGCACATCCTGCACTGCTGGTGTTAAATCACCCCGTCTGCCGATGGCTATTACTGTGTATCACTGGGAGAAGAAGACGAATAACCTCCCTCAGGCCATGTGCAGTTCCAGCACAATATATAAAAGATGTCTCGAGGAGTGCTTGATGTGTTTCCAAAGGGCTTGGGGCTATGGGTGGCTTGAAACATCTTCTTGCATCCTAGTTGCATTAGTTGTCTTTGCTTGGATTTTAGTCACCCTTCTCCCCTTTTTTGGGGGTCTCTAGTTCTGTGGAATCAAGGGTTGAAGGCTGCAGGCTCTGGGCTGCTGTATCCTGCTGTTTCCTCCAGCCAAGGAGATGCGAACATTTCATTGTGATATAGAAACACTTGAAAATAATGATTTGTGCTCTAAAAAATGAGCTGAAAACCATTACCACTTCATGTATTCATGTTTTCAGTCCCGTTTCTGCTTTCTGAAGCTTTGGGGCCAAAGAGGGAGGGCTGGAAGGAACTGCTCCTCAGCCAAAACAAGATTAGACTAGCAGTTTATTCTGGTGGCCTCTCAGTGCCGCTTGGTGTGGTTGAAGATGCTGTTGCCTCCATTTTCTCCTCTTGATGCCAAACAACTGCACTTCTTTCCCGCCTTTCCTCCAAACTTCTGCTTTTCCATATTGTGCTTGTTTTCTGGACTCTTCAGTAAATCAGCATCTTCCTTGGTGTGGTGTTTGTTTTTTTGTTGGAGGTGGTTTTTTTTTTTTTTTCTTTTTCCTCTTTTCCCCTGAGGCCTCAGTGGCTGGGGTTGCTTTGGGGATTGTCAGATGCCACCGCTCATCTAGTGCTGAGCCAGGATTGCATCTCCATAGTGTGCGCACGGCACTGGGTCAGCCCTTCCTCTTGAGTGAGATGAAACTTCCCCCCCACCCTTCCCATCTCCAGGCCCTAGAGCTTTCAGAAATAACCAAAACCTCATTAGATTTGCAGGATCCCTCAGGCACACAGCGGTGGATTGGGATGGCAGCCTGTCCCCGGCTCCGCGGGGGGGACCTGGGGGCTGAGCTTCGGTCAGAGCATCCCTGTGGTGCTGTGCCCGGCGCCGGGGAGCTGGACCGCTTTGGATGCTGCAGCTGGGTGGCATTCCCACAACCCTCTCCCAGTCCGAGGTGGTGCACAGCAGCAGGGTGGGTGAGATGTGTGGAGAAACCCTGCGAGGAAGAGTGGGGAGAGCTTGTTCCAGCCGAAACGCTGTGGCTCGGCCGCCCACTCCTGCCTGCCTGTGCTGCTGGGGGCTGCCTCCCTCCCTCCCTCCCTGGCGCGGGACGGGGTGTTAGTCACACGCCGCTGGCGTTAGTCACGTCGGCGTGCACGTTAGGGCCAAGGTGATGACGCCCGTGCGAGTCGGGAGAATCATAGGTAGAGCCTATTTTTAACAAGGATCGCTCTGGATCCAGAGGGGATTAATAGGTCCTGGTGCAGCAGCTGGTGCGGGGTCCCAGGACACCGTGAGGGTTGGGTGAGCCATGGCAGGAGCTGCAGGAGATGTGGGTGGTGCAGCCTGAGGTGAGCACCCACCAGCTTTCCCCTCCTGCACCCCATGATCGTGTTGGGGTTGTGCCGCCATGAGGCTGGTTGGGGTGAGGGGCTCGCTGCCCGAGGTTTTCCTAGATGGAAAACTTATGGCTGGGTCAGAAGCTGGCCCTGGGGATGTTGAGGACCATCGGTAGCACCATGCAGGCTTGGCTGGTGCCAAGCTCCTGTCCCTTGTCCACCGCCATGCAGTGCTGTCACAGGGTGCTTGGTATCCCTGCCCATCACCCTGGAGGAACGTGGTGGTCCCCGGGGTGAAGCACAGCAACAGGGATGGGTGAAATCAGGCCAGGTCCTATTTGGTTTAGGATGAGCCCTTTTCCCTTCTGCCAGTCCTGGGCAAGTCTCTTTAGGCGACAGCTCTTGCCTGGGCATTGTGGGGCCAGTCTGCGTTATCACGCCCCGCTTTGGACCCAAGGGCAGAGGTGCAGGTTTTACTTCTTAAATAACAAGCTGCTGAAGTGGATGCTAAACTTGAAAGCAGCAGTGAGGGACCATGGTTAGTGTTGTCCTTTTTTTAGCATGGGGAGTTTCTGGGAGATGGCATGAGGCAGCTTCTACTATGGGCTGGGTTGTTGTGTTGTGTTTTTTTTTCCTTGCAACAGTAGCTTTAGAAATTTGTCATCACTGCTCTGGTTTTGGGCTGCTGCTTTTTTTTTTTTCCTTTTTTTTTTCTCCCCATGGCATATGGAAGTAGCAAGCTTGGAATAAAATGCGATCCGTTAGCCGTTTCAAGCAGGCTGTACGTACATGGTGCTCCACGTCTCGCAGCAGACTGGGATTTTTAGAAACTCTCTGTATTGGCCTCGTGTTAAAGCTCCTGTGGGCTGTGGAGAGCACCCGAGCCTCTTTAAAGAATGCATCGCTTGGTGTGTAGCATCCTTAGGCAAAACCTACTCAGGGAGTTACGCTGTGCGGTGGGGTCTGTGCCTGTAGCATTGCTTCTTGGGCTCCAGATGTGCTGGGCCATATCTGGACTAAGCAGCGCACCATAGTGCTGCACCACTGCGCCTAGTGCTGCGGTCCTCATCCAAACTGCTCGCTTTGGTTTGCAAATGGGATGAGAAAGAGAGGCTGTAGGCACAAGGAGCTTGACCTGGAGGCATTGGTTTGGCTCCCGGCTGTTTGCTGGGGTAGCGTGGGAGACCTCCAGCTCTTGTCTGGAGATCTGAGGTGGCTGGAAAGAGCCTAAACCCACTGTGGACTACTCTTGCCTCTGGAGAAGTTTCTTGGGTGCCGAGGCTGTGTTGTGTCTTGTGTCTAAAAGTCCCTTGGTGGCTGCGTGTGACCTGCAGCCAGCCTTCCCTACCCCGTGCTGTGGGGATGCTGACTGCTTGGAAAGTGTTTTTGTGGCCGGCTTAACAATTTCTTTTTGCACTTACTGGCGTTAGTGTGCTTTGCTGCTGAATTTCTGAGGCTGGCTTTTCTTTGCAAAATAAAAATGGGCATGGTGGAAACTATCCATGAGTGTGAGCGAGGAGGGGCAGGGGTGCAAATTGGATGCTCCAGAAGCTGGACCCACAGCTGGCATTGGGTGACGCAGGGTGTCTTGGGAGATGCAGGAAGGGTGAATGCTGGGAGTGCTGCAGATGTGTATCCCCAACAAGTGGCTTATCTTGTACAGAGCGAGGTGCAGTCTATGTGTGCAAGGCCAGTGATGGATGGTGAGATGTCCCAGGGCTGTGTGAGATGCGCCTGGGAGGTGACTGGTACGTGGGGTGTCTGCTCTGGTCTGTCCTTGGTTGACAAAAGGGGTGGCCTGTGTGTGGGAGTAGGTTTGGCTTGAAGTTACTCAGTACTTTGGGTCAAGGGTGTTTTTGGAGGAGAGATGGGGCAGGTTTGTGTCTTGGTGTCCAATTGGTGCTTCCTCGATGAGGGATTGTGTCCGAGAAAGGGAAAGGCAAAGGGCTGGACACAAAGCCTACTTCTTCCCTGTTGGGATGCTAGAGTTGTTTCACTCGGAGGCTTTAGGCAAGAAAAAGGGACCAGGGCAGACCAGTTGCCTTCACCTATTTTTCTGGACCCCAGTGTAGGTTGAGTTGAGCATCACTTGCGGAAGGAGTGATGAGCTGAGCATTGCTTGCAGAGGGTGATGGTGCTGGGTAGCCATGGGGCAGAGCCTACGAGCAGCTCTTGGAGCTGTGAGGGGCCAGAAGCTTTGTCCCAGCAGTCACTGCTTTAGGGGTATCCTCTTTTTTTTTTTTTCTAGAGAGCCAGTCCTGGCTACAGTGCTGACCCCTGTGGAGCCTGCGCCAGGTGATCTCTGAGACTGAGGATCTCATCTGGGTGCTCACAGGCTTTAAGAATCTTCTGTTTTCAGGTGGGGACTGTAACAAATTGCTGGCCTGTTTGTAGGGGCTGTCCAGCCCGTTGCAGTCAGAGGGAAAGGTGTAAAACCCAAGAAAGCACAAATCTGGTATTCTCAGATGGTGATTCTGTGCTAGCGTGTAGCTTGATGGGGTTTTAATATAGCCCCAGACAGACCAACAGGCGCTGGAGGAAGGCTGGAGCCTTCGCAAGCAGTTCTGTTGGTGGCTAACACACAAACAAGATTTAAACACGGAAAATGACCTGGCTTAAACCCTGGATGTTGTATGGGAGTCGTGTATCAGCTCCGGCCTGGGAAGAGTTGGATATGTCAGCGTGGTACCCTCCTGGGAGGGATGAATTTTGGTCACTGTCGCTTGGAGAGATGGAGGTGAGGGGCAGGGGACCGTGAAAGATAATTTCTTGGATTGCCCCAGCTTGCTCAAACGTCTTGCCAGGGCTCTGAATCCTGCCGGCAGATGGTGGATGGCTGGCCTGGGAAAATCAATGGTGTTAAACTATTTAGGAAGGAGCAAGGGGGCGTGACGCTGCCAGAAACAGCATTGCCCGCTTCTGAGCTGCCGAGGCTCTGAAAGCAAATGGTCTCCACTGGTGTCCAGCGTGAGCATGCAGGAGGGGGTGGTGGGGTCGTACCGAATTACGGATGGCTGCGCCGTGCTGTGCCGGAGGAGAAACCCCCGGGCGGCTTGCAGGCTGAGTGACATACGCCGGCAGTCTCGCGCTGCTGGTCCTTAGCCATCCCTGAGATGTCTAAAAATTACAGATGGCAGTTTCCTAGTGTAAAAAGAGCTGTGTGCCGCCCGCAGAAGAGCCTCGTCTGCCTTCCTGGAGATGGAGAGGGATGGATGGGGGGGGAGGGAGGAGGAGAACACCGATTAGCAGCCGCTTCTGCGTTCCACAACGTGATTGCCGATGTTTGCAAATACAGTGAAGTCCAAGCTCCAAGCGCACACACTGCTGTAAAAGGGCCAATTTTGTGATAGAGTTATGAGCTAATTCAGCTGTCGGGCATCGTTTCAGTAGGGAGATGGGGCTGACAAGCGAAGCAGTCAGCTTGGGTCGGAGCAAAGCTCCTTCGAGCTCTGTGCCCAGTCTGGCTGCTCAGCTGGGACGGCGGAGGATGCTGGGCTGGACTGGTGTGTGTCTTAAGAAATATAAGGAAAGGTGTAAGAAATAGGATGTACGTTGCTCTCTGCCTGCTGGATCTTCCCAGGCTCCGGCTATCGGCAGCGCAGAGCTTGGCAATCGCAGCTAGGCTGTTATTCCTGGCTGTGCCTGCCCTCCTCTCCTCTGTGAATTAGTCTCATCTTTATTTTGAGCTCATTTGCACCGCGCTCAAGTGTCCCACAAAGCACCTATCTAGCAGGAAGGTGGCTTTGGTATAAATTATTCCGAGTAATGCGCTTCAGAGGGATGAAACAGCAAGGATGAAATAATACCATAAAAAAAAGAGGAGAAGGGAGGCAATCGGGGGTATTAACAGCTCAATGCCAGCAATTATAGCAAACTGATACAAGAAGGGAATGAAGAGCTGAATGCGCATCTCTCCCAAAGAAGAAACACTTTGAGGAGGAGAGGGAGCCTGACCATAAGGCGGTGGCTTTGATCCCCAAAGGGAGGGGTTGGAACCTCTGGCACTAACGAAGCGAGGCAGACGGTGGGCGATAAGAGGGGGGAATTGGCACCAGGGTTGGGGGCAAAGCTGCACTGCTGGAGGGAGAGGATGCCACTGACAGCGGCTGGGGTCCTGACTGGATGTATCTGAAAGAGTAGCACCTAAAAATGCCGTGCTCTGTGCCTGTCTGCTTGCCCAGATGGTTTCCAGAAGCGCTAACCTTTCACTTGGCACCTTAGCGAAGCGGCTGGGCTCGTGCCCAGGCTGGCTTAGCTCACGGCTCCCTGCCAGGTCCAGGAGCATGGCTGCCTTTAGGGAGCCATCGGGAAGCACCCAGGCTTCCCAGAGGGATTTGGTGGTGTCCCCTGAGGAGGAAAAGGGACCCTTGGGACTTCCCGGGTGTGTGTGCCTTGGGTGGGAGATGAGGACTGGCCACTTGCCGAGCCAGGTTATTAGTCCTGATGGAAAAGGCAGGATTGCTGAAATGTTCTTTTTTAGCTCCCCATAAACATTTATTTGTTTTCCTCCCATCTCCCATACTGTAGGAGACTGGGGAGAAACTGGGCTCGGGATGAGCTCTGTGTGTATGTGGCAGCTTGGAGTGGCTGAGTGTGGCAGGGACAGGTGAGGATGAGGAGGAGGAGGAAGGGCAGGGGCTGGTCCAAGCCTTTGCCCCTCGGCAGCTAAATGTCCTGAGGCATGCTCTCCTACCCTTTGGACCCAGCAAGGAAGCCGAGTGCTTGCTAAAGGGTTCTCAAGGCCCGATTTGTGCATCTGTTATGTTGACAGGCAAGAAATACCTTTTTATTGTCCACTTATCCTGACCCAGCTCAAGCTAGGATAAGGTAAAATGTAGATCCGCTCTGTTTTCTGCAGCATGCAAGGTAAACAGGGAAGAGTTGTGGAAGACCTGGGTGAAGGAGCAAAAAAAAAAAAAAATCTTCCTTTCCTCCTTTTAGATTGAATCGGGCACGTCTTGCTCTGTTTACCCGGAGATTTGGCCTGCATCTGTGATGCCCACCCCGTGCGGAGGATGCATAGCACACTTTCTCCTCCTAGTCTTCAGCATGGCAGGACAGACTTATTCTCTATCCCCTTTTCTCTTTCACTGTGCAGTTTGTGCAAGAGACAGTCTTTTTTTTTTTTGCACAAACAATAAGACCTTTTCAGTGAGTCTTTGTACATAATGAGAACAAAAGTCAAAGAATAAAGCCTGCCGTCGCTCACCTTTACAGCATCCCTTTGTTTTAACCTCTCAGGGGTGCTGTGACTCCTTGTGCCGGGAATCTGATGTTTGCATGATCATATAATTACCTTAGCGGGTCTATTAAGTAATGACACACATTGTGGTTTGTGAGTCACCTCAGCGAAAGCACACTTGGAAACGAGAACTTTTTCTCTCTGGCTTTGCCAGGTTAAACAGGAAATTTGTTGTTATTTTTGTTGTTAACTTTCCTGGCTGGAGGAATGAAGGACAGTCCGAAAGAGCTGCCACGGAGCCCGGTGGGGGTGAAATGCAAAGAGGAAACCCAGAAGGCTGACCTAGGACGTGGCTGTGGGATGCTGTCCTGCGATGCTGTAGACCAAGCTGTGTGTGTGTGTCCTTCCTGCCCCATCCCAGCAGGCAGTTCCTGGCTAAGTTGGACGTTTTTGGAGAAGCCGTAAGCTGCAGTGGGAAGCCAGAACCAGGGAATGTGCTGGCAATGCCCAGGATTCATCAGGTGCCGTTCAGACCCATCACCACCCTCTGGGGAGCCCAGACCGAGCGGCTCCCGGTTCTCATGGCCCATCTTGGGACCACATGTGTTCAGCCTGCCTTGGCATGGGGGAGCAAACTTTTCCCAGGGCGGTGCTCAGGAGGCCCTGGATACTTCACAGCTCCCTGTTTTTTTTTCCTTATGGATTTACTTCAAATCCTCTTTGCATCTGTGGCTTCAGTCTGGTCTGGGTTTCTGATCTCCTGCATCAAAAGCAATACCCTGTTCTCAGCCCCTTCCCGTGTGCTGCTTCATTTCAGGTGCTCCGGAGCGAGCAGCAAGGGCTAGGCTGTATTCTGCCAGCAGTGTTTCCCAGAGACCGGTCTATTTATTTATTATTATTTTTTTTTAAAGCCTTTTCTTTCTCTGTTGCACAGCAACTTCTAAAACACCCTGGCTCATGCTGGCAGCTCCTGCTCCTCTCTACCTCGGCAATTCTTGCAGCTGCTTTTGGGCTGGGAGTGGTGGGGACCAATGCTGAACCCTGATGTCATTTGGGGTCACTTGTCCTCTTTGAAATGAGCGGGCTCAGGCTGAGTTCCTGGGCTCAGTGGCACTGCTTCCCACATCCCCGGGTGAAGGAGCAGCTGAGGTGCGACGTGTGGAGCCAGCTCTGCTGCTGCCTGCTAATTAAAGCATAAATTCAGGCTGTCCTCTGGGATGGTGGTGCCCTGTCTATGACTACCTGCATGCACCGGCTCACCAAACATCTGGGGAATGGTGGGCTGGGACGTGGAGACACTGCTCTCCCTGCGCTCATAGCTGGGCAAGGGGACAGTTTTGAGGCCCGTGACCTCGGGGCTGTTTCCATACATGCACTTTTTGTTGGTGCTGGCTGCTTGCCTTGCGTTGCAGGAATGATAGGCAGCTCAGGAGGGTCATTGTGCCTTTCCGAGGAAAACCTCCTTGCTGTGGGAGCTGGAGGGAGGAGAGCAGCGTGGCCCAGGAGGGGCGACAGCCTGCGCTTTGGTACAGGAGCAGAGTTATATTCCTGGAGGGTGGCCCAGTGATTACAGCTGGAAATTATCCTAAGAAGTCCTGGCTCTGCCCTTCTTTGGAAAGCGAACTCCTCAGGGCACGCTCTCTGGCTGTGTGTACGTATAGCTCCGAGTACCGCTGGTTTCTGGACACTGCTATTGCACATATCACTGCTTGCTTTCCCATCCTCGATTACTTCCATCGCCAGGCTGGGTCCTGTGCTGTTTGCAGAGCAGCGGTGCCGTGCCAGGCAAGCCCGAGTCCAGTGCTTGCCCACCAGAGTGATACCTCTCCCTGTGGCCCTGCTGGAAGGGAAACGTTGAGCTGTGCTGGACACTGTCCTGCATTTCCCATCTCTGTCCACGGCTGATGGCACACGCGCTCTCAGGTCTGCCCGTGCGTGTTTCTTCTGCCCTCCTGGGGGAGCTGGGATGGCGGTGGGGGTCGGTGTGGTGTGGGAGTGGTGGGTTGCAGGCATGATGGGCGTGTGATGGGGTGTATCTTGCCTTGAGATGCAGAAACCTCTGCCTGTCTGGCACTGAGGGGCGCAGGAAGAGGTGAAAAGATGAGACGGTCTCAAAGGTGATGCTGGAAGAAATTTGGGCATCTGTTTGTTTGTCAGGATGGGCGTTCCCAAGCGCCAGGACACCTTGTTGTCCTTGCCTGGTGCTACCCCATCACTGAAATCCCTATGTCGGGCTGGTCAGAGCCCCGTCTCTCACTGCTGCCCCAGCAGCATCATGCCTGCCCCTGGTGGTGCCCTGAAAGCATCCCTGGGGCTGGAGCTCACTGCCTGCAGCCAGCCCCGGGGCTGGGGGTGCCACTCCCCTGGCAGCCTCTGGCTCTTCTGCCTCTCTGTGCCAGAGATGGAGGGCTGATTTCTTTGATGTACACTTATATAAATAATAGTGGGGTTGTTTAACAGTTGCTCTTAAAGGAGAGATGAGATAATTTCATGTTTTGATATTCTTAAAGCTGATTCCCCTGGGAGCGGTTCTCTGCGGGAGAGCTTTTGTACCCAGGGCTGTGCTACCCCACTGCTGACATGAGCCGAGCCCTCACACCCACCATGGGCTCATCGGCCTTTGGGGTGCCTTCTAGTTGGGACGGTGTCCAAGCAGCAGCCTGGCCCCACCCAGGCTCTGTGTGGCTTTTCCTGGGAAGCAGAAGTGGTGCTCAGCCCTGGGGAGCAAGCTCTGCCACTGGAGCATCATGCTAGCCATGAAAACCCTGGCGTGGCAGAACAAAAGCGGTTTCCCAGACAAAAGGTTGTCTGATGTCTGGTGCCGGGAGCATCTCCCTGCCTGAAGCAGCCCCTGGGTATTCAGAGCTGTGTTTTTTCCTCCATCTGATCTTTGCAGTCGTTCCAGGGGTCTTTGTTGTAGTGTCTCAGTGCTATGAAGGCTCAAAAAACAGTTTATTATATGTGAATGGGTGATGAGAAATGAATGTTTCTTGAGAAACGAGCCAAGCAGCCCTGCTTTGAATGCACCCTGTCTCTCTGCCCCAAACACACTGGTGCATGGGGCGCTGCCTTCTCCTGGCTCTTTGACCCAGCTCTTTCACCTGCGCCTTTTTCTGAGTGTAGGAATAGGTCTGTGCAAGGAGCCTTTGCCTGTAAATGTCTCTTTCTTTTTTTTTTCTTTCTTTCTTTGTTTCCCACCTTGCTTAAGTCTCTCTCCATTACTGGTGTCATACAAAGCTCCCATCTGTGGGATGAAGCACTGGCCTTTGCTGGGGACCAGGGATGCTGGGAGCAGCTCTTCCCAGCAGAGCTGTTGTCAAACCTGCTGGTGGGTGGGGGCTATGGGAGGGGGGTTTAATCCAACAAACTTTTCCCCGGTAGCGATCGACTCGACTAAAAATAGCTCACCCTCGCCAGCTGGCTCCCGCAGCTACTGTGCCGTGCAGACCCAGCCACCGTGTTCAGTGCAAGACGAAGGAGCTGGAGGACCGCGGGGGTTCCGGAGCTTGCCTGAGTGGTGCTTGCCCACCACGGCATCCGTGCTGCTGCGAGGGGAAGTGCACGTGGCAGCAGAGGGAAAGGCCATGAGGATGAATCAGTCGCTTTTGCAGCCCATCTGTCTCTGTTTGGAGGGGCCCCGTGCTGAATTTCTTCCTAGCGCTCTGAGGTTTAATGGTCTGCTTAGCCGTACTGCATGAGCTCTCCTTCCCCCCTTGAGCAGGGACTAATAATTAGCGGCTCTGGGTAAGCACAGCTCAGCAGAGAGAGGCAGATGGCATTTGATTGTCCTGAAAACCAAGTGGCCTTCAGGACCTGGGAGAGGCAGGTTAACGAGCTAGAGAGAAGGGCCAGCACGGAATGCATTTGGAGCATCCCTATGCCCCAGGAGGGATGGAATGAGGCTGAGATGTCCGAGCGCATGAGTTCCCAGGGTAACTGGCCAAGCTCAGGGAAGAGACATTCCCTGTGGGCTGGTGAAGTGGAGAAACCCTGTTTGGTTCGGGTGCTTGGAGGCAGTATCCTAGATGATCTCGTATATGTACCTATGTCTACCGGAGGAGTTTGCGCTTGTCCCTGTTGTGCTCTCTCCTTACTTGTTCAGGAGCGAGGATGGACACTCGCTCATGAGGGGAAGCAGCAGCACCATCAGAGCAGCTTCTTGCTCTCGGCAGTTGTCGAAATCATCCCCCAAATCCCCAGGGAAGGCTGCTGGACCGTGGTCGGAGGACTCTGGCAGCTTTGCTGCTTGTTGCATATAACACAGCCAGGGTTTGTCCATCCCTGGCTGAGGGCCTTGCGTCCTCTCCAGGAAGGGGTGTCCAACCCTGCTCACCCAGGGCTCGTGCCAAGCGCTGGAGCTCAGCACTGTGGTTTGGGACCCTTGTGCCGCCTGGGGAAGATCGACCCCCAAGGGCCATAGGCCAGTGCAGCGTTGCAGCGTTAAGCATTTCTGCTTTAACTCTGGGGGTTTTGGTGAAGATTATTCGGATAATGGAAGCAAAGAGCTCACCCATCGCCTGAGGAGCTTAGCGTAGTTATTATGGCAATACTTAGTTACTTGGCTAAAGACTTGATTGCTGCCATTGTAACACAAACACACACAGAGAGAAAACCCCTAAAAGGAATTTCTTCTGTGTAGGTCAGCGGTGCTGCTGGGAACCTGCTTCTCACTTCAGCTCTTTATTAATTACTCAGCTGCTAGAAGGGAAAAATGAAGTATGGTGTGAGAGTCCAGGGTCTCCTGCCTGCAGGGGCTGTGTTTCTTGCATGGTGCGTGGTTTGGGTTGAGGTAATGGGATTAAGTCACCTGGAAGCACATAGTCGTCTTTCAAGGATGCTGCAGAGGACCTGTGCATGTCTCTTCTTCCATCACTTGTCCGCTGGTGCTGAGGTCTTGAAGGCTGTTCTTGATGGCTTGTGGGGTGGGATGTTGCCTTGGGTTGTGTCCCACTTCAGCCCATGTTGACGTACAGGCCAAGGGACGAGAGACGTTGACTGTTCTGTCCCGGTTTGGCCGTGGCAATCCCACTGTGGGAGGGAATGGATAGATGCTGGGTGTGATCTCTCTAATGAGATCCCCATTAGATGGGGTGAGCTCCGGCTGTGCATTGTCACAGCTGGATGGTCTGTGTCCTCAGATGTCTCCTGGGTTGTGCTGGAAGCATCGCACTGCTCCCAGCCACCATGCAGGTGAAAGCACAAATGCCAGTGTTTTTGCAGCTGAATATCCACACTCTAATTCAGTTTGACTGCTCCCAGCTCCCTGTGGCCATGGCTTTATCTAGATGACTTCTCTGCTGCAGGAGCAAGCAGTAAATTTCCTGACTCTTATTACTTTTAAACTGAAATTTGGGAGATAAGAGCCTCCAGAAACTTCATTTTCGGGTATTGAAAGCCTGCTATGTGTCACAACAGCAGCTGTTCCTTGGCTCTCCTGTATCAAATGCAGCCAAACACACCATCACTGTGCAGTGATGTCCTCTGCTCCTGCAGCGGTTGGGTGAGCGGGGGACAGCAGGGGCTGTTGTGCCATAGCCTTGCTGTGCCCCAGATGTGCAACTTGGGATATGGACAGCGAGCATCAGCCAGAGTCACCACTGGGAAACCATGTGCGGTACCATAGGGAGGTTGGACAGGTGGATATGCTGTTTTCTTTTGCCTTTTTTAGTTATTTATTATGATTAACAAAGCCATCTTCTGCCCAGCTGTTAATGGGGAGCTGTGCAACAAACCTGAGGTTGTTCTCATGTGAAGGCTGATTTGCAGCTGGAAGGGTTTGATATGCACCCAAGTCGTATGTTATTAAGCAAACCCAGTGTGGAGGTAGGACTGCCAGCCAGCTGTGTGGTCCCGGCTCCAGCCATGGCCTATTCCTGGCAGATACCGAGCTGTGGGTTTCCATGGATGGGATCAGAAGATAACTCCGTGTTTTCAAAACCAGCCACGTGTTGGCTTGCCATAGGTTTGCCTTTTACAGGAGACAGGGCTGGCGTTAAAACAGCAGAAGCTGAATTACATGAACAAATGTGATAGTTTTTCCCACTAATTGACACTTTGTGGGGGTAAAAAAAAAAAAAAAAAAAGTGGGTTTGTTTCCAGTGTAAGAGGGGGACACCAAAGGCTAGAAGACAGGCAGATGCCCTGATGTCAGATGCTTCGTATATGGCGTGTGGCATCCCACAAGCACCCTCGTTAGCACGTAGCCTCATCAGCTTTCCTTAACAAAATGTTCTGGCATCCTCCCTTCTCTGCTTGTCACTTCTCCAGAGGGAACGTGGCTTGTTCCGCTGGCAGTGTGAGCCCTGTTTGCTTAGGCGGAGGGAGAGCTAATTATTTCTATTTATTTCCTCAAACTTTCTCAGTGTTTCATTTGAGGGCTCGGCTCGAGCTTTTTCACTTCTCTCCAAGCCTGGGAGTCACCAGTGTCCCTGGAGCAAGCCTGGTGGGAGATGCATTGGGAGGTGTCAGGAGAGAGCTGGTGTCCATGTGGATGCTGGACCTGCCCTTGGGATGTGTCCTCGTTTGCTCTTAGCTAATTGACCCCGCAGCTCTGCTGCAGCCATGCCATGGCTGAAACGTGGAGTGCTCATGAAAGAAGGTCTCCCGTCCTCCCCAAGGAAACGCTCAGGGAAGAAACAGGGCTGCAGAATGGTGGTTTAAAAACCAACAGCCAAACAAAAAACACTGCCAAAAAAATGCCCCCAAATCCCAAAGGAAACTTGGCGTGGCTGCATGAGGAGTTAAACTTTGGCAGGGGAGGGTTGAAAATGAGCGAAGCAATATGAGAAGGAAAGGCATATGTTGGGAAACTGTAAAGGTACCCAGGACTGGATTGAAAAAGTAAGGTAATGCCCTTAAAAAAAAAAAAACAAACAAACAAAAAAAACACCCCCAAAACTCAAAAAAAACCACCAAACAAACCAAGTTGTATGGGTAAGCAAAGTAGTGAAGTGAAGAATCTGTTTATAGCTTTCACTGGGAGCAGCCAAACTCTTCTTACCAACGTGCTAATGAATTTGCCGAGACTCTTAATGGCAGTTGCCTTTTTCTTTCTGCAGAGCTTGCCAAGGGATGGGTAGCCTTTGGGTTGGGTAGGTTTAAATTTGGGGGCGACTTTAGACACTGCATATTTGCAGTGTAGCACCACAGACCCAGAGGAGATGCGATGCTTCCCTGCCTGTGCTGTGCATCCTTCCCCTGCGGCGTAGGGATGTCAGGCTTATTTTGGCTAGCGTGAGGGCCCATGCTGTGTTTGGTTTGGTTTGGGTTTTGGGTTTTTTTTTTTCCCCCCCTCAGTTACTCTTGATTTTTTTTCTATATCTAACTTATTTTTGCTCCTGATGTTGTGATTTCCCAGCCTTTCTCCCAACTGCTGTGCTCTGCTGCTCTTGCCTCCCTGGTTGCTCTGGAGGAGGAGCTCAGGTGTCTCCAAACAACGCCCTGGGAAGCGGTTAAGATGACTGATGTGCTCAATTTGCTGCATTGTTGCCATATTTTGGGGGTTTAAAAATCCTCCTTTCCCTTGCTGGGTTGTTTCTCCCTGTCTCAGGGATGTAGTTAGGAAGGGGGTGACAGCCCCAATGCGAAGCGCCTGCTGCCTTGCTCTGGTCCCCTCTTTTACCACCATCATGGGCTGTGGAGGGGAATTTTAGGGTCTCCCCGAGCAAAGCCCTTTCCCCAGCCATAACGTGCTGCGTGGAGCTTCTCCAACGTGAGAATAAAGTGTTTCACCATGACATGGCTTAGGGTGTATTCTCGGACACAAGCATCTCCTGTCTATAGAGCATCATCTAATTTGCTTAGCCAAGGAGTGTTGCTCGGTGTGGTGTTTCTGGCAGTGTTCCTGCGCCTTTCCCTTTGAGTTAAAGCTGTGCTGATATTTCCACATCCAACCTCCTAAGCTGCTGCCCGTCTCTGCCAGGCTGCCCGAGCCATCATCTTGCAAGCGCAGGGATGGAGGGGGCACATAGACGCTCCGGCCAGGGATGCTCCAGCACTGTGCCCACCTGAGAGGCAGCATGTGAGGTATGGCACCATCTGCCACCACCTGTGCTGCTTGCGGGGACCCTGTCTGCACAGGCAGCCAACTGTGGGCAGCGCTTGGCATTGTCCAGCTTTTTGATGAGTGCGTGGCTATCTGCTGGGCTGGATGGGGAGAGCTGTGCTGGGAGTATCTGGGTTGTGCTCCCAGATGAGCTGTGCCATGCCAGCCCCTTTTATTCCTCCCAAAACCCTACAAAAGCGAAAAAAAAAAAAAACCAAACCAAACCCCAAAACCCCAACAGAACAACAACAACAACAAAAAGGCAAAAGCTGGGCTGGGGTGGTTTGATCAGGTCTCCTGAGTCTCCTCTTTTCCCATCTGTGAGACAGCACTGGGGGCTCATCACATTGTGGTCTGGCTGCGGAGAGCTGTGCTGCTCTGAGGACCTCAGGGAGGACCGTCTATGGGTTCAGAAAGCTGTGCATTCAAGAGGTCCAGGGGTGCCCAGCTTGGGAAGGAGGAAGAAAGCAGTAAGGCAGGAGGTGCTACCCCTTCCTCCATCCTTGGGGGTCCAGTGTTGCATGTGGACCTGGTTTGCAAAGGTCTAGCCCAGTAAACGTAGGAGAAATGGGACTTTCAGTTGGCGTGGGAGGAAGGGAGGGAATTGGGGGGTAAATGGAGCAAAGCCCTGAGCCTCCCCTCTTTGTCTTGTGCCCCTCCAGAGTGATGAGCTACAACAGCACCAAAGATGCTGGGATTTGGCACGTGCTCCGTCAGCGCCCCGGTGCCGGGCAGGGGGGCTGAGCTGGATGCTGCTTCCCCCCGCTATGTCCTGGCCCTGCCCGAGGAGGAGACGTGGCGCAAGCACCGGCTCGGCTTGATGCAGACCACCCAGTCCTGCAACCTGCTGCAGCCCGAGAGCCTGGCCGAGGCCTTGGTCTCACGCGCCGCCAGCTTCGATGCCCTCTACGAGCCCCGGTCCCGGGATGCCGATGCCAGCACGGAGATGGGCAGCACCTTCGACCTGGGGCTTGGCCAGTATGTCCCCGTGAGCCCGGACGTTATCAAGCGCCGGCGGGGCGGGCTGATCGAGCAGAGGGACATCATCAAGGCGCACGAGGCGCACAAGATGCAAAGCACGCCACAGGCGCGGAGGAAGGAGTGGGAGTAAGTACCGGCGAGCCCCCAGCCCAGGTGGGCAGCTGGGGGGAGTGGGAGCATTCCCAGTCCTCTATGGGGCTGGTGGTGGTGGGGGGGGCTGTGGGGTGTCATGTTGGCGTCACCCCCATGGAGTAGCCGACGCTAGCCACGCTTGATCTCCTGGTGCTCCTGAGCTGGGCTGCTTTTCCCCATTGCCTTTGTTTTCCAGGGAGGATTTTTAAAGGCAGGGAACAACTTGAAACAGAGGGAATGAGATGTTTTGTTTTGTTGTTTTTTCCTACCCTGAGAAACTTCTTCTGGGTCCTTTCCTCTCCCTGGGCTCTTAAAGCTGATGGGACATGTGGTCCTGCCTCCAGCAGCTGGATCCTCCTGCAGTATCCATCTTACCCTGGTGCTTGGCTCATCCTGGTGGTCCTGCAGGGCTTGGGCTGGTCTCAGCCCAGCTGGATCACGGTATTTTTCTGATAGGGTGAGTTTGCGGGGTGCGTGCGAGAGATGGAGAGAGATACTGGTGTGCTGTGCGTGGGAGGTGTTTGTCAGTGGAAATGGTCAGAGGTGCCCCTCGGCTCCGAGCTGGAGGGTGGCATCTGATGGGAATGGTGCAAAGGGTCCTCTGTGGATGAGAGGGTTCCCTGAATTGTGAGGCAGATAGTGGGATGGAAAGCCTGGTGAAAGCAAACTTAGAAGTCCTCAAGACAGTTTCCCTTGGCTGTAGCAGGGCTTTTGGATGCGTTTGAGGTCACTGTCTTCTGCTTTTACTGTGGTTTGAACTCCATTGCAAGGGCATTTGTGTTTCATCCTGAGAAGTGGCCAAGTCCCTCTGAACGAGAGCAAGCTGAAGGTGTTAATGAACCTGGGAAAGCAGAAAAGAAGTGCTTGGCAGAGCTAGAACACGCTTATTTTACTTATTATTTTCCTTTAATTAATTTCTTCCCATAGTTTGCCTTGGTGCTGTGAAAGAAACCCAGCTCCGGGGCCTGGATTATTCTCCCTCACCCAGCAGTCGCTGCACAAACTGCATTTAAATTATAAGGTTTCCCCCCCTTGCGTCTACTCAGAAAAATTGCCTGGAATAAGCTGCTGCAGAACATCCCGCTCCAATATCACCGGTCTGGAGCAGCTCCTTGCCTTGGGCACTTTATTTGGGAAGTAATCAATGTATTATGAAACACTGAGGTAGTGAAGGAGGTGGGAGGCCTTCTATTAATTAGATGTGGCACGTTGCTTTGGTGAGATCCAGGTCGGTGCACCGCTTGTTTGAAGCAGGGAGGATTTCTTCGGGATGCTTTGCATGATACAATCGTTTGTGATAATGCTGAGACTGCTCCTGCCTTTTTTTTTTTTTTTTTTTTTTGGAGGGCATCCCATCAGCGAGGCGGGCTCTCCCCAGCCCTTTCGGCTCAGTCCGCATCCCTTTGTGCCCGGGGAACCTCCTGGCCAGTGACTCAGGAAGCCCCGTGCGGGGGAAATAAATTGACATATGGGCTCAGCAAGCGCTTGGTGCCTTGTTATCTTTCACGACCCACCGGGGATGCCAGATGAATAAATCATGGCCGGGCAGGAAGCAGAGGGATGGCCTCGTTAATTGTCAGCTGGCGGAGCGAGTTCCTAGAACGGCTGCTCGCTAATTAACTGCCTGGATGACTACAGCTCTATTTCATGGTAGGGAGATGAATTCAGAGCCCTTCCCGCTTATACCATGTGGGATGTTCCCCTTTTGCTGCCCTCAGCTTCTCTGTTTAGCAGTAACTCAAACACAAAGCCTAATATTTCTGTCTTTAATGCAATGGGAATACGCAGGTGGCTGCCATCCCAACCTCTCCTTGTTTAATTGGGTGTTTCCCCACGCTGGTAGGGTCCAATTTCTGCATTTCCCAGCTCTTGGATGCTTGATTTTGGCATTTCAGCCTGATTTACAATGGGTTTTGGGGGTGTGTGTGGGAAGTCATGTCTAAGGCAGTCATCTCTGAGATTTGGGATGGACTGTCCTCCCATCACCAGCCTGGGCTTATCGCTGTCGGGGTCTGGCTCTCTACTTGCAGATGCCCAAGCCCTCAGCCTGGTAGCCACGCCGCAGGAGGTGGAGATGCTGGCGCTTTGCAGAAGCCCCCAGTGCTGGGGGTACGCCAGGCTCTGGTACAGTTGGCAGCCCTCAGGCTTTGCAGACCTCCTGTCTCACCAAGGACGAGAGAACCCCACTGCCTGTCTCTACCAGGTCCCCTCCTGGGGAGCCGGCGATGTTGGCACGGCAGGCTGAGCCCCAGAGGGTTGGAACTGTGCCTTCTCCCAGAATCAGGTGCCTCAATACCCCTTCAGCCTGTGAAAACTACATGCGAGAGACTCCTGCTTTAACATCAGAGATGTAAACCACTGACTTTTCCCTAAAAACTTTGCCAAAGTCCAGGCTGGTGTGCAGAGCAGGTAACCATGGTGCTGTGGATGCTCTCTGGGACTAGAAGGATAGCATACGTGGGAGAAAGCGCAAATTAATTTCCTCATCTATAATGTTTTTGGGAATAATGCGATTTTCCTATGATTTAATTTTCAGAAGGGCTCATCTTGCAGGTGGGCATGGGTCGAATTGCCCTAGCAGCTTTTGCCTGGGAAGTCCGGTGTTAACTTTCCTGGTGAGCACCACCGAGCATGGACCTTGGCTGTTGGGGGGGGTGGTATTTTCCTGCTGCCTCAGCGTGGTGGTAGGCGTTAGATGGAACGTGAGGTGCCTGGAAAAAGGCTTTTCTGCTTGGCTTTGAGCCGTGGCAGAGCCTGGGGGACAGTTGGCTTGTCTGTGGGCTCAGGGTAGGCCCAGAATAACTGGTTTTTAATTTTTTTTTTGTTTTGCCTTGTTGCCAAAACCTGATGAGTTAAGCCAGGGCAGTTCAGAGAGGTCTGCACTTCCTTCGTAAGGCTTCTGGGGAGTTTTTGGTTAAACGTTGTGCTCTGAGTGCCATCTGTCTTGCACGAATTAACTCCGAAATGCTTTTCTGATGTGGTGGTGGTGCTGCTGAGCACGCTTTTCTGACGTGGTGGTGGTGCTGCTGAGCATCCACCGCCTTGGTCAGGGCTCCAGGAGTGACTGAGTAGCTGCTGGAGATCCCCTTGGGCTCCTGTTTGCCAGCTGTGGCTGGATGGTGTGAGGTGGGGTGGTCACGGGGAGTGAGTGCCGCGTGTGCCTCTCCTCTGCCGCACGAGAGACCTCTGCTCCCCTGGAGCAGCTTTGTCTTTGCAGATGTAGCGTTCCTGATGTGCAGCCAGATGTGTGCAGCTGCTCTTGTGCTGGGTTGCAATGAAGGAAGAGAAGACGAGTGAAGGTTTTTTTACTCACCAGTGTTAGCATTGGCAGGTCCGACCCCTACCAGTCCTCTATCTGTTGCCTTTTGCCAGTGAAAAAACCCCCACAAGTGAAATGTGCTTGACCCTTAATAAGATGAAATAAAAATAGGAGGGGCAGAAATGCTTTTTTCCCCTTTATTTATTAATGGGGAAACCGAGGCAGAGAGCAGAAAGCACCATATGCCATGTGCTGTTCAAGGGCGCGTGGGGTGGTGGCTCTATGGGAGGCTTAACCTTACGGTGAAAGGTCCATATACCAGCCTCCCCTGTTCTTGTGTAGGGGACTTAAGCCCAAGTTAGATGCTAAACCCTGTTTTCCAGTGCCCCAGCCTGATGCCTTGCCCTGCTTCCCACTGTTCACGTGTTAGGGTCAGAGATGGAGACATCTGCTGTGCTTCAGCAAGGGGCTGCTTCTCCGGTGTCTTTGCCACGTACGTGGCAGCATCATTTGGACTACATCTGCCTGAGAGAGAGCTGAAAAGAAAAACTCCTTGTCAAAATAAGCAAATGGGGAACCTCCTGTGACTTCTCCAGGCTGAGCAGCCACTTCCTTAGCTGATGGTAAGGACAGGCAAAGCCACCCGGGGAACATCCCAGAAAAGCCTCAAGCCAAGTTTGCAGCAGACGGGACCCAAACCTGCCTTGCACGGCTTAAAGCCATGTGTGCACAGATATTGGTTGAGTTTAGCTTGTGCAATTTGGGGAAGGCAAGCTGTGTCCTCATTTTAGAATGATATCTAGGGCAAGGATGCATGGAAAAGCCCAATTCCCAGACGTTGGACAGAAAGTGGGGGAGCAGAGGAGACCAGAGGGAAAGCAGCTGGTCTTGGTACAGTGTGGAGATGGGATGCTGTAATTCGGCGTTAGAGTACCCGGGTGATGCGTGGCAGGTTTTAGTGTCCTGCGGGAAGCAATACACTCTGCCTGCAGTACAGGACAGTGCTCCTAAAGGATAGGGTCATTAAAAAGCGATCTCCTATCTTATAGCATCTTAGAGTTAATGACTTTGATGCTAGGAGCTCGCTAGGTCTCCCTTGCGTGGTATGATCCGCAGTGAAATCCCCACAGCCCGTCTGGAAGCCTGTGGCCCACGGAGCAGCAGGACAGGAGAGCTTTCTGCTGCTTGCTCAGATCCATACCTGCAACGCAGACCATGGGGAACCTTTTGGGCTGGAGCATAATGTTACTGCAGCTCTGCTTTTGCACGGTTTTATTGGAAGAAGTAAGAGAACAGAAGAAACTGTGAAAACGCACAGGGTGTTGCTAACAGATCTTAGTGGCTCTTTACGACTTGGCAGTCTGTCTGGTTATGTGCACACTCTGCATCCCAGATTACAAATGAAGCTGACGACCATGGGGAACCTTTTGGGCTGGAGCATAATGTTACTGCAGCTCTGCTTTTGCACGGTTTTATTGGAAGAAGTAAGAGAACAGAAGAAACTGTGAAAACGCACAGGGTGTTGCTAACAGATCTTAGTGGCTCTTTACGACTTGGCAGTCTGTCTGGTTATGTGCACACTCTGCATCCCAGATTACAAATGAAGCTGACTTTTTTTTTAATCTTTTTTTTTTTTTTTTTCTTCCTCCTCAGTGCTGAATGAGATGAAGGGCCCCCTTGGCGTGTGCTGGGCTGCCAGCTCCATTGCTGCTTCCCAGCATATTCCCCAGCGCGTCGCACCATCTGGGTTTAACTGGCTGCAGTGATGGAGGGGGGCAGGAGCACGCGTGGGGCGGCATTGCCGCTCGCTCCCCGGTGCTGGCGAGGCTGCCTGGGAAATGCCCCCCGGGCTGGGGCTGCTTTGGCAGCAGCGTGGCCCTGGCTGGACCAGCGCCCATCACCCTGCCCCGCCGTGGGATCTTGCAGGGAAGGGACAAGCCCCGGGGTGGCTCTGAGTTGCCGGCACTGATGTCAGTAGCTCTGCGGTGCGGTTTTGTGAGAAGTGTTGGATGTGTAGCAGGTGTTGCTGCTGTGCTGTAAGCAGCAGCCCCGCTCCGCACAGCAGCTCCTGCCCACCCAAGTGAGCTCCATGGGGTGCTGCTCAGCGCTGTCCTGCCACGGCGAGGGGCTGGAAGAGGGCACTGGCTCTTGGCTGCAGCGTTGATGTTGGGAGGGACCTGCGAAACAGCAGCCTTGCTCCCCTGTGGGTGCTGCTGGGGAAAAGAGAAGATGCCTCGGCATCCCCTCCTGGCCTTGGCTCTGGCACCAGTGTCCAGTGCCTCCTCATGCCTCCCTCCTTGACCCTGCCCTGGGATGTAGATGACTTTCCTTCTCCAGCACCTCTGTGGTGTCTGTTGCTGTCAGAGGCGGCTTAGCCATGTCCTTCTCCACTGTGGGCTCCCGTTCGGATGTCTGCTGCTGTGGGCCGGGGAGCTGGGCAGGAAGGTTGGGGCAGTGTAGGCAGCTGGCAGGAGCTGCGGGTGAAAGCCCTGAGATGTCGGTGACAGGGAAAGTCATGCTCCTGTGCCTTGGAGCGTCCTTCATGGAGATACGTGCACGTCTCCTATGTAAGTCCTCTGCAACCCAGGGCAAAGCGATTAACCTCTCTGAGAGCCTAATGAGCATCTCAGTTAAGATGACTCTCCCTGCTTTTGCCCTGCAAGAGGTGGTGGAAAGGGCCGTGGATGCACTAAACCTGCAGGCAATGAAATATGGCTTTTATTTTGGTAACTTGGCCTTGAGCAGCAGAGGAGAATCTCTCCCACAGGTATCCACCCTGGACCTCCCTGTGCTCTCCTCCCTTTCCTTTAGTGCAGGCTGAAGTTTTGATGCACAGGGAGGAGATTTTCTGACTTGGGATGAAGTTGAGCGCTGCTGAATGTCCTAGCAACAGCATGGAAATAGCAGCATCTTTCCCTGAACTGCCTCAAAGTCTGGGTTTCTGGCACACCCTGGAGGAAGAAGAATTCCCTTTCTGAGTTAATTCAGGTGACTTTGCAAAGGGGCTGCTGGGAAGGTGGGCAGTTCGGGTTGGTCGCAGCCTTCCTGCATAGCTGAGGCCACTCTTCCAGTGAGCTGGTCTTGTTAGGAGCTGGTTGCTGAACGTGGAGGACGAGGCGGCTCCTGGCAGATGCCTCTGCTCAGGAGCTGCTGCCGTTGTCCCTGCATCCTGGCACGTCTCATCCCTGCTTCCCTTGCTGGAGTCTCAGCTGCAGCCGCAGGTGTCAGAAAGCTTCATTAGCACATCTTGAGGCTGTGTTGAAGCCATGCACCGTGCTGGAGGCTGCTTGTGCTTCCCAGGAACCAGCCTTCGGAGACAGCTTCCCCCTTGGCCTGGGGCTGGCCAGGGCTAAGAAGCAAAGAATTGCTTGGAGGTGATGAGGTGGGAAGGGACCTCTGGAGGTCACCTGGTCCATCGCCCTGTTCAAGGAGGGTCACCCTAGAGCAGGCTGCTCGTGATTGTGTCCAGGCAGGTTTTGTGTATCTCCAAGGATGGAGACTCCACAATCTCTCTGGGCAACCTGTCCCAAATGGTCCTTCTCACAGTTTATTCCTGTGTATAAATGGAGTTTCTTTTATTGCAGTTTGTGCCCATTTCCATCTTGTCCTGTCTGTGGGTGCCGCAGAGAAGGGCCTGGCTCTGCCTTTACTCCCCATCGTCAGATACTCGTATGCATTGATGGGACCTCCCCTCAGCCTCTTCCAACCAGGCAGAGCAGCCCCAGCTCTCCCAGCCTCTCTTTGTAGGGCAGGTGCTCTACTCCCTTAGTCACCTTTGCTGGAGTTGCTCCAGTAAGTCCTTGTCTCTCCTGTCCTGGGGAGCCCAGCACTGGGCACAGCATTCTGGAGTTGTCTCAACCAGGGCTCAGCAGAGGGGAAGGGTCATCTCCTCGACCTGCTGGTAATGCTTTGCCTAATGCAGTCCAGGAGGCTGTTGGCCGCCTTTGCTGCAAGAGCACACTG
Organism: Charadrius vociferus; assembly: GCF_000708025.1. Classification (NCBI taxonomy): domain Eukaryota; kingdom Metazoa; phylum Chordata; class Aves; order Charadriiformes; family Charadriidae; genus Charadrius; species Charadrius vociferus. The sequence continues at coordinate 4,318,608 of NW_009650188.1, read as the reverse complement.
CTGGCTCATGGTCAACTTGGTGTCCACCAGGTCCCTCAGGGCTTTCTGTGCCAAACTGCTTCCCAGCCAGCATGTACTGGGTTTTTCCTCCCCAAATGCAGCACTTGTCATTTCCCTCCGCTGAACTTCTTGCTGTTCATCTGCCTGTTTCTCCAGGCTGTCGAAGTCCCTCTGGATGGCAGCACAACCCTCTGCTTGATCAGTCCTGGTTTTATATCATCTCCCTCTACTGAGCTCTGCAAGCGTGATTCAGCGCAGCACACGTGCAATGAAACTTTTGGTATTCGATACCTTTGTCCTTTCCCTCCCCTGGAATAATTCGACCTGTTCCCCTCTCCCAGGGCAGCCCCCACCTGTCCCTATGTGATTCTGATGGGGGGGCTGTTTGCTGGCCGGGAGATGTTTGTGAGAAGAGGTGCTTTCCAGCCTCTCAAGTCTATACAGTTCACAGTATTTTCTATTCACAGTTTCTAAGATGTAGTACATCCTCATCTACCCATGTATATTTAGAGATGACAGGGTAATAAGATAATTTAGGGTGGAGGGGGACCTCAGGAGGTATCTAGTCCTGTCAGACTATGACTTACTTTTAATTTAACTGTATGTTTTACATTTTACAACGTCTTGAACATGTTTTACGCTTTAAAATGTAGATGACTTCTTGTTGCTCAGTCCCAAAAGAACATTTTCTTCATTTCAAACCACATCGTTTTCAAACTTGGGAAAGGTTTTGGAAGTTTAGTGAAAACCCAGCTGTGAGGATTGCTGCACAACCTGTCCCCAGAGACTTATTGCAGATTTATCCATACCAGGGAAATGGCACTTTGACCTAACAGTGCACAAACAAATGCCATCGATGGTGAAGTTTCTAGTCTCCGTGTGTGTGGGACATGATCTCAGTTCAGCTGCCTCTGAAGGGTTACAGCCTGTTCTTCTGCACTTGCCAGTTGGTCCTCTCTAGTTCAAGAGGTGTTTGCTGCCTTTGTGCATGACAAACATTGATCCCTGGCTTGGACCGCTTCCGCTACATGAGAGCTGAGAAAATCGATGTGAAAAATAGGAAGGTCCCAGAAGTCGTACCAAAGCAGCTTTCAAATGTGGCTCTTGATTTCCCAAGGTGGCCATCAAGAGACTTTTCTTAGAAAAGCGGAGAGGAGAGATGTGTTTCTTGCCTCCGCTTGCTTTTTGTGTGCTCGATGGGAAAGTCCACTGTGATCCTTCAGCGCAGGGTTACAGGTGCATGGGTCACCCAAAACATGCTAATGTTTCTGTTGCTTGGCTCGTTTTGGGCTGGTGCTCTGCACACTGGCAAGGTGCTCGCTGTAATGGTGAGAAACATGTACTTGTCCCCAGCCATGGGGGACCATGGTGCCGAAGGAGATCAGGATGACACTGTCCTTCCCAAAACACATCCAAACGAGCCGGTGTTGTGGCTCATGTCATGGATGGTGCTAATCAGCTGCATACGGGTGGCTTGATGCGAAGCAGCTTTCCTGCGAGCTTGGAGCACACCACTGTGGTGGACGATGCTGTAACAAAACACACGTTGTCTTCATGAGCTCTGATACAAACCGCAAGTCTTTTTTTTGTCATCAGAGGAGCTTCATAGGGGTGATTTTTTTTTTTTCAATTTTCCCCCCACTACAGCTCGTAAGATGGTAAAACAGTAGCTAATTTGCTGTAACTGTCCTCTCCATGTATTTATGTGAGTGGAAATAAGCCTAAAAATTCTTCAATGAACTTCTTCCCATTGAGGAATCACGCTCAGTCGTGCTTTCCCAGGAATGGGCGAGGGTGTTTGCCTTCGCAGAGGCTGTCGAGCTGATGACTGCTTGTCGCAGCGGCAAGGGGGACGGTTTTTTCGCACCTCCCAGCACTGAGTAGCTTTCGGAGAGAGGTTTTGCTCTTTGGCCTCTTCTCTTTCACAGGTTTGGAAGATGGAAGCAGCATCTCCTTCCTGGCTGCGTGCCAGGGATGGGGCTTCTCTGGCTGTCTTGAGCATCAGCTGCTCAGCCTAAGTTCAGGCTTGCTGGAATAATTTTCCGACAGCTCCATCTTCTCCTGGCTCTTGTCCTGACAATGTAATTTTATTGAAGGCACCCTGTTTGCTAGCAGGTTGCTTCTGAGAAAGCTGAGCCTGTGAGTTTGGCTTCATGAGACTGGGGAAGGAAGGTGGTGGGTTTCTGGTCCAGCTTTTCTTTTGATTGCTGGGGGATATTTGCAGCCCAAAGTCAGGAGGTTCCTCCATCGTCCTGCTTGCTGGTACCGTGGTTGCTGTGTTTGTCTGACTTGAGCCTTGCAGGGCAGGCAGAGGATCAGAGAAAGCACAGGATGGTCCTCAGGCATGGCCCTGCCTTTTGTGGGGGCGAAGATGAGATCTAAGGAGGAGAAAAATCTCCTGCTGGCTTTGGCAGGAGCTAACGCTGCTGCGCCAGAGGGGTCACGAGGATGCTGATGGAGAAAGTGAGAGATTTTTCTTATGCTTCAGGTAGTGCAGAGGTTGAAAAAATGCTTTTCAAAATCCTTCTCCAACCTTTTGGCAGGCTAGAAACAAGCTTTCTCCTATTGACTGTCTACTGCTGGCCCTGGGGACATCTTTCCTGAGATCAGTCTCCTTGTTCCTATGCATGTGCAAAGCTTGGCAGCTCGGTGTTTGGCTGTGGCAGGATCTGCCCCCTCCAGCCCCACACTTGCTGGGCTTTGGTGGCAAGAAGGGCAATATCTCCCTGGTCTGTGACCCTTCCCTCCCTCCTGTCCTCAATCTCCTCTTATCTGTGCTGCTCAGCCCCGATCCTTTCAGCACAGTCACTCTCAAATATCCAATCTCTCTATTTTATTTTTTTTTTCACCATTGGATCCTCTCAAGTCAGCCTCTCTGGAAGTGCAGTGCCCAAAACTGGACCCATCTGAGATGGAGGAGGATGGAGAGGTTATACCTCATCTGCTGCCAGCTTGGTTAGTGCAGGGCTGGGATGCTCCACGGCTTGGCTGAGGAAAGAGGTTGTGCAGAGGGATTTTGGGGGTTGGAAGGTGGGGATGGAAATTCACTTTAATCTGGTGGAAAAGCAGGGGCAGGCGGATAGCTGTTCTCCAAGAGGTGGGATTGCTGCGCGCCTGCCCGGAGCAGCCAGGATGCGGCTGCGAATGCTAATTAGAGCCTGACTCGCAAGGCTAAATATAGCAGCAGGGCACTCCAGGCGATTTATTAATGGGCGATTATTTCAGGCCTCTTCAGCTGAGGCGCGAAGCCTCCCAGCCTAAGGCGGTTAGCCTAAGGAGCACCGTGGTTGCCGGAAACACTCAGCATGGGATATTTTGGTAGGAAATAAGAGAGTGGGCAGCGGTAATCCAGGGGATGCTTCCCTCCTGCATGGCATCGCTGTGGCCAGCACTGGGGCAGTGCGATGGCTGTCCCTGGGCTGCAATGGTTTGGGGGTGGGAAGGAGGGTGGCGTCTTGCCTGCCTCTGCCTGAGCTGTCAGCCATCCCCTTGGGCTTGTTCAGTGGCATATGCAGCTGCAAAGGTGGCTGTCAGTTTTAGTTTGGGCTTTTTGGAGAGTTGCAAAGATCTGAGCAGCCCGTGGGGAGGTGGGTAAGTGCAGACACCGAGCTTCATGGGGGCAGAGTGAGACCAGGCGCCAAAACCAACTCCCATGGGTTTTACAGGGCTGGATCCCCATAAATGCACAGGACTGGAGGTTTCTTGACTGTCCTTTAAACCTCTCCCAGCTCTTTCTGCCTGCAATCATTTGGTTGCTGAATCCCCCTTTGATTCAAGACGCAGCATCCTTCCATTTTATTGGTAGCTTTGATGTGTGAGCTGCTCCAGTCCCACGGTGACACAGTGTGGGGAAACATCCAGCTTCAAGGCTCCATGGTGCATTTGGGCACTTTTGGTCGTTTCAAGATGTATGTGAGGAGTTTAGCTTAGGATGCTTGTGATCCCAGGGCACTGTGGGCAGTGGTGAGCCCTGGGACTCGGGCCACCTGAGCAGGACCTGGTGCTGGGCTGCAGCACCAGCATCTTGATGTATGTAGCCTGTGCTGAAGAGCACTTGAGAAGAGCACAAGAAGCAGATTATACACAACACCTGATCCCTGTTCTGACAATCCTGCCTGACTTGTGGAGATACCTTTAGCTTGTCTCTCTTTTGCTCGCACAGATGGATGTCACAACAGATCAGCTGCTGGGGAGCATCTGCATGCGTGCAGAAAGGGGAGGAGGAAGAGGGAATGGAGCAGGCTCATGGGTTTTCCTCCAGGCTCTGCCCAGAGCTCCCTGAAAAAATGTCTAATGCATGTAATCAGCTCTGGCATCTCACCCCTAGAGAAGCTGGGGGCTGGTGGGCCCTGCTGGCATGTGGTGGGACGTTGTGGATTTGGTAATTTTGAGTTAGGACCTGCTGGGAACTACACTCATGTTAGTGTGGCATTTTGCTTGGCAGCTGAGAACTGGTGAGTATTTAAAAAAAAATGGGGCCAAAGATGCTCAGGGCTGGATTCTCCTAGGCAAACACTTGCAGAGAGGTTAGGAAAAGGGAACTCTTGGGTGGAAACGCAAGGTGTCTTCTGTGTTCATGTGTCTTGGGAAGGGGCTGCAGGGGCAAAGGCTGGGTGAGAGCTGCTATGGCACTGCTCTTTCTGCACCTTTGTTCCCTGTGCTCCTGCTTGTGAGAGCTTGTTGAGGGAGAGATATAGTGACCAAAATCCCCTGGATGCTGGACTCATGGGTTTTTGGTAATTAAAGCCAGCAGTGTTTGTGAATATGGGTATGGTTTAGGGCAGTGTGCAGCAAAGTACACTTCCAGATTAAAGCAGTTAAAGTCTTTCTGCCACCACAGCTATATGACACCAGGTGTGGCTGCTTCAGCTGAATGACCGGGAGGAGTTTGGTGGAGTAGTGGCAGTTGCTTAAATCTGGATGCATAGTTTATAGATCAGTGTGAAATTTGCTGGCTTTTGCTAGTCTTCCAGCCGCCTAATTTCTCGATGAATAAATTATGGTGCTGACTCTAAGAAGTCGGCCCTTCAGGTCTCTGTGTTGGGGATGTGTCCAGGCAGTCTTACAAGAAGATGAGATCTTAGAATCGTAGACTGGTTTAGGTTGGAAGGGACCTTGAAGATCACCGAGTTGCGACCCCCATGCCATGGGCAGGGACCCCTCCCATGAGACCAAGTTGCTCAAAGCCCCATCCAGCCTGGCCTTAAAAACCTCCACGGATGGAGCTGCCGCAACTTCTCTGAGCAACCAGTTCCTGTGCCAGATGATGCTCCCCTCTGGTTTTATTGCTGAGAAAGGCATGTTCTGGTGAGGCAGGCAGCTTAGGGTAAGCAGGAGCAGGGAGTACTAAGTTGGGCAAGGCTGCTACCAAAAAAGGTGAGCAGATGGCATAGAGGAAACCCTTGCCCTGGCTTGGGTGAGAGTTACCTTGCTGTAAGTGCAGAGTCTCTGCAGTGCAGCTGAGGCCATTGTGCCTGGTCTGGGGCTTTGTTGGCAGGAGAGATGCCAACAGGGCTGTTGTGGACCACACCACACTACTAACATCTGCGCAGACGAACATCAGGCAGAAATTGGTGTGGTACCCTCCTCCGGAGATGCCATCCTGGAGTTGTGTGGATCTTCTCCACCTGCATCCCGGGTGTCTATGGGTGAGCTGCACCAGCCCAGGGATTCTGCTTCCCTGCTGCAGAGGTGCTTGGCTTGGCAGGGCTTCCCCTTTGCAAATGGGGAAAAAACATCTCTTCCTCATCCAGCAGGTAATGAATTTGTTCCTGGAAAAAAAACTTCCATTCCTGCATGGTTATAAACATGCTTCTGAGTCACAGCTACCCAGTCCCAATTTGAAATTTGGCCAGAGCACCGTAGATGATTCTCATTTGATCCTACTTTTTTTTTTTTTTTTTAACTCAGCATAACTAAAGCCTTATTTAAGATATAAAATCAAATCAGGATGCCAAAAGCCACTTTCTAAGATGAGTGGAGCCCATCAGAGCTCCTGGGAATATCAGTCACCAAACCAGAGCCTGTTTCCCTCTCTCCAGACCCTTCCTTGGCTGCGTTAGGGATCTGTCTGTCCCCTTCGTGATGCTGTCCCCGAGATGAGGAGTGGCCTTCGGCTTCCTGAGCAACCCCGGTGCTCGGGAGAGGATGCTTTTAACAGTATTGCCTGTACCCAGCAATGTATGGTGGGAGATTTTTGGGTTGCCTGGGGTGAGCCGGAGGCTGCTGAGCCGTGCGGGATGCTATAGCTGCGCGGGGGGGTTTGTGCGTCTCCTCCAAAGCGCCCCGCGGGAAGGGTAGGCAAAGGGGGGGCTCGACTCGGATCCCCCCGGCTGCCGGAGACTGGGATGAGCGGCGGGAGGGGGGGGTAAGCTGCAGGGAGGGGCCCGCAGCCGCTAGATGGCAATGCCGGAGCGGCGGCAGCCCGGGCGCACCGGCCGCGGCCGCGTCCCTGCGGCGGAGGTGGCTATGGAGGTGATGGGGAGGACTTGGTCCTCCCCTGGGAGGGGGTAGCCCCGTGTCTTCGGTGATGCCCCACCGTGGAGGGATAGTGGCGTGGCTGGGAGGGAGGGGAAAAATAAAAATAAAAGCAAGGAGGAGGTTTGGATGGCAGTATTAGCTTGAGGAGGGGAGTTAGCCTGTCTCTGTAAAACCCAGCGCATCCCAAGCGCCTTCCTGTCCTGGCACCCGCTGTTGCCCTGTCTTCTTGGATTTCCTTCATTCACAAAAAAAAAAAAAAAAAACCGACCAAAAAAACCAACCCTATGTAGCTGGCTCTGAATCTCTGTGCCATGTTGAATCATGCGGGCATCAGCCACGCTTCTCCCTGACTCACCAATCCCAGCGTGCTGGGGTGAGGGTCAAGACGAGAACGGCAATAAACATCCTGGGAAACCGAGCCTGCATCTCTTGGCATAAAACCAACCATTTTTTCTTTTTTTTTCTTTTTTTTTTTTTTTTTGTGCTTTCAATCTTCTCTTAAGGAGCTGCTTTCTCATAAATATCCCATTCTTTAGCACCGTCTGAGCAGGAGAGAGGCTCCCAGCGGGGTCATCCTGCGCTCTGCTCTGCAGCAGCAAATCTAGAGTAGAGCCGAGAGCGAACCCTTGGGTGCAGGGGATAGCCCGCTGCCCCAGCAGGGGTTTCCAGGTAAGGCTTGCATCGCTGCTTCAAGGGGACAGGAGGAACGCTGCCTTCCTCCTCCTCAGCCTCTTGCACCGAGCAGCAAGGCAGGCGTGGTGTCTCTGAGCTGGGCAGGGGATGCAGGGGGAGCACTGGGTCCAGCCTTCCCCATCCTCCTCGGCCTCTCGGTACCAGCCAGAGCCTGAACATTTAGGCTGGCTGGAGGCTTGCCTGTAGGCTTGGAGGGATGGGAGAGGGCTAGGAGGGACAGTGGGGAGCCGAGGCAGGAGCTCTGCTGGGCTGAGGATCTGCTCCTGGCAATCAGCCCAGCCTTGGGCTTAATTAACAGTGGCTTAAAGGGTTGAAAGGTGGGAAGAGTGGCATCGCTCCTGATGCTGCACTGGTGGTGGGGAGGAGGAGGCAAAGGGAATGAGCCACAAATCATAATTGATTTGTTTAGGGCAGTGTTTCTCCTGGAATGAATCGAAGGGACTGTAATTAGTCCGTAGCTGGTGTGGCCTCCTCGCTGCCTGTCGTTAGTGGAATGAAAGCCCAGGGTCACTCTGGCTTGTGCTGGGGCCAGCTGGTGGCCTGGGGAGCATCTTGGGAGGGATCTACCCACCTCTGCTCTATTTTGTGCTGCAGTGTGGTTGTGGCAGAGCTGGGGGGCTTGCTGAAACCCCTCAATTACACCCACCTCTGTTTAAAGGCTAACTGGAGGAGGAAAGTCAAGTAGGAGTGCAGCAGATAGGCATCATGGTGAGCTGGTGGGCTCTCGGTGTCTGGCTGAGGTTGGGGGAATGATCCCACAACCTTTTTTGCAAATATTCCTCTGTTATCTTTCTGAGGAAGGCCTGATCTTTCTTCCTCACCTAGCCTTCCCAAGGGATCCTGGCAATGCATCCATGAGAGCCTGGGCCAAAAAGTGAGCTCCATGGTCGTTCGGTCACAGTAGTGCCTGCAGGGTGGGAAAGTCTGTGGTGAGCTGCTTCCAGGCTGCACTGAGGGAACAGCCCTTGCCTAAACGAGTTAACGATTTATGTGATTAAGGGCTTTATTTTTTTTAATTTCTTTCTTTTTTTTTTTTTTTTAGCTGCCCCAAGTGTTCCTGGGTGCTGCACAGCAAATGTGGGGGACAGTGCAGCAGCTGCTGTTTGCAGAGCAGGTTGCTGGTGGTGGGGTGGATGGGGGAAGAACATCATGGGGACACAGGGTGTCTTGTGACACTGGCTGGAGCTGCGGGTGCTCTTTCTGCAGGAAGGGGGGCTAGCAAGCTCTGAAGGCCCTGGGGAGCCCTTTGGACGTGGGGTTGAGAGGGGAGGGTGGGGAGGATCTACGTGTGAACAGCTTGCAGGGTGTCTGGGTGTGCTGAGTGGTGAGGCTGGTGTCCTGCCTGTTGGATAGGGAGGACATTGGGGACGCCCCTGGGGAGCTGCATGTGCTCTGTGTGTGCAAGAGGGCAGGGTGGGTTCCCCCCAAATGTGGGTGGGCAAGTAGCACCTGCACCAGAACCCAGGGGACGCTGAGCATCCCTGGGTCACCTTGGCACCCACAGTGTTCATGCTGTGCCCTCTCCTCCACGGCAAAGTCCCCGGTTCTCTGCCTGTGGGATGGTTGGGGAGAGTGGGGTCAATGCCAGAATGGCCCTGGGGCCACCCCCTCTCCCCCATCCCCCGGCAGCCCCTGCAGGGACATATCCAGACCGAGTTGTTTACACCTCTCCTATGAGCTGCTGCTTCTTCTGGCCAACATCAAGCATCAAAAGGAAAATACCGAGGCGGGGGGTGCTAAGGACGCTGATCTGTATGCGAGCGAGCAGGAGGGCTCTCCCCGGGCAGCCGATGGCATCAGGGCAGCTCCGGCGGGGAACCGGGAGCCCCGAAGTTTCCCGAGGGGGAGAAGGAGCAGCGGTGCATGTGGCTAGAGAGATGCTCGGTGTGGGCTGAGATGGGGTTGAAGCCTCTTGCCTCCCTTTGCAGGCAGGGGGGAGGCAGAGCCCCCCTTTTACCCCTTATTGCCCCCCCACCAGCCAGTTCAGCCACTCACCTAGGAACACCCATGTGCTGGAAAGCCCTCTGCAGCCGGGGTGGGGAGGGGGCTCTCCCCATTGCCTTTGTTCCCTTCAGACCCTCCCCTCGCCTCTGACTTTCCTTTGCGGCAGCTCCCGTGCTTGCCAAAAGAATGCACTGGATGGAGCGAGGGAGTGAGCCGGGCGGGCGGGTGTGTGCGTGTGTGTGTGTGTGTGCGCGCTTGTGCGCGCCTGTGTTGCCACTGACTTCATTAAAGCAAGCTGTCCCCGAGCTGCAGAGGCGCGGCAGCCTTTAATTCCGTGGCCCGGTTCCTGCGGGAAGCCGGCTGTCGCCTTTGAGCCCTTCCTGCCCTGGCAGCGAAGGGGCTGAGCATCCCCACCGCCGCCGGGGCCTTTGCCCGCCATCCCTGCCCGCTGCCCCCCGGGGAGCCGGCGGATGGGTGGCCGGGCTCCTGCAGGCTGCTGAAGATGGAGCCGGGAGGAGGGAGTTGGACACTTGGCTCCAACTAGGCTGGACCACGCTGCAACCTGTTCCCCCGGCCTCCCCTCCGCTGCGCTGGGTGCTGTACCAAATTGCATCTTCCTTTGTGACGGGGTGGATGGAAGGACTTGGATCCCAGCTCTTTTCCCTGCCGGCAGGCAGTCCCCGGGCTCGCCTTGCTTTGAGGGATAGGGGGGTTAAAAGGGGGCTGGTTTGGGCTTGCAGGCAGAGCGGTGGGAAGGATGTGGCTGGGCTTAACCCCTTGCTCGGTGGCAGAAGGTGCTTAGGGACCGAGCCACTGCGGCCTCAGCCGAGCACGCAGGACGGCTCCCTGCCCTCCCTGCTACCCCTGTGGCTGTTGCGGGGGTCTCCGGAGGCAGCTGGCTGCCCACCATGCCGTGCTGCTGAGCGGTGCCGTGCGTTGCCGCCTTCTCCTTCTCCACGCGAGTCCCCGCTCCCCTGGAGGGATGGAGGAGAGACGGAGCTGAGCATCAGCCAGAGAGGAGGAGGGGGCTGTGGTTGGGACTGCGCCCCACAACCCCCCTCCCTCTTCTTCCCCCCCCCACCCCGTCCTTGGTGGTGCTGCTTCGGCTCACCTGTGTGTTTTCTTCCAGGATGGCTCGCTTTGGGGAGGCAGTGGCTGGCAGGCTGGGCTCTGGAGATGGGGGCTCCGACCAGAACCGGAGCCGGCAAGGACCTCCTGCCCCTGCGGGAGGGACCCCGGGAGCTTTCAAGCAAACCAAAGCGCAGAGAGCCCGGACTATGGCTCTGTACAACCCTATCCCTGTCCGGCAGAACTGCTTCACCGTCAACAGATCGCTCTTCCTCTTTGGGGAAGAGAACATAGTCAGGAAATACGCTAAGAAGCTCATCGACTGGCCATATCCTTTCTGCACCCCCTGCGAGCCCCCCTCCTTGCTCCCCGGATTTGCCTTGGTGGCCGCCTAGGACACGTGCATGTGGCACTAGCTGGCAGGTAAGCGCCTGCCTTCTGCTCTTCTTTGGTGTGTGGAAAGGGGTGCCCTGTCCCCCAAGGATGCTCTCCTCGCCCTGTTGCTGCTTCCCCTCTTGTGCTTTGCTCGGTGCCTGGTGGGGACCTGAGTCCCTTCTCCCCTCTGGAAGCCCCCTGGACCCTCCTCAGGCTTGGATTTGGAATCCCCCTATGCTAGCCAGGAGGGAGGCTCTGATCCCAGTTTAACCCTGCGTGCTTTAGGGTCTTCAGTGTGTGTGTGTGGTTGGGGGGGGGTGGGGGTGGGGAGTCACGGCCTTTCCTCTATATCTTAATGTCTTGTTGGAGTTTTGCTACCCCACCCCACCTAGAGATACCCATCCTGTTGGGGATGGACCCCCAGGAGCCCTCGAACCTCCAGTCCCTGCTGGGTGGTGGCTTTGTCCCCTCCTGCGCCTGCCTGCATGTGCTCCCTTTGCTGCTGATCGCATCTGGAAGGGGCACAGCCATCCTTGCCATGCAGCCCCCAGCCCCCCACGGTGGCTCTGGGAACTGGCTGTCTCCTCCCTGTGACAGAGGAGAAATGCTGAAAACCTCCGGCTGTGCCCCACAGCCCCTTGGAGAGCTGGTGTGGGGGACTGAGGTTTATCTTAGGGACCCTACTCCTAGGGCTGGGTG
>NW_009650188.1:4262344-4307324 GCF_000708025.1 Charadrius vociferus | reverse complement strand
CTCTTCCATCCTTTCATACACCCCCCCTGAGCTTCTCTCCCCTCCTGCCCTTCTTGCGGGTGCCCCCAGGCGCCCTGGCCAGTGCCCAGCACCGCAGCACACGGCTCCCCATCAGCCTGGGTTTGGCACCCTGCTGCCCCCCGAGACCCCTCCTGGGCTTTGACCCCACCGAGGACCTGAGTCTGAAAACTTCAGTGTGGACACGCTTTGGCTTTAGGATCCTCCCCGGGCTGTCTTCTGCAGTGGTGATTACATGCGGCTCTTGCCGCTGCTGCTTTCTCTCCCTGCAACTTGTTGGTTAACTTGACGGCGCCTCCGGCGGGCGCAGGAGAGCTTGCCCAGGTGCCAAGCGCCGATGCCTTGGTCTGGTGCAACAGGTACCTCGGGGAAACCCTCTGGTGAGGTGCAGCGGGGTGCAGGAAAGGTCACCCACCCTACTGAGCATAGTCGGGGAAATAGTCCCCTTGCGGCACTGATACGTCAAGTTGAACGTTTGCCAGGCAGGACCTGGGCAGCTGCAAAGCCCCCAGGGTTGGGGGGTGACCTGGGGGTGAAGGGAAAGCTTGGGGGAGGCTGTATTTCCCTATGGCATCCCTAAATCTGCCTCTGCCGGCAGCGCCCGCTGGGTGGGCGGCTGCGGGAGCATCAGTGCGGTAGCGAGGATGAGAACGCGGCAGCTCAGCTGAGAGCCCTGCAGGGCAGCGACCAGGCTGGCCTGCCTGCTTTTCCAGAATCTGCCAAATTATTAACGTGCTTTTTCAGTGTGGTGTGGGAGGGCCCTCACCCTTCTGCCTTTTATTTAAAGCAAGAAGGAACTGGGGTGCTGCTGCTGGCCCAGCGCTTCTGGCGTGGGCTGGGGTCCCGTGCCGGTGCGGCACGGCGTGATGTCTCATCTCTAGGCAGCCACTGTCTCCTAGAGACTAGAGCTTCACCACTGCGCGGTAAAAACTCCCCAACATTATTCTTTCCTGGAATTTGCAATGCATGAGGAAGATGGGCTCATTTTATATTTTTTTTCCAGAAGTAAGTGACGTATCCCCATGTGAGTGCTGGGAACGGGTGCGCTCCAGGTGCGGGAGCTGAGCATCCCTGGCTATCCTCCACCTAGCTGCCGTCTCTTTCCAGGAAACTCATCCACCTTGGAGCTCCTCCACTCTGCTTGAGCTCTTGAGGGCTTGGGGATGGACAAGGCTTTTTGGTGATGAGTTTGGTGACGTTGGCCAGGCAAGTTGTTCCCATCCTTGTAGTTGTAGCCTGGTGTGTGCAGCCGGTGCCTTTCGGTAGGGCCAGGGAAAGCGTGTGAGCATCTCGGCTGCCTGGCCTGGAGCCCGTGGCATCGCTCCTGGGCGAGGGTGGTTTGGGGAGGTGAGCGTTGGATTTTGGCCACAGTCAATAAGAGCTGCTGGCCTCGGGAGGGAGATGGGCTGGTCCCGGCACTGCAGGTCGGAGCAGGCACAGTGCTAAGGAAAGCCAAGGGGGCTGGGGTGGAGCGCAGGGAGGAGTGGAGGTTCTTCTTCATCCAGCTCCAGTTGACTAGGTAATAGGGCTAAAAATAACTGGTGATTCAGGCCTGTATATCTGCTGGGTAACTGTATAATTATAACCAGCAGCCTCTGCAGTTTGGCTTCCCGGTGTAAATAGGGATGATGCATGGAGGAGAAGGAGGAGAAATACGAGCAACTGGAATTGGGATGCAGCTTTGTGGGGAGACAAGTCTTTACTGAGTTCCTCGCTGGAAAGCCCAGTGCGTTACCTCCGTTGGAGCTGCTCTTTTTACTGGTCCTGCTCAAAACGTGAGGCAGCTGCTGCTTTGGCTGTAGGAACATCTACTCCTCTTCTCCTTTGGAAACAAAGCGTCGTCCTGCCTGCTCTCCTTCTGCTGATGGCCAGACCTTTAGCCCTGATTTCATTTGTTTGGCTGCCTGGAAAGCTGCAATTCAGTTAGCACACGAGATGGGCTGCAACTCATCTATATCTGCTCAGTTCTTCATCTGCTTAATCACATTTGACCTGGATAAGATCCCTCTCCCGCCCCAGAAAGGCCAGATGACATTGTGTGGCTCTGGCTATGTCCCCAAGGACAGCCTCTGGCTGTAGGCACACACCGGCCACTGTACCTGTCCCCCTGGTTTGGCAGGGGAGAGGGATGTCCATCAGTCCTCTGAGGACCTTGCTGTTCCCTGCAGTGAGGGCTTTTTCCTATCTCAGCCCTTTTGAGGACCAGATCTGGTGTTGGTCTTGTCGAGAACAGCCGGGGTGTCTGCAAAGCCCCAGTGCACATCCCAGGTCCAACACACATGGGGATTTTGCTCTATGGGATGCACACCCGTGTGCGCCTGAACCATTTTGCTTCTGATGACTCCCAGTTTAACCCGGGAATCTCTGATGCTAGGTGGGCTCTGCCCCTCGGGGACACTGGTAGTGTTATGCCACACCTGAGCAAGCATCTTCTGCACCTTTGCTTTTGCCCAGCCAAAATTTCAGCGGGTCTCATCTCCTCACGGGAAGAGCTACACCATGTCATGCTGTCCTTGGGCAGCTCCCTCCTTGCGCTACCCAAGAACATCTTTTTTTCTTTTCCTCCAAGGCTGTTTTCTGTGCCCTTCATTCATCAGATTTTTAAAATGTTTTTTTTTTTTTTTTTTGGGAGGGGCGAGTAGGTGTAATGGCAGGTCCATCTTTTTGACAGCCGGAGAGAGCGAGGCTGCCTGTCAGATGGTGAATTTAAACAGAGGCAGCTGTTGTCATGGTGACGCCAAGTTGCATCCTGTTGCTGTGGCAACCAAAGTTAAAAAACTGATGTTAAGGCAGGAAAATCACATGATGTGGTTCTTTTTTGTTTAAAAAAAAAAAAAAAAAAAAAGGGAGGAGAGGAGAGAGATTTGATTTCCAGTTTTTAAGCGTGGGGTGAGGTGGGGGAGAAGGAGACGTTTCTCCACGGCACTGTTTGCACGTGGCAGGCGGGTACCCCGCATCCCTACAGGAGTGGCAGCAGCATGGGCAGCTCTGCCCTGACCGGCTCCCGGCTGACACTGCCTTTGGTTTAGCCCATGATGGAGACCAGACTGCCACGTTTTGGAGTCATAAGCAGCAATATCTACGGCTGTGTGGGTAGCAAGCAGAGTGTCCCTGGTTGAGGCACAGCCACGTACTGAGATTTTAGGCGGGCTGAGCCACCTTGCCTGGGTGCTCCTTGTGGGCTGCGCAGAGATACGAGCGCAGCTCTGAGCCCACGGTCGCTCTCCTGAGCCCGTTTTGCTGTGCATAATGGGCACGCAGGAGCTGGCTTGCATCCAAAGCATGGCATTTGGGCATCTGTTGGCACCTTGTCCCTCCGGACATCGTTTTCTCTCAACCCCAGCAAAGCACAGATGGGCCGGGAGCACTGGGTGGCAGAGCGCGGGGATGGGGACAGCTATGAGGGGCCGTGCCTCTATGGCTGTTTGACAGCCTTATGTACTGGGGGAAGATCCTCCCATATCCTTGGGGACAAGCCAGGGAGGTGTTGTAGAGCTGGTGAACCCCAGAGTGGAAGTAGGGCTGCTCATGGTCTTTGCTTCATTTGGCATTTTGGGTTTCTCTTGGAAAATAGCCTTGGAGAGGAGGTGCTCACTTTCCTGCTGGGCTATGGAGCTGACAGGAGGACAGTTGAGGTGTCCTAGGGATGGGGATGTTGAAGTGCGTCCTTGTTCCGTTCATGCCTTGGGTGGGTGGATGGTGTGTGGGAAGGTTTGCGTGGGGGCAGACAGCAGTGGTGGTGTTGGGACCAGCGAGATGAAGTTCACAGATGTAGGAGCTGAAGCTCCCTTTCATTGACACCTGATGAACAGGGGAAGCCCCTCAGTGTAGCAGGCCCTGGGGGAAGCCTAGAAAGCAGTGAGAAATGGAAACCTAGGTTTCTAGGAGGTGTTGGGGCTAGGCTGGGTGATGCAGGGAGGGTGAGGGGTTAAATCATTCCTTCTTGCTGGCTCTCTGAAGTAGGTTTTCCCTCTGAGGCAGGCCTTCTCAAGGGCCCTTTTGGAGATGCCCATATGGCCATACTCCTCTGGTTCTTCTGCTCCTTCCCCACCTGCCTGCCCAGCAGCAGGGAGAAGGCACGATCACCGAAGTGGAGAGATAGAGGGGCGTTCTCCACAGCTCCCAGTGCTCGCCCGTGTCCAGGGAGGGATTGTTTTGCACCCAGCCTCTGGGGGAGGTTGCATCAATGTGCCGTCAGCACCATAAATCCATCTTCAGGGCTTAGGGCTGGGCACACTCCCTGCATCAGCAATACAGATGTTTTGAGTGGGCTGGTTTTGGCTCCTAGCTGGGAGGGAGCGAGGTGAAGAGGGGAGTCACAGCTGGAAGCAAGGATCCACCAGTGGCTGGACATCTCCCTGGTGCTCCTTGCCAGCTTCTGCCAGACCTGCCAAGTAGCTCCAGCTCCAGGCATGGGGTTAGCCTGCAGTGACTGCTTTGGGTGGGCTGGGGCATGGGTCTGGGGGAGGTCTACATGGCCTGGGGGCATCTTCTGCGCCTCAAATGCACTGGGAGGGAAGCGTGGAGCTGCAGGTGTGGCGTGCAGTGGGATTGGTCGAGTTGCTAAGGAAACAAGTCAACGGTGCAGGGGAGAGAGCATTGGGTAAAGGAGATAAGTCAATAAGAAAACCTATTTTTATCAGCTCCCTAATGATCCTCCAGGAGAAGCCAGACGAAGGAGGAGGAGAAGGCTGGAGGGAGATGGGCTTTCATTACTGGGCTTGGAGGGAGGCAAGTGCTACTCTGCGTTTTGGGTGGCTAGAAGGCTGTGTAATTAGACATCTAATGAGAGAGGAAACAAAGGAGTGATAGAGCATTCTCCAGTGGGCTCCAGCCCTGAGCTGGGAGGACGCCTGCTTGGCAGAAGTCAAATAATGTGGATAAAATTTCCCCTGGTTTAGCCAGATGTTCCTGCTGTTCCTTGGGGAGGGTTTTCTTACCCTTGGCCTCTCAAAACCTGGCACAGCTGGAGCTACAGGAGCTTTTTTCCATGTGCTTGATGCCTTGCAGCTCTCACCCAGCTCCAGATGTGATAACCCAGGCTTGGGTCCTAAGAAAACTGGGCTAGTGGGGTTTGGAGAGTCGCCTCGTGCTTAGGTCACTGCTTAGGGCAGCGATTGCCCTGTTTCCCTTAGACTTAATATCTGCTGACCCATGTGTTGTGTGCTTGCTGGAGGTGGAGCAGGGGCATGGTCCTGTGCTGGGGCTGACAGATGTGCACTGTCCTTATGCTGTTGAGCCAGATGTTGGAGCCAGAAAGGAAATACAGGGGTGAGTTGAGCCATTAGAGGGGGCCCTGAGCCCCCCGGGCCACTGTCAGGCAGGGCTCCCACGCTGCTGGCTTTGGAAAATTTGGGAATTTTCCCACCTGAGTGTTTCCCCTGTGGGATTAGAGGCCACAGGAGGGAGGGAGGGCAGTGCTAAATGCTTGGCGTGGTGGGGAGGAGCGGCGGGATGCTCGGCGGGGTTAGGGGTGCTGGGGCGGGCAGACGGACTCACCGCGCCGTTCCCACACTTTTCTCATCTAGGCAAATGTGCCTAGTGCCTGGGGAGCCGGCTGCACCGCCCTGCTAACGCGCTGTTTTCTTTTAAGCCTGTGCTAATTGCTCCCAGACTTTCAGGAAAATGAAACAAAAGACCCCCAAATAGGCTGGTGGCTCGGGGCCAAGCGCCGCAGCCCATGTATTAGCTGAAGCGTGCGGCCTAGAGGTGGGAAGCGGGGAAAGCACCTGGCTTTTGGAGGAGCTGTGCGATGAAATCCTTGCTCGTATGAAGTCTCAGAGGAAAACTTTTGGGGTCTGGCCTCCCCCTGAGCATGGAGAGCCGCTAGCAATTCGTGCCCGGCTGGCACCGAGGTCTGAGCCCACAGCAGTGAGCTCTGCAGCAGTCTTTCTTTTGGTTTTCCTTTAACTTAGCAACCATTAATTTCACTGAGTGGCCTTTTAAATGCCTTGGCTGAATCTTCTCTGGCTCTTCTCTCTGCTGGGCTAAATACAGCCCAGCTCCTGTAGGCTCTCCTTGGCTGCCCCTCCTGGCCAGCTCTGATGCCCGGCCCGGCTCCCGCCTTGCTGCGTGTTGCAGCATGCACGGGGTCACTGCCACCGGGGTTAATTCATGGTTTCCACTTACACGTGCTTATGGCCAACACTGGGATGTCTTCTCTCACCCAGGGGCTCAGGGCCACCAGTTTAAAGCATCTCCCTGTAGCCAGTGGCTTTGTCGGCCAAAAGCTGAGGTTGCGAAAGAGAAAATCATCCCTTTTCCCAGGGGTGATGACACGGGCGTTTGGCAGCTCCTGGCCTGAGCAGTGTGAACCTGAAGCCACCAGATCTGGAGAAGCCCAGTGTGGTAGGGATTAGCTCAGCCGGGGTGTTGGTCACTGTGCCAGCTTGGGATGGCAGGAGCGTGAGTGATTTCTCTATGGCTAAATCCATCCCAGGTGGGATCACGTCTCCTTTCCACAGACATGAGCCTTGGGAAGGTGGCAGTCCCCTCCCGGGTGGCTGCTGATGCCAGTAATATAGCTGTGGGGTTTTGGCATGGATAGAGCGGAGAAGTGGTGTGCTGCCTGCTGATGAATCTCACCTCATTTTGTTATTGAGGACAATAGGGCTTTTATTGCAATGATGTGGTAAAGATGGATGGGAAGCCGGAAAGATGTAGCTGTCCTGTCGCTTGGAAGTGCTTTGTTTTCGGGGCTTGGCAGTAGGCCGGGCAGGAGGAGGAAGCTCTGTGCCCCCACCTCGTTCCTGGCAGACCCTGTGAATCAAAAGGCAGGAGGGAGCTGAGTTTGGGGTGCTTTCCTGGGTGTGAGCCTGCCCTTTCCACCGCCTCCCCTCCCTACTTGCTCAGGTCCTCAGATGCCAGCACCTGCTGCTGCTTGACCTGGTGCAGGGTTGCTCCTGGAGAAGGGTGCGTAAGCCCTAGACATTGCTATAGGATTCAGGATGCTCCTAAGGGTCCAACCAGATCCTGTTGATAAGGTGCTGCTACCCTTCAGGGTCTCACCGAAGCGTGGCTGAGCTGGGATGTCTCTGTGGGGAGTTTCAGCCCTCCCTGAACTGGAGCTCAGACCCAGGCACCATCAGTGTCTTGAGTTGTGAATGCTCAGCCTGGTGCTCTGCAGCTCCCAGCGCTGCCTGGGCTTACCCTGCTGCCTGTGGGGTGCTTGGCAAGGGACCCTCGGTTCTCAGGACAGGTCCACCTTGAACAACGCAGGGCACAGGGTGGGCTGAGCCAGGTTGGAACCCCAGGATCTGCCAGGGGACCCCCCATCTTCCTTGGGCCATGCAAAAATGGTCCCTTCTACAGGGATGCGTTAGGACTGGGGCTGTTGATAGCCTGTGACACTCTCCACTCCAAGCCCCATCTCCTGCTGCTTTGTGATGGAAGAGAGAAGGCAAGCAAGAGGGCTATGATCTGTAGGGACATGCCAGCCCTGGTCACCAGCATGCCATTCCAGGGAAAGCCTCCATGACGTTGCCAAGCACTTTTCTAGATGAAGCCCAACCTGGTCAGACTCTGGTTGTCCATCTTCATACTCATGTCTGTCTTCTGGTCTTCCAACACAAGCAGTATCTCTCTCCCAACAGTTCACAGCCCAGCAAAGGTCATTGGATAAATGTCCCATTGCCTTAGGAAGTAGGTGACAATGCTCAGCAGGTCACTAATGGGCAAGGTCCTGGGGGCTCTCAGTTCTTGTTGTTCCTCTCATTTCCAGACAGCATTTCCAAACAGCACCAAGGTGGGCTTCACCCCTCCTGCCTGGGAGCAGTGGGAGGTGAAAGCTGGGCTCTGCATGCACATTCCTGTGGAAAAGCAGTGGTGGTGGCTAATGAGCAGGTGAAACAAGGGGTGGGCAGGGGCAGGCTGGCGGGGTCGGGGACATCATCCACCTCTTCTCTGCTCCTTAACTCCCCTCCCACTCCCTTCGAGTACATGATCCTGGCGACCATCATTGCCAACTGCATCGTGCTGGCCCTCGAGCAGCACCTCCCCGAGGACGACAAGACACCTATGTCACGGAGATTAGTAAGTACCCCGCATCCATCCCTCTCCACCCTGCGTCGGGGGTTCTGCCGGGTGAGCGGGGACACTAGATAAGGGGAGCCATCCCATCACACTAGCCAATTTCTTCTGGTTTCAGGGTGGTAGGGTAAGAGGATTCCTCCACAACCAGCCCCTCAGCCTTCCAGGGGCTGCTGTCACATACTCCTCCTGTAAGGAAAGGATTCGGGAATGCTTAAGCCCCTTAAAAAGTGGGGTAGGGAGGGGGAATGGGCAACTTGAGTGGGTCGTAGCCCCCACTTTTTGCTTCCAAAGTTAACGCTGGCTGAGGAAGCACTAGGCAAGCTCCCAAATGGGAGGATGGGGCTGGGGAGGGTGGGATGGGTTGTCAGTTGGGTCAATGTGAAATGGCTGGCACTGTGTTTGCTCCATCTCTAATCTCCATCTCCCCCTCTGACCATGTCACCAATTCCCCTCTGGCAGGAGAAAACAGAGCCCTACTTCATCGGGATTTTCTGCTTCGAGGCTGGGATTAAGATCGTCGCTCTGGGATTCGTTTTCCACAAGGGTTCATACCTGCGCAATGGCTGGAACGTCATGGACTTCATTGTGGTCCTCAGCGGGTGAGTCAGGTGGCATGGGGCCGTTGGCGGAGTTGGGCAGCTGAGCATGGGGGCTTGTCCCAGTGGGGACATAAGCTCCAGGATGCAGGCCAAGGCCCTGGTTTGTTGTTGTCAGTGTTACTTTTTTGTACTGAGGGAGGGGAGGATGGTTCCTCACACTGGATGTTCCTGTGTTGGCTTTGCTATGGGCTGCTGATGGTGGGACAAGGTTCCCCATCAGGCAAGGAGGGCTTGCTCTGAGGGCATCTGAGGCTTTCCTCAGCTGGTGGTCTGGTATCTGTCACCTGTTTGGGTATGGGACGAGGTGGGAGCATGGTCTGATAAGCTGAGCAACTGGATGTGGTCTGGGAGAGGTTGTGGTCAAACCCTACGTGGGGAGGGAGAAAATCTTTTCTCCTCTTGCCTTCCTAAGTGCTTTTCAGCCTTGGCTCAGTGCCGGGGGTTTGGGAATGAGGTCTGGGTGGGGCCATGTTCCCAGGTGATGCTCTCAGCATCCCAGCGCACAGTAGCAGCGCTGGGGGTGGTAGTACACAGAGATTCACGGGTGCTGTTTGTGTCACTGGTGGTGTCACCTGCTGGGGACGCGGCCCAGATTTGAGTCCTGCTTGCGGTGTGACGGGCTGTGCTGGTGACATAGAAATGAACAGGGATATTTGGGCTTATGCTAGCCAACAGTGGTAGTCGGCTTCAGCAGAAGCCTCCTAGGGTGACCCCCCTCACTGTGTGGAGGGCAGGTGGGTGCCTGCAACCACCAAGGGGTCCTGAGGAAGGGGTGCCTGGATCATGGCCGTTGCTTTTTGCGTGCTGATGGAAACACCACATTCAGAGGAGCTGGTTTGATGCGTACAAACAGGTGGTGTCTGTGGATCTTAATGAGAGCACGTAGTGAGCTCTGCTGGGTGCAGAGCAGCTGCAGGTCTGGCAGGGAAACTGAGGCACGGGAGCCAGGCAAGATACCGGGAGTCTCTCCCGAATTGCTTGCTGCATAGTCCTGTCTCTTGGCGTGCAGAGTGGTGGCACCACGTGGGCCGTGACACGCATTTGGGTGTTTGGAGGAGGAAGGGGGATGCTGAGCCAGGTGCTGCCAGGGGTGTGCCGATGGGTGCTGCTTGTCCATGGTGGAGAGGTTCAGGTTGGGGCTGTGCTTGAGAGAAGGCTTGAGGAGAATGTGACTGGCAATGTTTTGACTCCCTTGGTCCAATGTGCACTTGGATGGTCTTGCAGGGGAGCAGAGCTACCTCTGCTTGTGAAGGCAGGGTGTCTTGGTGTGCTGGTGGTGGGGTGATGCTTCTTGTTGGGCAGCAAAGAGGCGGTGCAGCCATTGCACAGGATGCTGCTGGCTCTTCTGCATCTGCAAAGTGACTCTCAGGGGAGGGCTCTGTGACCAGGCGGGCTCGCTGCTGCAGGGGGAGCAGCCAGGCACAGCTCCTGGGCTGGGCAAAGGTCATTGCATCCCTGGTCACATCTCTGGGGACAGCATGGGACACCTGTCACCAACAAGAGGGGATATCTCAGTCTCACTGTGCAGCTGAGCGCGCAGAAGGCGGACGAGCGGCTGGGAAATGCCTATCGGCCGCCTCCTGGCCCGGGCATCCTTTGGGGCCTGGGCCAAGGGGAAGCACTGGACTGGGAGGGGGGATTCACCACGGACCTCTCCCTGCCCTCCCGGCGGCTCTGGGCGAGCTGACTGTAACCGAGCCGGTGCTGAGTCAGCGCTCGGCAATTACTCATTCGCGAAAGCCTCACCAGCTCCTTTCAGTGCCGCGCCGCGCCGGGCCCCGTGCCAGGGAATCAATTGTCCATGAAGGGCTGTTAGTGCCGTGCCGGCCGCCCTGCTGGGAGGTGCCCGGGTGCCGACACTGCCGGTTACGGGGCGCAGCCCTCCGGGGTCTGCTTCACCACCATCACCCACCTCGCGCCCTTGATGTTTGCTCCAGCAGGATGAAACCCTCTCCAAGAAACGCCTGGGTACCTGCCAGCTTTGCCCCAGCGGTCCCAGCACCTGCCAGCATGGGCTCACTGGGCTTTCGGGGTGAATTCTGTTGTATGACGGGTGGAGGAGGCAACCTGCAGTTTTTCATCCTGGACCAGTTTTGGGGGGATGATCGGGTCACCGGGGGAATGGCTGGACCAGGTCATGGGTTCCTCTGTGTTGTTCAGCTCTTGCTTTTGCCATGTGGTGCTGACAAAGCCGCTGTTCTTCAGTGCTGTGGTTGTGCCCCCCCTTGCAAGGAACTCCTGCCTGTTTGATCTGCTGAATTATTGGCAGATTTCTTCAGCAAATAATCCTCGGCTGGCAAATGACTCGCAAACAGCTTGCAGGAGAGGGTTTGCACTTGGTGGTTCATGCTGTGTCGGTTGCGTAAGGTGGGTGGTGAAGTCTGCACAGGGGATGTGTGCGGGTGACCGGCAGGTTCAGGGTGATCTCTGCAGACTGAAACTTTACGCTCGGTTAATATGTGAGTGTTTGTATGAAGACTGTTGAGCTTGGGGAGAATCAATGGTTATCGGGATCTTGTCATGACTTTGCAAGAGGCAGTGGCTCTGGTGGAGGGGATGTTGTGAGCATCAGAGGTGTAGTGTAGCACTCACCTTGGGATGTACTGACTGTTTTGTGATGCTGATGCATCCCGTGGGGATATCCATGACCAGAGAGGATATCCATGTGAGTAGAACCCACCCCAGGATCCATCTCTGATGGACCTAGAGGGACCAGGCATCACAGTCGCTGGCCCTTGTCCCTCTGAGGGTGACGCAGGGTATTACTCTTCCTTTCTGGATTTATTTTTTGCTATATGTCCAACAGGGGAGGTGGCATCATGGCATTGGGGTTTCTGTGAGCTATGGGATCTCCTGGGCACACTTTCCCTGGTATAAATTAACCTAACGAGGGGCTGTGACCATGAGCAGTCTCCTGGGACCCTGTGCAGAAATGGATGGCACTGATTTGGGTTCAACTGGTGTTTGCTTCTTATGTCAATAAATCCAGATTTTTTTCATCTCCGTGGAAATCAACGCCCACGTAAAACTCCCTGATGCTAAAGCTTCCACTGGGGAACTAATAGTCACATTTGTAAACCCCCTCTGTTTATAACCTGTGGTTTCCAAATCATCATTGCTGCCTGAAAAAACCAGCCTGTTCTCCCCCAGCTAAAAATATTTTTCTCCAAAAACGTGCATAAAATACCTTCATTCGTTCTGAGGCAGAGCCGGGGAGGGGAACGCCTGTGTTTCCCCCTGGAGCTTGGGGATGCTCGTTTTGCCCATGCATGAAGCAGAGCTGGCCGGACTTGCGACCTGCTCAATGTGGCACGTCCTGGACCAAAAAGGGGGGAACACTGCACAGAAATGGTCAGAAGGGGCAGCAGGACCTCAGCGACCTCTTAATCAGTGGTCCCAAGAGGGAGGGGTTGGAGGACCTTCAGCCATCAGCAACTGGATTATCAGCTCTGTGCTGCCCAGGTGCTTTTAGCGTAACTGAATAGAGAACGAGGACCCTACGCCAGCCCACCTCATCCTACACTGTATTTGAAGGAGCTCATGGGGAAAGAAGGGTTAAAATCCCTCTGAAAATATCCAGGTGGGTGTGTGCTTCACACACTCCAAAGCCTGAGCATCATAGCACCGCGCTGGCTTTTTTTTTTTTTATAGCAGTTGCAGCAGTAATACAATAACACGTTATGTGAGAGGTGAAGGGGTGGGGAAACACTTCTAACAACGGGGAAAAAATCAAAATGGAAATCAAAAGGCCCTCGTGAAGTCGTGCTGCTCAGGAGCCGGGGAAGCAGCCGCTGTAAAACCAGGGTAAATACAACGGGGTCACTAAAAGGAAGAGCTGGCGTCAGGTTTTTTTCAGAGGCTTTAATAACAGCCGTTACACCTGGATGCCTTTTGTGCAGCCCTTGGGCACTGTGGTTTTCATTAAGGGATTTTGTGGGGTGGAGCAGGGCCAAGGGAAGGCAGGAATGAAGGATCGCTGGTGGTGCCCTGCTGTGCCTTTAGCAAACCCAGAGCCGACTGGAGGGACACCAGCCCGTGCCAGTGGAGGAAAGCCTGGTGCTCCAAGCCCAGGCAGCTGGCCTCAAAACCCAAGTCCTCTCCCCGCAAAGGCAAGTGGCAGCCGCGAGCCTGTCGCTCTGACCTCCCCGTGAAATCCTGCACACACTCGTGCCCTGGTTTTCAGCCGTGGTGGGGGTGAAGCAGGAGAGAGCCGTTCGCATGGGGAGGAGGAGGGCAGGTCGTTGCTCATAGTGGTGCTGCCTGGGTTTTGGGATGACTGTCCTGGAAAGTGCCTAGTGCCCTTCTTGCAATTCCCCTGGGATCTCCCATGGCAGAAATAAGGATGCTTTGCCCTCTGGTATGTAGTGCACCTCGCACAACCAAAGTTCTATGTGTCTTAGGGGGTCTTTTTTGGTTTCAGAGGTCCAGAGATGCGAGGAGGGGGTATGACTTTGAATGGGAGCTGCAGAAGCTCTGTGCAGGAGAGCATATCCTTGTGGCTTGGGGTGCCGGCCCCCAGCAGCACGCCTGGCACCCCATGCAGGTGTGAGAACACACACGTGTGGATGCGCACACCTAGACTGGGAACGGGTTCTTGCCCCAGCACTGACACCTGTGTTGTCCTAACCGAGGGATTACAGTGCACCTCCAGGCAAGTTTGGGGGAGTGGATACAAGGCTTAGAACAAGCATTAAATCAGAGCACAAGTGCAGCATCCCAACAGGATTATTCTGTGGGAACCTGTACCGTTGCAAGGAGTGTTGTCCTATAGGGTAAAGCAGTAAAGAGACAGCCCCAAGTCCAAAAGTGGAGCAATGCTTTGATCACACCAGACAAGACTTTTTTTTTTTTTTTTTCCTCTTCCCTTTTCTTTTCATGAATGGTGCCGGTCTCCAACCTGATGTCTGCGCCATCTCCCACCCCCTTCCCAGCTTTTTCCTTCCAGGACAATTAGTAAAGTGTTTGGTCTTTCGTTTGGATGAATAATTAATTCCCCAGCTTTGTGAATGATTCATGTGCCATATGCCACGGCAACGGGACGTGCTTGACATCAGCACCTCGTACAAAGGGCAGCACCGTTTCCTCGGCCCGGCTAGAGGATGGGATGGGTGAGGGAAAAGGCTTTGCACTGCAGGGGACGGGTGGTGGGGGGACATAGGGTGACCCCTGAGCAGGCAGACCCACGGTTCTGGCTTTGGGGGAGACAGGCATCTCGCCTTCCCCTGGTGCAGGATCTGGCCCATGGGCTGCTCATGTGCTTTGCCCCGTCTTTCCTGGCGGAAGGTTTCCCGCAGCCGCTGCGCTGCAGAGTGAGTCAGTCTCTCCCACGCGGCTGCTGGTCCTGGGGGGCATCGCCTCCCCTTCCAGGCACCCCTCTGCCCCGTGCGCTCTCCAGGGGCTCCTTCCGCAGCCCCGACACCTCTCCCGAGCTCCTGGACTGGGGTGAAGCCCTTGTCCTCCGCAGGAATAAAGTCTTGGGCCAAGCTGCGAAGTCCCCATGTGCCATTTCTTTGTGCTGCTGTGGACCTCACTCTGGGAGAGGGGTTGTGGGGTAAAAGCCTGGCTTGAGGGAAGGGCAAAGGGGTTATTTTCCACCACATCCTCCTGTGGGGAGGTGGTATCACCCAGGCTTGGGTAGATATCCCTGGGGTCTTGGACCTCTCCTTTGGCATGAGTTCAGACAGCCTTTGCCATGGCACACAGTCACCTGTGCTGTATTTCTCTTTGTGGGGATAAGTCTCCAGCCTCCTGGCAGTGACTTTAGGTTTCTACCAGCTCCCATTTGCGCAAACAGTTTCGCCAGCATCTCCCCCTGCCAAATCCTGCATCCGTGGAGAGGCATCGCAGGGGCGGGAGGTGGGATGGCGGTGCAGGGTTTGGCCAGCTCGCAGGGTGCAGAGGGCATGCTCCCCCATGCACCAAATCCTGGGGGCTTCTCCAGGAAGAGATGGCCTTGGGGGGATCATTTTGTGTCATTCCCCGCCCTCCGCCCCCAAGATTGAAGACTGGTGAAGGCAGATTTTATGCTCACCCTCATCACACCTTGCAGGGAGTCATTGGTGCCCAGTTCAGGGCTCCTGAAGCTGCCTGGAAGGATGGGATCAGCAGCTTTGCAGCGGTGCAATCCACTTGTGTCACGGCCCCAAAACCTAGAAAGATAAAGCAACGGAGGCTTTAAGATTGCTCTGAACTGTGCCAAGGGCACAAGTTGGACCTGGTCCCTTAGCATCCTCAAAGCAGGACCACTGCGCTCTGTGGGGATGCCCACAGGGTGGGTGACCCGATCCTGCTGGCGCTGCCTTGAGTGGGGTCTGGACCCAAGAAAGAACCTAGAGTCCATCCCGCTACTCATGATGCTGTCTGCAGAGAGAGGAGGAGGGATTGATTCACCAGAAGAGGGCAAGAATGGGATAAATTCATCAGGTAACTTACTTTCCGTGAGCCGTTTGACCAGTGTATTAATTATGAAGTAGTCTTCCTCGCAGAGTCAGGTGGCAGTGCAAGCCTTCGGGGGCCTTTCCACTTAATTATAAATATTAATTTGCACGTCAGCCAGCCAGCCAGCCAACACCCTCCCTGCCCCAGATTTTGAGCTGAGATTAGTCTGTCTCAGCTGATTTCCCCCCTCCTTCTCCCAGCACACCCCAGAGCTGCCCTTTGCTAGGACAGCTTGTCTGCATGTGCCTCTGCAGTGGTCCCTGGTGGAAATGGTCGAGGGATGCTCGGTTTGGGGTGGGGGGGGATGAATTGCGGGTAACCATTTGGGTGTTCAACCTTTGCTTGGGGTCCTCTGTGCAAAGCCCTTTGCAGCATGCTCCAAGCTGTGTGTGCTGTCCCCAAGGGCTGAGGCTTCAGGGCTGTTGGCGCTGCTCCCAATGGGATGACCGGGACGGGAGCGGGTGCGATGTGCAGCCCCTGGCGCGGGCAGCGGAGGCACAGTTGATGCTGTAATGTGTGATAGTGCCCGAATTTGGTGCTGGCTCTGTGCTAGTAAACGGGCTTTGTGTGGGCAGGGTCATCGAGTATCGCTCGTGGTTTATTCTGCTAAGTGCCAAAGAGCAGTGTGTCATTTAAAATGTGATTATTCCTTTTTTTTTTTGTTGTTGTTGTTTTTGGGGCCCCCCTGGGAAAAGAAATCCATAGGTGCAGGTCTTCAGCTGGAGGCGAGGGCGTGTGCTTTGCTCAGCTGCTGCGAGTTGGAGCGGTGCCTGAGGGCTGAGCATCGCTCCGCCGGCACCCAGCCCCGCAGCCTGCAGGTGCGGCGGGCCCAGCGGGAGCTCGCCCTTCACTCCGCTGCCTGTAAATAAATAAAATAAAATAATTATCCTGGTTGCAAACACAAAGCATCGGATTCCCCCCCCAGAAAGCGTGTTTTTGTCTGCCGGTGATTGCTCACTATTCAATTATACTTTGGGGATTAGCATATATTTCCCATCCTGCCTCCTCTCTCATTTGCATTCTTCCAATAGCTCTTCTCTGCTCTTTTCTCCACCTGAAGTCTCTTCCCCCTTTCCTGTGAAGAAGTAAAACTAACCCCTTTGCCTGGGTGACCTATAAAAACGCCTTCACTTTTTTTTTTCCCCTTCTTTTTTTCTCCAGTACATATGATGAAAAGCATGAGCTCATTGGGATTTTTATAGCCCAATCTGGCAGCTTTTTCAAATAACTTGGATGGTAAGATGTAATTTTAGTTTGGGTCCTTGCCTAAAAATAAAGAATAATTATTAGCACATCAGACGTGGATATTGTAAGTGTTGAAAAGGGGTTTAAATTGTTCTACAGATACCGGAGCTGCCACCCATCTCTGCGCTGTGCATCCCGAGGAGTTATAAGAAACACTAACGTGTGTCAATAAATAAATGAGAAATGGGTTGTGCTGGGTCATATGGGTGGCTTTCCGCAAAACAAGAAAAAAAAGAAGGCATGCTTAAAGGGTTAATAAGCAATTAACAGGTGAGATGCTAAAGTCTGAAGGAGGAAGGTGTGTTTTGAGCATTGCATTTATTATTAGCAGTTAACGTGGTGGTGGTGTCTGTGTGTAACAGCGAAGCTTGGCTGTTGGGGAGAGGTGATGTCTGTTATTTAGAGCTACTGGGAATTATTTAGAGCTTGGGAAAGGCAGACAGAAGCCATCCTTGTATTCCTGGAAGCTTGCTTGGCTTTTTCCAGCCACCTCAATTGGTCAAAGGTGGTCCAGAGCTGCTCCGACTTTGCTCAGAGACTCTGGGATGCCTCAGTGCTCTGGGATGGATGAGTTTCCTGGGAGCAGCTCCAGCAGCACTGTCCACCCTTGCCAGGAGCTGTGGCTGTGCCTGCAAAAGCATGCACAGGCACCTATTTCATAGCAGTGGGTCATCTTTCTGTCGTCGGTCAGGAGACATGTCTCCAGTGCAACCACCTTGCTCTGGTGATCTGTCCAAACCTCCTTCCAAAAGAGCTCGTGAGGTCCCTTGTCCCCCAGTGAGGACAAGGAGCATGTCACCTTGCCACAGAGGAGTCCCATTCTTAGCATTAATTTAGAGCGCTGGAAAGTAGTGCCCTGGAATCGCCTGAATGTTGCCTGAGGGCTCGGTGCGACGGTTCCTGAGCCCTTCAAACAAATCTGGGTTAGCAGAGGACTTTGCAGCCAGGGCTGCTCTGCTCCCCTCTGCTGCGCTGGGCAGCCGGTGATGGTCCTGCCCCTGGGAGGAGATGCACGGTGGGGCTGGGAGCGGTGATGGCTCCACCTCCATCACTCCACCCAGTTGTGTAGGTCCAGGGCTCATGCTGCTATGTGGTGGTAGAAAAGAGCTGTCGATCCCGTTCTGCTGCCACAAGCCTTCCAGCTGGGCTTTTCACAGTGCTGGGCTTGCACTGGCAAGCCCTTGGCAGAAGGGCTGAAGCCCGCATCCAGCCAAGGACCATCCCTGGTCTCCTGGAGATGCTCAGCCCCAGCTGGAGTCAGGGCATGCCTTTCCCCTGTCCCTTTGTGAGGCTGGTTGGGACCAGGCATTGGGACGTGAGGAGCAAAAGCTGAAGGAGGGTGTCAGGGTCTCCAAAGCAGCATTGTGTGCAGTGTCCCCTCTACACCGGTGTTTTGAGGACCGCTGGGTTTGCTTTTGCTGGCAGGTTGCATGAAAGAGATGAAAGTGCCCGTGTTCTTCTCTCTCCCACGTGCTGCTGAGTGGCCGTGCTTTATCATACTTATTGATTTTGATCTTACAACCAATTTAACAACGCAGCTCGCCCCAGTTCCTGGGTGTTCCTGACTTAATTAAATCCCTTTTCTGCTCTCCCGTCAGCCCCGTGGGTAGAGGGGGCTGGTCACAGGCTGAGGCACGGGGACCATGCAGAAAGGGGACAGGGGAAAGGGAAAGTGCCATGAAGGGTAAAAGATCCCTGTATATATCAGGGATAAGCAGCCTGATACACGGCGAATTGTGGGTGATGCTGGGGTGATGCATCCCAACTGCTACTGGGGCCAGGGCTTGCAGCTTGACCCCTTGTGCTGGGGCAGGGAGGAAGAGGAGGCGAGGAAAAGGAGTTGAAGCAACCTGGTTTGCTGATGTGAGAGCATTTCTGCTGCCGGGGTATCCTAGGAAACCCAGCTGCCGTTCTGGAGGGGCAGGTTGGTACCTGCTGTACCTCAGGGAGAGGGGGAGAGAAAGAGTGCTAATTGCTCAGCGCGCCAGAGAGCTGCTCTGGCCTGTAATTAGACGAATTAGTGGAACAATGACCCAATTTCCGTCGGTTTTTGGATTGCTGCAAACAACCCTGAGGTTGCTGCCTCCCTCCATCCCGCTCTCCTCCCCGTCCCCTCCTCTCCCATCCCCTGCTCCTCTACTGCAGCTCCCCTTCCTCCTCCTCTCCCAGCACCCTGGGACGGAGCCCGGATGGGAGGGGAGGCCATGAGCTCCAGCACTGCTGTCTGTGCTCCCGTGGCTCTGCCGGTATCCCCAAACTGCAGCATCCCCATCACCCCAGCAGGTACAGGGGCCCTGAGTATTTCCACTGCTGGACTTGGTGTGCACTGGCTCCCTTCTGTCCCAGTTTGTTTTCCAGAGATGGGCTTGAAAAAAAATCTTTGTGTTTTAAAAGAAAATCTCTGGAGTCCTTCCTGTGCCTGCCGGTTTCCTTCCAAGGTCATCAAACTTTCATTACTGTAGATTTTTGAATGCATGTAAGGTTCTCAGTTCCTTCTTAGCAATCCCAGAGGTAGGACTGCAAGGAAACTCCATGTGTGGAAAAAGTCAGAGCAGCTGATGGCTGGAGGTGCTGCCAGAGGAGCATGGGTGACCATCAGGGGAACGACCCTGGGGCACTCTGGGGCACCGTCTGTGGTCCATGTGCCACATGCCTGGAAGGAAGGTTAAATGCACCCAGCTGTGATGAGCACAGTGCTGGCAGCATTGAGTCCTTAGAGTGCGATTGCACGGCATGGGTGATGGCCAGCGCCATGGTGTGGGACTGTCTGCAGCCATCCTGGTGTGTGGGGGGCATCGATGGGGGGCTGTCAGGGCTGAGTGGCCTGTGGGTGGCTTTGGCTGACCGTAGTGGCCCATGAGCTTTGGTGCCAGCATCAAATGGGGTTCACTGGCGTGTGGGCTTTGGGAGGCATTGAACCTCTACCTGCCCAGGGACGTCATCTTCCTCATGGCTTCCCCCAACCTGGTGTGAGAACATGGCTTTTTGCACTGGGGTGGCTGAGGGTTTTGCCCGGGATAACTCTGCTCTCTCCCTGCCTGCCTGCAGCATCCTTGCCACCGCTGGGACGCACTTCAACACCCACGTGGACCTGCGGACACTGCGGGCCGTGCGCGTGCTCAGACCTCTGAAGCTCGTCTCAGGCATTCCCAGTAAGTTGGATGCTCCTGGTCCTCCTCTCAGTGTGTCCACATCCATCACTCATGTCCTTCATAGTGAGACGAGTCCTTGTGCCACCTCAGAGACGTAGGGTGCAATCAGGGAAGAGGGGGACAAACCTCCCCATGGAGCAGGGATCTTGTGTGCCATCTTCCTAGCTGGCCCTTGGGTAGTCCACGGGGGAGGGGACTCTAGACTCTAGAATGGCAGCGTTTGGTGTCCCCGGGTGGCATTTCCCCCCACCCAGCCTGCTTTGTGCTGGTAGAAGCCTGAGCTTGGCGGCTCGCTGGGGCCCACCAGCGGCTCCGTTTCCCTGGCCAGAAGGCGGTGGGTGGATCCTTTCAGGGCTGAGGTTTATTCAGTGTTTTTTCAGGGGGGTTTTCTTTTTTTTTTTTTTTTTTTGCAAGATTTCATCTGCCGGCACGGGGATAAATAAAGAAACTAGGCTGTTGCTGGCACTGGTCCTCCCATCCCTCCTGCCATGGACACTGGCTGGGCTGTGTGCTGGATCCATGCCTTGGGGGCAGCGAGGGGGACAGAGCTGCACAGGCCATGTCCCACCAAGCCCAGGTGGGACAAGGACAGACAGGACACCAGATCCAGAAACCAGCTCTCCTGGAGTCTCTCTCTGTAGCCTGGCCCTTCCTGCTGCCTCTGGGATGGTGCTTTCCTCCGTGGTCCTCAGCTGCCTGGAAGGATGCTCCAGGCTGTGTTGGTCTCTTGCCATCTGTCCGATGACTGTCCGTCCTCTCTGTTCACTGTCCTCCTCTTGCCAGAGGTGGGATGGATGTGCCCCAGGCAGGGGGTTTACATCACTGTGCTGAGCTGTGCTCTTTCTTTCCTCTCCCAGGTCTGCAGATTGTGCTGAAATCCATCATGAAGGCCATGGTGCCTCTCCTCCAGATCGGCTTGCTGCTCTTTTTTGCTATCCTCATGTTTGCTATCATCGGCCTGGAGTTCTACAGCGGGAAGCTGCACCGAGCCTGCTACACAAACAATTCAGGTGGGGAGAAGGGCTCTGCACCCACTTTGCATGCTGCAGGTGGAAAACAGCTAGGATGAGCACACGTTGCTATCGTGGGAAGCCCAGGGCCGGGAAGATCCTGCATTTTGCTTCATGCCCGGCAGGCATCACCTGGTTGCATTCAGGATGTCTCCATTTTTATGGGAGCAGGGAGGGTTAGTCCCAGCGGGGTCCCCTGCTCTGCCCCAAGTCCGTCTGCGTTCAGGCTCTTTGCCTCGCCAGTCCCCTGCCTCTCTCTTACCTCTGCCTCCCTTGGCTCTCTGCTGTGTGTTTGCAGGTGAACTAGAGGAGCTGGACCCCCCCCATCCATGCGGGGTGCAGGGTTGCCCCCCAGGCTACGAATGCCGGGAGTGGATCGGTCCCAACGATGGGATCACGCAGTTCGACAACATCCTCTTTGCTGTGTTGACCGTCTTCCAGTGCATCACCATGGAAGGGTGGACCACAGTCCTGTATAATGTGAGTAGTGCTGCTCTGGGGTCTCTTTGGGCAGCTGGGCGTGGGGATGGGGAGATGGAGATGGTATTTTTATGTGCTGGAAACCAATAAGATCCTGAGTTTCCATCATGATGGAGATGGGGTTGGTCCTTCCAATTTGGGTGAGAGATGGTGGATAGAGAGGTGTGTGTTACGTGTCTCTGGGCTTGGCCCTATCTCTGGGCTGGCTGTGCAACCCCTTGCAGAGAGCAAAACCTTGTGGGCATGGGCTGCAGCAAGCCTCCTGCTCAAGGGCTGTCCCTGGGGAAGCATCCTTCCTTCCCTCCTCCTCCTCCTGCGCTCCCCAGGGCAGCTCTGTAAGAGTGGACATGGTTTCTGGGCACTGTGCATCCACTCTCCCTGTGGACCAGGCAGCGGATGTGCCTGCGTCCCTGCGGTGGCCTTGAGAAGCCCCAGAGCTGAACTTGGACCCTCTCCCTGGGGCAGGGGCAGCGTTTCGATGTGTGACAGGGTGCTGAGATCTCTGACGTGCTGCAAACATCTGTTGGTGCTGATGAAGGCAGGAATGTCTAGACTGGGTTCCTGTGGTTGAATTTGCTGATGCCTGAGCCCTTGAGGTGCCCGGGGAGCAACTTGGGGGCAAAACTGGAAGCAGGAAAAAAAAGCTACAGGAGATCACAAAGTGCAATATCTTTGTGGGCGATTGGCCATATACGTATGTTTCAGTTTATGGGCTAGAAGCAACTGTGCCAGTTCCATTCCCAGCCTAACTTCAGCATCAATTTCGGCGTCATTGCATCTGGAATGTTTTTATACCCTGGTTCCCATAATGCCTGGAGATTTGCACAGTGGCATCGCACTGGGGGAGGTAAATTGGACGGCTTGTGATGGGGAAACATGCTTTGATAGTTACTTTGTTGTGAGCAGAAAGACTGGTTTTTAACCCTAGGCAAAGGCACTGTGCTGTCAGCGTTGGGGTCCCTTTCCCGCTCGGTCTATCCCAGGGTCCTTCTTGGGGTGTAGGTTGGCATGCGCCGGCAGATGGACCATGAAACCCAGACTGGAGTAGAAAGGAGAGAGTTTGTGACAAGGGCTTGACCGGGCCATGAGGATTTGGTTTTCCTCTTCCTAAAGGAGAAGGCAGTGCCAGGATGTTGCTGCTTTGGTGGGGGAATTAGGCAGGATTGAACCACTTGGGAGTTCAGACTGAAAGAAAAAAAAAAAAAAAGGACATTTCTTGGCTGCTTCTGCTGTATCGGTGGGATTAGAGACTTAACTACAGCACTTATTGCCCAGGCATAACTGAGTATAGCGGGAAAGGTGATTTCTCCTGCCTGGCCGTGTGGTTCCCCTGCCTTTAACATGGCTGGGCAGCTCCTGCCTGCTCACACCGCTGTGCCGCAGCCTGTGCGTGCCCAGCACTGCCCGTGTCTGGCACCAGTGACCTGCCCTGCACCTTGTCTCTTGTGCTCTCTGCGAAAGCCAGGGGCTGCTTCCATTGGCGCTCCCCGTGTCCCCTCCTCTCCATCCTTTGGCATCTGCAGCCATCAGCAGCAGCGCTCCACGTTCTAGAGCTCCAGTTGCGGTGTGCGAGGAGCCAGTGAGCTACATGGACGGGCAATTTATGGTCAAATCGACCTTGAGGGTTTCTACCAGCAGTTCCCGAGAAAATCTGGTCCCCTGCCATTTAGGGTGTCCTTACTGGGAAGGCTGGAGCTGATCTGTTTGATATCTGCGATCTGCTGATCCGCCATCTGGATCTTGCTGGGGGTGAAGGGCGGGAGATGCTGCTGGGAGCACTGATAACCATGCTCTGCAGGACCTACCCTGCAGGATCCCCTGTTTACCACCGCAGCTGCTAAATCAGGGGCTCTCTGGGTCGCTTGGGGAGCCACCGCCCCTGGATCTGAATGCTCTTCCCAGCACCAGTCGCAATGCCGGGCAGATGCGCTCTGTCACAGTGTCCCTGATGGCCAGGACCGTAAGGTGCCTCCCTTTCCTGCTCCTCTGCAAAGAACCAGCTATTACTTACCTATAATGGAAAGGATTAAGGACCTTCCTTGGCTTTTAATTGAATGAGAATTGAGGCCTTGATATAGCAAAATGCTGCTGATTCACTTTGGGAGGCGGAGAGGGACAGACGCTGTCAGGCTGCACCTCCTGGCCTTCCCGGGGACACGGGCTGTCTCACAGGGTGCCTCTAGGTTTGAAAGGCTATAAGTGCTCAGTCCTTTTGCTGCCTGCAGGCAGCAAAATGGGCTTTTGCCTATTTTTTTAATAGAAAAATGAGGCATACATATGGGGCATGTGGTCTCCAGGGGATGCTGGAGGAGGGCTGGGCAGGGGTGGAAAGCCACTGGGATGCTCTGCCATTACCTTCATCATTCGGAGCAGCAAACCAAAACAGGCTCCCACTATTAACCAGCATGGACCTTGCCCAGGACATGCCTCAGGTTTGGGTAGATCGGCGGGGGACTGTCTGCTGTCCCACCGCAGTAAAGTGATGGGAGCCTGCGTCCTTGCAGGTTAACACTGCAGCCTTGCAGAGGAGATGGAGATGGCAAGAAAACCACTTGAGCCATCCCTCAAGAAAATTGCTTACTATAGAATTCCCCTGTGTAACTGTATCGTGATTTTAAGATCCATTTTTCCACAATTTTACCGAGTCTAGAAGCGCGGCTCCTGGAATTTGTAGATAGCTTCACGAAAAGCTAATTGGCCCTGTGGTACTTTTCACGTGTGTCATTTCATGGGTGTGCTTGCCTTTTGCCTTGTTTTTATCCTTGCCTGCATGTAATGCTGTTTTGCTAGGTAGAAATCACAGTATAAGTTAGAAAAAAAAAAAAAAAGCCTTAAACTGTGGGGTGTTACAGGTTTTCCAGCTCCTGTCCCTGGAAGCCTAATTTCTTTTAGACGGGGTGTTTGGCTTTGTGGTTCCTCTGGCCACTCCACCATCCAAAACAGGGGCTAAGGAATATTTTGCTTTTCTTTTTATACTGGAGCAGACGCCCCTTCCCTGGGCTGGCTCGAGACCAAACCTGGTTTTTCTGTAGGGACCAGAGGGAAAAACAATGCTGTCAAAGAGGCTCGCTGTCCTACTTCTCCGCTTCTGCTGGTGTGCCGGCACGGGTCAGGGGCTGGGTTGTGGTTTTGTCATTAAATAGCGATCGCTGGGGTCTGGGTGGGGGGATGGCAGGGCCATGCCACAGGGTGCTGAGCACCAGGGCTGCCTGGGCACAGCACAGCTGCTGGGTGGTGCTGGTGGCTTCAGTTAGAATCGTTTAGGTCGGAAAAGACCTTCAAGATCATCAAGTCCACCCGGATGCTCAGCCCGGGTGCCCCGGTGCCAGAGAGCAAACAGGGAGAGGAGTTTGAAATTGTGATTTCCTCTGAAACGCCGACTCGAGAGGCGGTATTTATTCACTGAGATTGTTTATTTGCTTTCCCGTTTGGAAGCGCTCGGCTGCTGTGCTTGCAGGTAGTCAAGGAGGAGCCTGGCTTTCCAGCCCTCTCTCCTCTTCCCCCCACACTGCTGGGAGCTGAGATGGGAAGAAGAACACCCGTGGCAAGCACATGCTGGGGCTGTGGGCTGGTCTGGTGGGCTCTGTGGGGAGAAGAGGGGTCTGCCCTGCCTGTCCCGGCTGCATCCCTTGCCCAGAGCACTTCTCTGTGCTCTTCTGAGCTGTCGGAACCAGTAACACCGGCCATGTGGCACGGGAACTGCAGCCCCCAGTTGGGAATTGGTTAGTCCAGGACAAACGGAAAACACAAGTGCGTGGAGCAAGCTGCTGTTTGTAGCTGCGGGAGCGATGTGGCCATAGATGGATGGATGCAGATGGGGTTGCTTGTGGGGACTGAGGCTGCCATGAGATGCCGGTGGTTGCAGCTGGAAGCAGTTGCTGAGGTTGCGTGTGGGTTGCAGGGGGCCCACAGGTACAAGCATGGGCACGTGTCCAGCCGTGGCCCCGGGCACCATCTGCTTCACAGAGAGGTTCCAAGCGCTTTGCAAATGCAGCACGGCAGGTGCCGCGAACCAGATCCCGATGTGCAGGGAAAGCCTGTTTCCCCACATGGGTCTGGCCATCAGGTTGAACTCCTGATCCTAATATTGTGGCCCCGGTAAAGCCCCGAGAGTCGGAGCAACCTTGCAGAGACAGGCAGGAGTACCTGCACGGCAGTGATAACGAAGCTGCAGCTGGGTCATGCAAAGAGCCACCTTGACTTTGTACGGGGCCACGGCTATTAGCAACCACAGGTGAAAACATCTGCCTCCTAAGCACATGCATTAAAGCAGCGCTGGAAAAGCATCCATGCTGCTAATTAAAAATGCATGGCAAGGCCTAACGGGAGCTAGCGGGCCACAGTTGCTTGCTGTAAACCCAAAAGGCCTCTTGTGGCAGGAGGGATTAGGACTGTGGGGAAGCAGGAGGGTGAAAAGATATAGGGAGCCTTAGGAGATGCCAGGGCCGGGCGCTGGGAGCCTTCTGGGTGCTTTTGCAGCAGCAGAAGAGCATTTGTTAGGGGGAAAGAGAATTGAGTCCCCTGGCAGCTTCCAAAATACCTCCAGAAAGGCAGTGCTTGTGGGCAGATGTGTGTGCCGTAGCCTCGGGGGAGATGGGGTGTGCAGGTCTCGCAGCCCCGTGCAAAGCGCAACAGCCGCCTGCAAACCGCCCGGCGGCTGCGAAGGCGCTCGCTTTAGGTGCGAAGCGCGAGCTGTGCGTGCGTGCAGAGCCTCCCCGAGAGCGGCTGTGAAACACCGAGCTGCCGCCAAGGAAAAGGGGTTTGCAGCAAGAGTGACTCAACCGCCACGTGCTTCCAGCATCCCCGAGGTGCTGCAGCTGGGAGGTTGCAAAGGGAGGACAACCTGCGGGAGCGCTGGAGCCCAGCGCTGCCCTGGTGTTTGGGGTTTCCTCTAAACGTGGGGTGCAAAAGGGCCAAGGTGAACCTCATCACATGTGAGAGGAATCTCACCACGTGCATGGGTCGGGGTTTTGTGCTGCTGAGCACAAGACTGGGTTTTCAAAAGTTGGCTTGAGCTGGTCTGGACCGGGAAGCACCAAACCTGAGATCTTCTGCTGGAGCCTGTTTTTCAAATGTGGTGGAACATCCATCCTTTTTTTGAAACGCAGCCCTGATTTGGGGCTCCCTGGGAAAAGGAGGTGTGTTAAATCACTGGCCGTGCTGGAGCACGTGGATTGGAGATGGGTGCAAGGCTTGGTGATCCTGCTCCCTGCCAGGTCCCCAGCTGCACTATTTGAGTGGCCTTGGAGGAGCTCAGAGGAGGAATGTACTGCAAGGCAGTTATTTTTCCATGTGTGTGTGTACAAAATTGATCATTGCTTGTTGGCATAAGTTCCTGGGGTGTTGTCGTGGTCACCCTGTGGGATGCTCAGCACTCAGCTGCTCTCCCCGAAGCACCCATGTGTGAACAGTGTGAGTGAGACCTGAGCATCGTGCAGGTCTGGGTGGGTTTCTCTTCTTGCCTTTTGGAGAGTGAGGGCAGTGCTTTGAAATTAATGACTTGACCAGAGAGGAGTTGGGGTTTGCTTGATCCTGGAGCTGAGCTGGGAAACCTCCTTGAGCCCTGATGCTTCCAGGAGCTGCTTCAGCTCCTTCGGACATGGGTGCCTGTCCCCCATGGTCCCTGCTCCCGAGGTGAAAGCTGCAGTGGTGCTGGCCACATGCCGAGAGTCGTAGGGACTCCGCAGTGAGGGCCAGTGGTGCAAAGACCCCCCCAAAATAGCACCTGCCCTGACACCACGGTGATGGGCAGAGTGCTGGAGGAGCTCAGTACAGCAGTGGTCCCACAGCTGGAGGCTGAGCTCGCCCTGCTGCTCGTTTGGGCACTGTGAAGGATGAAGCTGGGAGTGTGGTGGGTAACCGTGGTTCCCGGCAAGGAGTGGTGCTGGCTAGAGCTGGTGTCTGGGGAGAGGATGAGGAGGGAGAAGGGAGAGAGGCTGCAGACCAGATGAGGTGGGAGGGGTGGCGAAAGGGGATACCGCTTGGCTTTTTAGCCCTCTGTGCCCTGGGATGACGCCAGGCTCTTGAGCTGGAACGCTTGCAAAGGGAAAAGGAGTCCCTTCTAGTGTGCTTTAAATTAAAATGCAACACAAAAAATACCCTGTCGGGGAGGTATGAAAATTTAATCGACACCCAGTGCTCTTAGCAGCTCAGTAGCAAGCACAGATCTTAATGTCTCTGCAGCTATTCCTGGCGGCTCCCGGCCGTGCGGGCGAAGCGAGGTGTGCTGTGTGCTGGGGGGAACACGGGGGGCTGCCAAAAAGTCCCCAGCACTCGTGGCACCACAGGACAGAGCCCCTTCCTGCTTCTTGCAGCAACTAACCTGTTTTTTCCCCAAATGGCTCCTGTTGGTGCCCGCGCCGGCAGCTCGCGTGCCGCCAGCCGTGGGTGCTGGAGCCCGACGCCGACAGGCACGTGTGTGGCAGCCAGCCTGCTTCACCCTCTTCTCCCTTTGGAAGAAACGGCTCTTTCTCCACACTCAGCAAAGCCAGACCCTCGCCAGCTTGCCAAATGTTCCTGCCTTTTTTTTTTTTTCTCCTTTTTTTTTTTTTCCCCCCCTTTTCCCTCTGTGTGTGTGTGTGTGTGTGTGTGTGCGCGCGCGTGCTGAAATGACACAGCAAGAAACAAACTGTGTCTGCTGGATCCCCAGCTTTGCAGGCATGTTCTATCAAAAGCTCCCTGCCCACACCCTCCTCCCTGCCCGCGCGGGAAAGTCTTGTTCCTAGACCGTCTGCCGGCAGGAGTGGAGGAGCCGAGGGGCTGTCGGAGGCACTGATGCTCCAGCACTGATGCTCTGCGCTCCCGCACAACTCCAGGCTCAAGGAGGGGAAGGTGGTAGGGGGGTCTCGGTGCTGCCTTCCCCCCGCTTTGCTCATCTTTAAGCCCGGGACCTGTAATTAGTGGGTTTGGTGCTGGAAATTGCGCCGGTGTGGCTTTGCAAAGCTCTTTCCACGCCTCTGCGGTGCAGCACGTGCTGCTGTGCGTCAGGGCTGGGTTGTGGGGGTATTGGGGTGAGTTGGGGTCCTCAGGGGAGGTCGCATGTGGGTCTGTTGCCCCAGAGCATCGCAGCCAGAGCTGGGAATGCTCCTACATCTAGGAAACATATCACGGGGCCCGAGCTGCCTCTCCGGGCTTGCAGCGTGCTCGAAACAAAGCAGGGATCCAGCCTGGCAATCGCCAAGCCCCACTGAAAAAAACCACCCTGAAAGCTGATCCCATGAAAGCCATGTCCTGCTGCAGCACACAGGCTCTGGGTCCAGCCGGAGAGGCAGCGGCACTGGCACGTGTCCGAGCCTGATGCTGAGGATCTGCACTGGGAACACTGGCGCTGCCTTAGCCCGGCGCTGGGTGTAAGGAAGGCTGCGGAGCTTGGCAAATACTCCATCAGGAAAAGTTCAACCTGCCTGGGGGGCAGCTAAGGGGGTGCCCTCATCTGGGGCTGGGGAAAGCGCAGGAGGGGTCCAGGCAGGGGGAGGGTGGGGGTTCAAGAGCAGAGGTAGGGGAAGCCGAGGGGTCACAGCGAGGGATGGCTGGGGGGAGAGGAGGAGGAGGAGGGGGCATCTGTGGGGACAGGGTCTGTGGATTGATGCTGGGGCACCTGGGTGCAATTTCTCGGTGGATCGGAGGAGAACAGAACAAAAACTGGTCTCCACACCTATTTCAAATGTTTTGAAAACACGTGATTTTTAGCAATGCTTCTAGTAATGCATTCTCTGCATTCCACTTAGAAAACAGAAAAATGAAATAACATCGGGTTTTTTCCTGTCTCCCCACTCCTTCCCTTTCCCTGCACGCACGCATGGACGCGAGCATGCTCATGCGCTGCCGGGCTTTGTGGAGCTTCGTGCACCCCTCTGCAGGGGTTCCTGCCTGCTGCCTGCCCGCAGCACCCCCGGGGCCAGCGAAAGGCAGGGCTGCAGGCAGGGCATCGGGCAGCAGGAGGTGCCCACCTTGCCTGAAGACCCCACCAGGCGGCTGTGGCAGGATGCGTCCCGCCGCGGGCCAGCCCCGGCCCTGCAAAGGAAATGTACCAATTTCCTCATTAACCTGATTTGGAAAAGCAAAGCATTTTCATTCAGATCTTGTCCAGCGCCGGGGTCGCTGATGGATACCAGGCAGGGCTGGCGGGGAGTGAAGCATGGCCCTGCATGCAGGAGATCAAATTATCGCTATTAAAGGGAAGAAAGAGATCTGTTACTGCGCTGGGGAGAGCGGGTGTCAAGGTCTTGAGGGAATGGGTTAGGCCAGGGAATCTGCTACAAGGTATTTTTAATTTTTTTTAAATTTTTTTTCCTCCTTTTTGCTGGAGTACGGAGATTTTGAGGCTGTTCCTGCTGCTCTGCATGTGTTGCTCAGCTGGATGCAGCCGTGGTTTGCAGGGAGGATCGGGTCGGGGGCCGCGGAGGTGACGCTGGGGGGATGGCGTCAGCTGTGGTGGGGGCATGGTTCATGTCACCACCAGGCAAAGCCCATCAGGAATTGTCAAGCTGAGGATTTGGCATACAAATCGTGATAGCTGTGGTGTTTTCACACCCGCTGTCCCAGCGGGTCTGCTCTGCCTCTGCACTGGGCAGCAAGCCCCTGGGAAGTCCTGGGGAAGGCAGGCACAACACCTCAGGGCAAAGCCTCCTGAAATCTTGGTTTTCTCCATCATTCCCAAACCTTCTCAGCTGGGATTGCAGCTGGGGGGACAGGCAGACCTCTCCTGCCCGGCTGTGGCAGTTGGGACAGTTTAGTCACCCTGTCCCTGCCCATTAAAGCTTGCCTGCAATGCAGGGAGAGCCACGGGTCCCTGCGGGACCTCTCCGTGGGGTGGGACATCCTTGGCAGAGGACCACAATGAGAGCAGGATGGGGCCACCCGTGCTGCTGGAGGTCCCGTGGATTTTTCTCCCCCACCATAGCGCAGCGCTGCTGTATTCCCCGTACACATCACAGCCAGTTGGTTACGGTAACAAACGTGTATTACCCTGATCTAATTATGTGCCATTTTGGTCTGAATTCAAACAGAAACCACAGTGACTCTCTCCTAACGCAGATGGATTGTGACAGAGGGCTTGACTGCCTATGGGGCATCAGCATGGGCAGTTGATGTTGGCCAAGCTGGTCTTGGAGGTCTCCAGGATTCATGTCCTGCTGAGGAAGGGGCAGAAAGCTCCCCTCCTTTCCAGGGAAAGCCTGAAGTGGGAGCCCAGCCCTATTACTAGACACTGGAGAGTCAAGGAAGGCAGATTGCTGTGTGAATGAAGTCCAGTGGCTCCCCACGTCCTGCTGCTCCCCAAATGAGTTGGGTGCCCACAGTCTCAGTCCCCAGTCCCCCACCCTGAGCTGGTGGGCAATGTGTGGCCATTAAAGGAGCCCTGCACAGGCAGAACTCGCTTTCTGTTTATTTTTAAGTAGGAGAGACTGAATTTGTGGGGGTTTTTTGTTCCCCCCCCTTCCCCTATAGCAAAGAATTCCTAAAGTTTCCCATGTGAGCGCAGCCTGAGGGAGGGTACGTGTGGGCTGCGAGCTTGTGCTTTGCATTCGACTCGGGTATATATTTAGATTTCTTTAGATTTCTGGCCCCCCGAGTGAGACCTGCTTTTGCAGCTCCCTGCGCCTTTTCCCGCCCTTTGAAGGAAAAAAAAAAAGGGGGGGGGGCAAAAAACCAGCACAAGAGGTGCCGAAAGAATAACCCCGTGCTGGGGGTTGAGAAGCAGGAGCTGACGGAGGCTCCTTTGCCTGCCAGGTGGGGACCTGCCATGCCGGCGCTATTCCCCCATGAGGGTCATGCTCCCACTCCTTGGTGGTGTCATGTATAGGCTCAGAGGCTTTGCTGGCAGTGGGGACGGGTCATGTCCCATGGTGGTTCAGCTCTGGCTGGGACTCTCCACTGATACGTTGGTGTGAGAAACACCTTTGGGTGCGTAGTCCCTCAGAGAACCTGTGGCTCCCTAGTCTTCACCAACAAGCTCTCGTTGGTTGTGCTGGGTACGCCTGGAGACAGCAACAAACATGTTTCTCAGTCTGGTGGCCATGGGAGAGCTTGAGTGGTTTAGGCTGGTGCGCGGTGCATATTGAAAAGGTGGTTGTCTTAAAGGGAAGGGAAGAAGCAGCAAAGATCAGCTATCAGGCAGCTCCTCTGTTTCCCAGAGGGCTTGGTGAGCAATGGGACCTAGTCTACAGCATAGGGAGTCAGGAGACAGGGAATTTCTTCATTAAAGGAGTTAAAGCGTTCATGAATTTGGGGATTGAACCCCATGTGTCTACCCTGACGTCTGCACGTGAGGTCTGCCTCCTGGTACCTTCAGCAAACGGGAAAAAAATGGTGGGAAGGCACAGCAGACCAAGGCAATGACCCACTACCTATGGAGTGATATTAAGAACAAACGATGCCTCAAACAGATGGGAAAAGGGGCTGCTCAGTCAAGACAACTACATCTTGGTGCCAAAGAAGTTGGGAAGTGCTACGGGAGCTGCCAAAAGTCATGCTGACGTGGACCTCGTGAAGGATGCTCAAAGGGGCAGCGAGCGGTTCCCCACCTCTGCAGATGGAAGCAAGGCACGGTGAAGTGCCAGCTGGGGAGATTTGCGCATGGATGGATATTTCACCCCAGCTTTTGGTCAACACCAAGACAGAGGAAACAAAAAGGGCTGGATAGTGGGAATGAGGACACAGGCACGAGCGCAGCTGATGTGGAAGCCAAGAGCTGAGACCATCGCACCCATCAGCCCAGCGCTCAGGATGGCTTTCTCCCCTCCCCGTACTTGGAGGGAGCTGGCACATGAAATGGCAGGTCTGGTAACAAGTATTTTTAACAACTCCATCGAGTTGGGGGAGGCACCATCTGACTGGAGAATAGCGAATGCGATGCCTATATTTAAAAGCGGGGGGAGGAGGGGAAAAAAAGTAAGGCAGGCAGGAATAGGACTGAAAGCCTGACCTCGATCGCATGCCATTTTGGAACAGGTTTGGAAGGCAAAAGAGGAAAATGAATCATGGGTTTGCCAAAGGTAGGTCACTCCAGGCTAACCTGGCATCAGAGACCTGGAAATGCGTAGAGCTGTTCTTTGTAGTAAAGCTTTTGCTATGGGAAAGTGTTGATGAAACGGAAAAGAGGGGAAGGACAAGAGGAGCTCTGCAAGGCTGGCAGGGAAGCGAGCAGCGTTGGGGTAGGGCTGGGTGATGTTGAGGGGACATAGTGGCTGGCGATAACTGGTGGGGCTCCTCGGGGATGAGTCACGGGCTTTCCTGTTTCCAGCTTAAGGCATTGACTGGCTTCCCAGAGCTGGGAGGATGGAGGCTGCCACCCCGGAGTGGAGGAGTTTGTGGGCTGGAGGAAGAGATGTGGGATGCAGTGAGAAATGGAAAGCCATGTGCTTGTTGAGGAACAGCAAAGATATCTCCTTGGAACCCAGGTCTTGCTGATCGGGAAGTAGCAGTATGGAGGAGGAAGGGATGAGTGAGTGAGTGCAGGGTGACCGCAGGCCAACAGTGCCCTGGAGGAGCAGGGATGTTTGCAGGGAGGATGGCAAAGCCTCGTTAGCATCATGCAGGGATGGAGTGGGACCTATCGGAATCTCACACTCAGGTCTCCTGTGTCCAGAGACAGAGGAGCAGGGAAGGTGCTATTAGATAAAACAGGGAGGGAGAGACAGTCATACAAGAGAGAACTGGAGGAACCTTGCTTTGGCTAGCAGAGCAGAGGCCGGGGGATGGCCATGATAGCTATCTATAAATAAATCAGGATGGGAAACAGTATTTCAGCCAAAGGCCAATGCTGGTAAAAGAACGGAGGGATATATAAAATGACCACAAATAAATTTAGCCTGAAAATTAGAGCAGCTATTAGAGAACCCGCTTGAGGAGCCTTCCAGTGGGAACAGTGAGTTTTTAAGGTAGAGTTGACAAAAGTCTGGGGGAGATTGTGTGACGTGAGGGGGGTCTGGACTCAGCAACTCTGTGAGACCCTGGCAGTCTGCGTCCTCTCTCAGACAAACACAGCCAGGTGTGACAGTTCCTTTGGTTTCCTGGGTGGATGTGCTTCAGC
Organism: Charadrius vociferus; assembly: GCF_000708025.1. Classification (NCBI taxonomy): domain Eukaryota; kingdom Metazoa; phylum Chordata; class Aves; order Charadriiformes; family Charadriidae; genus Charadrius; species Charadrius vociferus. The sequence goes on along the minus strand of NW_009650188.1, from coordinate 4,274,320 downwards.
TTTGGGAGTGGAGAGATGGGAATGCATCCACTCATGTGTGTATGCACACACGCTGTTCTGTGTGGTGATGCCTTACTGCACTGGATGCTTTGTGGTCATGCTCTCTGCCGTGGGCTAGAGGAGCAGTGGAAGATGCAGAGCCCATGAGCCGTAAGCCCCTTGTGTTTCTCAAACAAATCCCCTTGTTCCCCTGGCTGGGCCCTCTGGGTGCTGCAAAGGTACCGGAGCAACTCTTCTAGCCTCTTGGGGAATAAAAGGGCAAATTTTGGCAGTCAAAGCAGCCGAGCAGGTACCAGATGATGGGCTGGAGCCATTGCAGCCGGCTGGGCACAACCAGCTCCTGGTTTTGTAGGGGCCATTGGGATGTGCCCTGGGAAATTTTATCTTGGGGCTTGGAGGGTCCTGGCAAAGCTGGTACCAGCCAGGGAAGACCCATGTAGCTGCTCAGCATGGGACTGTTTCTGTGACTGCTGGTGTCATCCTGGGCGGCTGCGACCATTCCTGACCTTGCTCTGGTCAGTAGCGTGTCCTTGGGGACGTGGGGTCCATGGCCGCAGCTCCCCATCCCCTCTCCTGCCCTAGCAGTGCCCCTCCTGGAGCCACTGGCTGCTAGCAGTGCCAGACATGTAACCCCCCAAAACCTCTAAAATCTCTCTAATCCCTTTTACCTCCACCCCAGTGGGAGCTGGGTACAGAGATGCAGAGAGGTGGAGATCGCAGATGGCCTGTCCTGGCAGGGCCCTGCTGAGCTGCTGCCTCAGCTTTCCCAGCTGTGGGTCCCTGGTGCCACCAGCTTTGGCCGTGTCCACAAACTGCAGAGGGAAGAGGTGGTCTAGGTGCTGCTGCTGGTATTGCTGGCTGATAACCCCAGGGAAACTGCCCTCTGCTCCATCATCTCATCACTGTCTCCATCTCCTGCTGTGCATCACTAGAGGGGTGTCTATGGCCCAGCCCTGGGGGAAGATGTCTCCTTCACTTGTAGGAAAGGAGCTCATCTGTTTTGCATCCCCTCTGCCAAGGACCTTGGGGAAAGACAGTGATTTTTGGGCAGGAGCCAGTTTCAAAGGCAAGTGATCCTAGCACGGGTGGCAGGTACCCAATGGCATCTTGGCAGAGAGCTGAAGCCCAGCCAGGCTTGAGCCAAGTTGTTGCACGATGCCTTGTAAACTGATGCCATGGCAAATGGTGCTGTTAGAGCAGAGCATGGTGACCTGGGTGTCTCTGGAGGGTGGTGATGAGCATTGGCTATACACGATTCCCATGCATCATTCCCACCTCCCTTGGTGGTAGGGGTGTCTCTGGAGGGTGGTGATGAGTGTTGGCTATACGGGTTTCCCATGCATCATTCTCATCTCCCTGCTCTCGCTTCTCCCATGGCCCTGAGGAAGGGGGCTGGTGGTGGACTGAGGCTCTTGAAAGGTGCAGGACCTTGAGAAGACACGCGTGGTTTCCCCGGTGCCGAAGGGCAAGGGTGTTGAGTCTTTCCGGATGCTTTCCCCAACCTCAAAGTCCTTACTGCTGCTGGGTGCCAGGTGCTCCTCACACTGGGGTCTCTGCCCACAGCATCCTCCTCCCTGGTGCTGTGGTCGATGCCTGCAGTGGGATGCGCTGGCATCGCCCTTCCTGCCTTGGCCTCAGCATCCGGGTGGTGGGGACGCCCGGCTGAGGTACCTGCTGACGCGGAAGACTCCAGCGCAGTGGCTTTCTCTCCCTCGTTGGAGATGAGCTTCTCCCCTTGCAGAGCCTCATCTCGGCTCCTGCACTGGCTGACCGGGAGATGTGGTGCCAATGACTCAGACGAAGATGAGGGCTTAATTAGCACGGGGAGAAGGGGGAAGAGAGAGAAAAGAGAAAGAGCCTTTCATTGCAACAAGATTGATACCACCTCCCCCAGACAGTCACGTTCTGCCGCATCACCCTCCAGCCCGGCGTCATGTGCGCTGTGCCTGACACCGGAGGACAAATGGGGCCTGGGAAGCGGCTGCGAGGTACAGAGGGGCACTGCTTTATTAAAAGTCTCAGTGAATAAATGTCTGGAGGTATAGAGCAGGGCTTGCCAGCAGGCTTTTTAGCCGTCGGGCTTTGCCCTGTGGTTAGATTTCACCTCTGCTCTCAGCTCCTTGGGGTTGGGGTAACTCACCCAGGACACGAGGGTGCCTGTGATTTATTACCAATGGTGCCATCAAGAAAATGCTCCTGTGAAGGTGTGGGGCTTGTCCACGTCAGCCCCTTTCCCCCTATGCATGGAAGGACAAGCACTGGCTGCCTCTTCTTTAGCCACCAGCTTCCCTGGCCCTAAGGTACCTTATAAGCCTTGTGCTTGGCCAGCGCTGCTGCTGCGGGGCTGCTTTGCCCTATCTCAGTGGGATGGGCAGGGGAGCACTGAATCAAAGCTGCTGGGGGAGGCATGCTCAGGGTGGCCCCCACACCCTCAGCACTGCAGTTTTGAGCTGCGCATCCCTGGACCTCTGCCTGCCCACCACTGAGAGACTGTACTGCTGCCTTACAGCCCCTGTGTCCCTTCAGGGATGGTAGGAGGAGGCAGAGGAGAGTGGTCCTGCCGGATGAGAGCTGGAGACCATGGAGGAGGGTGTGGCTGGGGCAAGATGCCGCGGGGCATCAGGGCACTGCTGGTCAGGAGCTCCTCTGCAGGCATGCCTGCACAGGCAGCACCTGGTGCCCAACAAGGCTCGGCAGGCATGGCCACCTCACCCTGAAGGAGCCTGGTGTGGCCAGCCTGCAGGGAGAATTGCCACCACACTGAAGCTAACGCACCCTCTCTCTGCCCCAGGTGCTGGTGTTGAAGGTAACGAAAAATGCCACCACACTGAAGCTAACGCACCCTCTCTCTGCCCCAGGTGCTGGTGTTGAAGGTAACGTCACACGTGTTTTTTCTTTCCCCTCCAGACCAATGATGCCTTAGGAGCCACGTGGAACTGGCTGTACTTCATCCCCCTCATCATCATTGGATCCTTCTTTGTCCTCAACCTTGTCCTGGGAGTGCTGTCAGGGTAAGCGAGATGGCGTCCTTCCTCTCCAGGCCATGCCCATTGTGTCTTTGAGCCCTGAGGTTGGCCCCTGGTACTGCTGTGACCCCCAGGACCCCAGTAGCTGGTTCCCCCCGTCCCCTCCGTGCTTCCCTGCTGCACAGCAAGGGATTGCTCCCTGGCTCTGCTTAGCTCCTTTGCTCCCTGGGGAGTCAGGAAAGGGGCAGCCTTGAAGATGCTTTCTTGTTGTGTCTCCTTGCTGAAGAGCTTGTGGTTTTGGTCACCTGTGGGAAATGGTCAGTGTCGATCTTCTTGGGACCTGCTGGAGGGGAGAGGTATGGTGGGCGCCTTATGGAAATGTGTTCCAGTCTGGAATGCGTTTGTAGCGGGGTATGCGTCTGCTGGCCGATGGAGAGTGGTGGATGTGGATTGGGATGGGTTTGGGGCACGTGTGGGAGCGTGGCAAGGCACCTCTACTCTGTGCAGGCTGTGGCTGGGAGGATGTGCCCAGCGCCAGTGGGGGATATGCGCTGGTGAGGGTAGGGGGGCCTGGGGTGCACGTGGACAAGCCAGGGACTTAGGGACAATGCAACTGTGCCTATTCTGCTCTTCCCAGGGGAAAGCAGATTTTAATCCAAGCTATTAAGCTGGGTTTGGAGAGAAAAAGGCTTCTTGTCTCCATGACAATGGACTGTGGTTGCATCAGCACATCCTCAACCGCTGGCAGGGTTTGGTGCATGGGGAGAGCATGCGTTATCTGTACTGGGAGGGGGATGTGGGCTCCTCTGCCCTTGCCACAGGTGGCAGAGGGGCCCCTGTGCCCAGCAGCAGGTCGTTTTTTTCCTAATTGCCCATCATGCCAAAAAAAAGCACCACTGTAACACTGGGTTGACCAGCTAGAAAGCCCTTAGATGCAGAGATCAACATGGAGACTGGCCCTGGTCGTAGCTGTCACTGTCCGAAGTGTCCTTGAGAGTTCAGGTGTGATGGTGGTGGTTTCAGGAGTGCTTCTGGAGAGGCAGGGTGGGCTTCAGGGTCTGTTGGCGGGCTGAATTTCCCCAGCTCCCAGTCTGGCGTCTGACTGAGTCCAGGTGCTCTGGGGACAGGCTGCAGGAAGGGCTTCATGCTGTCTTGCAGGGAGGAAGCTCTTAGGGAGGATGAAGACATCCAGGCAGTGTTGGGTGGCTTTTTCAATTCTTACGCCACATCCAACTTGGGCATTTGAGCAAAGTCCAACTGGGTGTCAGTGTCAAGCAGGAGCTTTCCTACGGAAGCCCAGAGAAGGGAAGTTAGGAAGCTCAGGGCTAGGCAGCTGAAAAAGACCCCGATGTGTTGAAGTGTGTCACCGTAGCACATTGTGTGGACACTGATGCTTTTGGTGCTGATGTGATGCAGAGAGCAGCCTTGGGACACAGCACGGTAGCACCACTCTGGCCTGCAAGCCAGCTGCTGGCAGGAGGACTACGGGGTGACTGGTGGCATGGCTGGCCCGTGCCCTGGTCCGTGCTCGGTGCTTGCCTGCGCCAGGACTGGGTGAGGCAGCTGTTCCTGTGCCCGCCGAATTGGATGCAGTTGTCTAGGGCTCTTCCCAGGCGCCGGCTGGCATTTCGACTGTTTGTTTATCTCTAATAGGGTTTGTATTGGGGAAGGATGCAAGTGGGTGGGTGGCCTAATTGGCAATGGAGATGCTCTCGTGGCGTGCCAGATACCTAGGGAAAAGCACGACTGCTCAGCTCCCTAGAGGGCTGAGCGAGGTGAGCGGAGGTGGCGAGTTGGGCTTTGCCACCCGATGGCAAGGCCACCGCATGTGCCCTCCTGCATGGCCACAGCCACAGGCATCCCCTGCGGCTCGGTGGATGCAGTAGCTTGATGGTGGCGAAGATTTCTCTTGCCAAAACTGCTGTCAGAGCCACAGAGGGGTGCGACACGAGGCAGGAGAAGGTACTTCTGCATGCAAACAATGCGCGTCCTTGAGTGCAATATGAAGGGCTTCGTTCCTTGCTTTGCTCGCTTAGTTTTTATTGTTTTCAACTCTTCTCGCTATCCTCTTGTGCTGGAAGAGAGCACTTGGCTCTGCTGTGGGAGGAGAGGGGTGACCTTTCCATCCCCCAGCCTCTGTGCTGGATGAGCAGCCAGGGTCTGGCTGGATCCCCCTGCACGCCCTGTGGCTGGGCTGAGCTGGGAGGAGAAGGTCACTTTGGGGATGAGCTCCATGGAAACAACTCCTCGCGAAGGAAACCTTTCCCCGACATTATGGCAATGATTTGGGGAAGACAGGCGGCCATGCCTGGTTAGCTGAAGTCGCAGTCACTCTGTTAACTCAGGGCACCGCAGCGAGCAGGGAGTTCTGGTAGCCCGCTCATGGAAACCTGGACACACATTGCTTGCAAACTGCACCATCTGCACTGGCAAATATCGAAGTCAGCTTGGGATTTCCAGCTGCCTTCTCCAAGTTCAGGCTTGTGAGCTGCTGCAGAGCTGCCTCTCTGCCCTCGCTTTGTCTCAGCAGCGGTTTTCTTTGGGGAAACAATCAAACACCCGAGGCTGGTCCTGAATGCGAAGAGGCTGCAGGAGGACATTTGTATGTTTAACTTGCCACCATCAGAAGTTTGCCAGAGCCCAGATTTAGCAATCTTCTGGTTGCGATGCGCATCTCTCCCAACAGTCAGTTCCCCAACTGTTAAGCTGAGGCATGACCTCCGTGATGTAAACAGCCTGGATCCATCTGCTCCTGAGCACAAAGTATGTGGGAGAGGAAAAGAAATGATTTCCATCACACCGAGGCTCCTCGATTTTTCTCTCTAAATACTAACACGCACACATGCACTGGAATTGCATGCAACGCTATTAAGAGGAGATGGAGTCGCTCCAGGCAGGGGCTTGGAGAGCCGGTTCTTCTGGGGCTTTGGCATTTATTACTGTGTCTATTAACTTTCCCCCTCTATGGGTGCAATTACAGATCAATTAATTCTAACTGAAAGCAGGAAGGAAAAAAAAAAATTGGCCCTGTTCCTCTTTGAGAGCATTTTGCAGGTATGAAGCCCAAGGAGATGTGACTGCTCAGCTTTTAAAGCTACACAAGCTACCGAAATAATCCTGGCAGAAGAGAGTTAGTGGGAGCGAGCGAGGATGGAGCATCAGCTGAAATACCATGTTTTCTGCCACGTGGCAGCCGGTGGATTTGGGAGCTCAGGAAGATCCTGAGACTCCTACCAAGTATTGCCTGCTGCCGTCCTGTGTCCTGAGGTTGGTGTCATCCAGCACCCTGCTGCGGCAGGGCAGGACGCACCTGCAGCTCTGCACCTCTTCCCAGGGAGAACTGTTGTGGTGCAGAGAGAGAATCGCATGCTGTAGCCATCTCTGTGGTGGGATGGGTAGGAGAGGTGGATGGGACCTCATCCCACCCTGTGGCTGATGGCCTGTTGCGTGCAGTGCCCTGTGGTCGGTTGGCTTTGAGTCAGAGAGATGCAAAAGTTGCACATGCCCCATACTGGAGATTTGCAAAGGTCTGCTCTCCCTTCTTTGGGAAATGGGTTGGGGTTTTTTGTTCAGTTGTTTCTCATGTAAAACAATTTGGATTTGTGTGTTCACTCTCCATCTCCAGAGCAGCAGAGACCGGGTGAGAGCCGTGCTGGCTGGTTCCCACTGCATGTGGCATGCATGGTACCACGGCAGCAGTAATGTCAGTGCAGGAGTGACCGCAGCTCACCTGTCCTAACCACTGCGGAGGTCACAGTAGGCAGGTCCTGCCTGTTTTGCCCCTCCTGGCAAGAAGATGGCTTATGTGTAGCTCGTCAATGGGAGCAAGAAGATAAAAGAGTGAAGATAACAAACAAGCTATGCTTGGAGCTATAACGCTGAGGACTCATGCAGAGTTTCTGATACCAGACAGGCTGTGTTTTGGCTCTTTTCTATCTGCATTTCCTCAGCCTCTGCCCTCCTCCATTCATTGCAGCATCTGTCCTCCTGGTGAGATTGACTTGTAGGCCTGGTGGACTCCTTTCCCCTATCCAGTTTTGTATTTCCAGCCCCTTTCCAGGGTGACAAAGCTACTATAATCACTGGAATTTGTGGTCCGCAGCAATAGCTGAGTGGGTGCAGAGTGGAAGGGGATGCTGGCCAACCTGGGAAGGCTGGGTCCTTGGGTCTGCTGAGGAGAAGACCTCTGGAAGCTGCTGGCAGAGCAAGAAGTTGAGCATGATGGCAGGAAAAATGAAATCCATCTGCCTTGTACCAAACAAGAGAGTAATTTAAATCCTCCTAATTGCTTCCACTCATCCTAGTGATGTTAAGTCTTTTCTCCCTTTAAGTCTTTTCTGCCCCCCACCCCCAGCTCTTGCATTAAGCCTTTGAAAGAAACGACTAATGTTATAATTAAAGGATCAATTTGGCAAGATTTCTTTGTCTTAAGATCTTCTTTCTTTCAGGTTGGGTTAGCACTGTGTTCCCAGTCTCCGGAGAGTTTTCTTCAGCTCCTTCAGGAGCCTTCTGTACCATCTCTGAGATCTTTTCACTTCACTTAATTTGAATTTTTTTCCCATCCAATTTTGAGGCATAACAAACGATGAATAAAATTAAGTTTTATAGCAATTAATAATAAGGGTGTCGAAGGAACAAATGTACATTTTCAATGGAGTTTTTTTTGCCGGCTCTACACAAAACCTGGGGCCTATGCATTCGAGCTGGATCAGGTGGTTTGAAGCCAAAAAACACTGGGAAGAGGATTAATGTCTCGGAAGTAGGCGGTTTGTGGAGGGGAAAGCAAGGAGACACGTCGCCACAATGCGGGAAGGCTTATGGGTAGAGCATGAGGGACAGCAAGATGACAAAAAACGTGCCTGAGAAATATTGCACCGGAAGCGTGAAAGCTTGGAAGCATTGTTGGTTTGGTTTTTTTGTTTTTTTTTTTTTAATGGTTGTAGCGTCTCAGGGAGTGGCTTGGATGAGATGTAAAATGGCTGTGCCCATTGTGTGTTTGGGGATTCAGTAGCTGGAACTGCTTTTGAATGGAGGTGTGGGTGTAATGGGGAGGGTGGGCTGTGATGCCTCCTGCCAGGTCCCCCAGCACCACCATGGGATGCCCCTTCTTTGGGCCACGCTTGGTGAGAAGCGGCCATGCTTGTCACTTTGTTCTGGGGGAGCTCTTGTGTCAACAACGTGGTATTTGAACATGAGTGAAGCAAAGGAGCCTTTGAGATCTTCATCTATATTCAGCAGCCAGGTGGGCATCCATATTCAATGAGTGCCTCTCTGCCTTGCTCTGCTGTACCACCTTTCTGCGGAGGGCCTCCAAGCCCTTTGCAAACAAGCTGCCTGACAAGAGACACGCGTGTCTGGTGTGCCGTATCCCCTGGTGTTACAGGGAATAACAACTCTGCTTACAGCCAACCGGACAGGATTAAAAAAAAAAAAAAAATCCACAACAAAGCGACAACTCAGTGACTTTCCCCTTTGATTTCTCTTTGCAAATTATTTGCCAGCGTGTCTCAAGTGCTTCAAATTTGCTCTTGTTCGTGCCTCCCTGCAAATATGCTCTGTGGACTGCCCGTTGTCTGCAGATCGTGGGTGAAAAGGCTCTGTTTTGATCCTCCCAACAAAGCACTCAGCGGATAGTTCTTGCTTACAGATTGCTTTTGGAGTTGTTTGTTGCAGATAGTCGTAATTTCCGTCGTCCTGGTTAATGACAGCAATCGTGTGGCCGTGGCTGCTGCTGTTTGACTTGGCGGATGGCTTTGAAGATGTCCGGTTCCTCCCTGACCAACTCTATCCTTGCAAGGGGGTGCTGGGCACTCCTGTTGGGTGAAGTAGACAGGATGCCCCGAACGAATCACGTAGCGTTATCAGTTCTTTGTACCTCGTAGGCGGCTGTTTGTTTGTTTTGCAGTGGCGGAGTGACATATCTAGCAGTTGCATTGTGGGTTTCACACTTGATGGTTGGTTCTGAATTCATTGTATTTGTGCGTTGAAGGCGTCAATTAGAGTGCTTGGAAGTTCCTGGGAAGTTAATGTGATGAAATGTTGAAAATTGGTGAATTTTTTCCATGCTGTAACTCACCTGCAGTACTGGCCCTGCACCTTTCATCTGCGAATCGCTATCACTTGTGAAGGGGAACTGTAAAACTGTTCTCCGCTTACAGAGGATGAAAACTGGAGCATAGCAGGGAAAGGGAGGAGTGACATTTTCCCAGCACTGCATGAGCCAGTGGGAGTGATTGCGAACAAAGCCCGGGGCTCTTGAAGCAGTGAAGCTGCGCTGCTCATACCAACCCTGCCTGATAAGAGTGAAATAAAATCCAGAGCTTGTATCTATGCTTCTTGCTGCTGGGACTACCAGACACTCCACCACCTCTATGTTGCTTTCTTGCGGCATGCATTGGCCGTGCTATTGTTACGTTTGGTGCAATATTGTGAACAATAGGCTTCTCTGGGTACGGGGACAGAGGTGCAAACCCCAGCATTGTCACCCTTGGAAAAATGTTCAAACTGAGACTCTACAACTGTTGGTGACTCCCTTCTCCCAGTGATATTTGTCCTCTTTGTCATTTTGGGTTTTTTCTACTTCAAAACAATAAGTACTCCAAACTGTTGGCTGCTCTGAGCTCAACCCAAGTGTTGTGGAAAACCTGTCTTTTTTTTTTAAAGGTCACAGCAGGGTTGAGCTGAACACAAAGCAAGCGTCCACACGTGGTTTTCTCGCTTTGATCGTGGAGTACTTCTTATTCTTGGAGAGCATGCGTGAAGCATGTGGAGAGGGGACGATCCCACCCTGAAATGCAGAGGCTGGCAGGGACAGGCTTTGCCGCAAGGTACATCTGATGCCCAACCACGTTCCCAAGCAGTGGGTAAACCTGCTCTTGGATAAATGAGGGCCTGTTGACTGAAGCTATCTATACACAAGAAACGGGGATTACTCGAGACAAGAGGGGAGGTATTTAAAGTCCTTGCTGTTCAGTGGGCTGTGTTCCCCATCAGCAGATGCAAAGTCTGAGTTTGCTTGTGTTCTTCGCTGCTTTGAGTCATTTCATTGTCTCCATTGCTGCTCTAGCTGTCCATCAAATACCAATTATTTGAATTCTTGAACTTCATCTTCAAAGCTGTCCAAAGCCTGGACCTGGGAGATCCCGTTACACAGCTGGACAACAGTGACCCTCTCACTGCTACTTTAGGCCCTACATGGAGCCACGATGGCCCATATCTCTTTGAGGGACTGGCTTATAAAAGTTGCTCTTTAGTGCTGGGAATCTTGACTTTGCTTCTGGTGGCTCCTCATCTGGAGGCCTTCTGTCCGCTCTCCACTTGTGGAGACAGTTTCCCATTTAGACTGCCTTCTCCCTGTGTCTTCATGTTGTCATTGCCTTTCCTTTCTTTACTCATTTTTGTTCATTTCTCCTCTTAGCGTGGGGTGTCAACGCAAACTAGCGTGACGAGGTCTTTCTCAATTGTTCATGCTACTTGGTATCAATCCTGCCTAATACAAGCCCGTTTAGGACCTGGTTGAAGTGACAGACATCAGCGAGTACCTATAAGAAAATCTGATTTAAATCATAACCTTTCTCCAAGGTAGGAGGTAACCATGAGCATCTGCCCCTTCTTAAATGGGACAGTGATGTAATAGGTAATCTCAGGGCTGGTATCTCCCAGCTCCTTCCCGTTTTACCATTCGATGTCGCCAACAGCTTGTCAGCTTTTCATCCCCCAACTCGTGTGTCTGCCGGCGCTCTATAAATGTGCTCTCTTTAGCTTCGTCAGCTGTACGCTCTGCTTCTTGCGGCAGCTTTGTCACAACGCGGCAAACACGTAACTCTCGCTGAAGTACACAGGGATGATCGAAAGTTAACGGCCACCACTAAAGGGAATATAAGAAATGTTTTCCTTTTTAATTCTTTTCACCAGTTAGTACTTCATGGGAAGACTTTCTTGAGACAATACAGCTTTGTTAAGGAATCACAGAATCATGATTGGATTGGAAAGGTCCTCTACTCCACCCCCCCTGCAATTGTCAGGGACATCTTCAACTAGATGAGGTTGCTCAGAGCCCTGTCCTACCTGCCCTTGAATCTTCTCTCAGTTCTGGCAATTCAAGTGAACTTAAATCAAGCAATTACCCTTATCCAGAAAACTTGTTGCCTCCCTCAAAGCAGACCTATGAAGCACATCTTCCCCCTGCAGAGGCTTTTGTACCTTTTGGACTCCCTGCTCTAACCTTTGCGGTTGGTTCAGTGCGATAATCCCAGTCTGCAATGCCAGTTCTGCTGTGCCTGCTTGCCACCGTCTGTTTAAGTTGAAGCACCAGGTTACAGACTGCACAGTTAGTTCAACACTCTCACTTTAGTTCCTTTACACCTCTTGGGTAAATACCATCTGATCCCCCTGGTTTGCAACTGTCTCATCCATGTTTTCCAAACCGTCTGTTGTCAGTTCTGTCCCATAACCTTCCCTGACACTCTCCTGGAGTCGAAGGCAGTTTTTCCTCAAATTGCGGTGTTCAAAACTGAGTCAGAGCCATGAGCTGAGACCTCACGAGTGCTGAGGAGAGCAGCAGTATTACCTGATGTCTTACAGATGGTGTTCCTTGTTATACATCCTGTTATATATGTTTTTTTTTTCACAACAGCACAGTTCTGCTACCTCATCCTCAGTGTGTAATCCAGTATTTCTCCGCTTCCCACCCCTTCCTTTCTGCTGCCTTGTATCATTTTAAGACCTGTTTGGTAACTGGTTTGTTGGAGGCACCTTTAATGGTGGCAAAAGGTGATGAATTGATGGGTTTGAAAACTGTTGGCTTGTAATTTCAAAGCATGGAAGCCACAATACTGATGTGACCAGTGCTATATACTCTCTCTGGACTCAAAGAAGGTCTAGAAAGGATAAAAGTGGGTTGCAGCATCTGTGATATTCTTTTTTTCTTAGATGGTTTTTGGTTGGTTTTTTTTTGTGGGGTTTTTTTTTGTTTGCCCCCATTCTTCCCCCCCCCCCCCCCCCCCACAAA
>NW_009650188.1:4234889-4262147 GCF_000708025.1 Charadrius vociferus | reverse complement strand
AAAAAAAAAAAAGGAGCCCATTTTCAAGCTGAATGCATTCACTTGGGTTCTTCTCCCATGAAAACCAGACCTGGGCTCACAGGTACTTTGAGCAGAGCACACCAATGTAGTAAAAGCATTCACTGCCCTGGTGTGAGCAAGGCTGCACAGGACTGGGGAGGAAGGAGACCGAGTGCGGTGGTGACCCCCGAGGTCTCCTGCTGGGAGCAGAGATGCTCTCCCACCACGTGAGGGGAAGGCCGAGGCTGTAGAGCAGAATTTGCAGGCAGAGGAGGAGCAAACCATCTGTGCTCCAATCACCCCGGCAGGCTGGGCACGGCGTGTGGAGGGATGGTGCCCTCGCATGCGGGAGGACAGATGGCACGCTGCTCCCCAGCTCCGACCATGACCTTCAATGCTCATCTTAATCGCTCACTGCGTGCCTTCAGCTTTACGAGGCCAAGTGGAGAAGGGCTGCAATGAGACAGGGTGAGCATGACTGGAGCTCAGCTGCCATGGGTGGATGTTTCCATCCTGGAGGCATCAGGATTTGGGGCCAGGAGACCCAGGTGGGCAGCAGAGCTGTTGCCGGTGGGAACCATCCCCTCTGCTTTGGGGGTCTTCTGTGCCTCCTTCCAGGGACTTCATCAGGCAGCACATCCCCGGGCTCTTTGCAAGGCAAAACTGGGCCATCCATGGCAATGTAACCCAAACCCATCGGGGGGAGCAGAGCCCTTCCATGGGAGGCAGGCGCCCGGCTCTCTCAGCGATGCGATGCCGCCCTGCCTGCGACTTGGAGCCTTCCCAAGCGGCTGTCAGTCACCATCGCTGGCCCTGTTCTCACTCACATACAGTATTATCTCTACCCGCTGCTGCAAATTGGCTCTGAGCAATCCTTGATCTGTCAGCATCGCCTACCCACTCTCAGATGTCACCAGCCCCCGCTGCTGCCCTGCTCAGTAACGTGTCTCTCTGAAATGTAATAATTCATTAAGTTGAGCTTAACTTTTTTTTTTTCCCCTCCCCTCTCTGCCACCCCTTCCTCCTTCTAATGGACAAAAGCAATTAAGTTCCATTAAGGATCAAGTGTGTGGGAAGTGTCTCCCTCGGAGACGTTGTGGCAGCTGCACGGACCTTGTCCCTGGATGCGTGTGGCACCAGCTTCTTGCAAATTAGGGCTCCATGAGCAAACGGTTGGGTAGGGGGAAATGCTGCTTGATGAGGGGGGTGTTGGAAAAGATGCTTCCACTCCCTTCTCCAGGAAAAGGTGATTTGAGGCTCAGCTGGTCCTTCTGACTGGGTTTCACTGCGGACACGTGATGATGGCTTCTCTTGCCATGCAGCAAAAGGAGACACCAGCCTCAGCAGAGGAGCAGCTGGAAGGCAGAGGGATGGGCAAGCAGGAGGTGGCAGAGAGGGGCCAGATTCCCAGCTGGTATAAATCAGGGGAAGCTTTTCAGGTGTTCCAGGCTGTAGAATATTTCTGCAGGGCCTGGCTGGCAAAAGTTCTGCCAAGGTGCTGGCTGGCATGGGGTTATGGCCTGTGGGACAGAGGTTCAGCACACAGGAGGACCAGCGGACCAAACCAGAGGGAGAGAGGCAACTTCCCCGCTAACTCTGGCTGTAAACAGCATCTTCTCATCTCTTGATGACAAATTTGCTAACAAAGGCCAGTGAGGGATGATGGCACAGCCAAAATGGTCCTGCCTTTCCTCCAGTGAGGGTGAGGAGGGTTTTTGGCATGGCATGCCCAAAACTGAGAGTGTGTTTCGCTATTGGCTGTGGGAGGTCCTTCCTTCTCCCCCGTCTCCTCCCGCCCTCCTTCCCTCCACTTAGGCTGCTTTTCTCTTCCTTGCCTTTTGTTCTCTCCCCCTTCCCTGCCCTAGGAAGAAAGTCTCATTTCAGTCTGAAAGCCAGCGATGGAGGGGGAGAGTCATTTGATGCTTAATGCCAGAGCGGCAGGAAACTTCACCTTCCTGGGGTGGAATTAAAAACGCTTGAATTGTCTGGGGATCTTAAACAAGAGATGCAGGGAACATTCAGGGCTTTTCACACAAACACACGCGCACGCACACACACACATGCAAAAGCCCACACAGCATTAGGGGTGTAATAGCTCAGCTGGGGTAATGTACTTGAACTCTCTCTGCAGCAGACAGACCAATTCTTTCAGTTCTTTTGAATATTTTTTTTTTTTTTTTTTTTTTTGAGGCTGGAGATTGCTGCTAGTCTCTGGGGAGAGAGATGTTCGTCTTGCAGAGAGAATGGTGCCATTTGTTCTTCACAATGATGCTTCCCTTGGAGCAGCCTGGGACTGGGAGGGGGCTGAGGGCCAGGGCTAGGTTCCTCTGTGCAGTTGGGGCTCTGCAGCCACCAGGGCTCGGGGACAGGATGGGGAGCTGCAGCCAGCAGGTTGCGTCCCTGTGATGTTGTTGCAAGGAAGGAGGGTGTGCTGGGGGGATACCTGGTGTGAGGGATGCTCCTTGTGTGCAAATGTGGTTGTCAATAGAGGTATAACATGCGGCTCGAGATGCCCCAGGTATGCGGTGTGTGCGAGCATGGGGTGTGGGACCTCCTACAAACGGGTCCGTCCGTGTTGTCTCACGTATAACCCACAGCATGGGTAGGAGGTTACCTACATTGCCACCCCTGTGCTTCCTGCCAAATATTTTCATTTATCTGCGTGTGATGGCCTTTGCATACATGCTCAGGGCTTCAGGTGCTTCTTCATACAGGGTAGGTGAAAACCTTCTGGGCATGGCCACGAGCACGTGTATACCAGAAAGCACACCGTGCTTACCAGTGTGGTCTTGTGTTTTAACTGGGTGTGAGAAGGTGTGTATAGCCCTAGCTGCCTATGGGTATCTTTGCATAGCTCTGGGCTGGACTATAGGTGAAATCATATGTCTTATGTGCCAAGGATTGTGCCTAGGAGCGGATGTGAGTGTGTGGGTGCTAGTATATCTGTGCGCCAGGTGTGTTAAAGGCTGCATGAGCAGTGGGCACGGCATTAGCTCTGCCCAGAGCTGCTCAGCATTTGACGTGCCCTTGCCTGCGCGGAGCCCATGTGGAGCTGCCTGCCCTCCTGCCTGATGTGGTGCCGAGCTGTTGTCCTTCTCTGGACTGGTCACAGTGCCTGGACAGTTCGCGTGAGACACTGAAGTCCAGAGAAGGACAACAGGGATTTCTCAAGTCCTGGGAAAACCCTCCAAGAGGAGGTTGGAAAGAAGAAGAGGTGGTGAAGGTGGGGGACAGGACCTGCCCTTCTCCATCCCCTTGCTGCCTCCTCATGGTGCCTGGTTTTTATTCCCTGAAGGAACACACAGAAGCTGAGTTGGTTCTGGAGTCAGGTGGTGCTGGGAACACCCTTCCCGAACAGCAGCAGCTTCCAGCTGGGACATGCGAGGCTGAGCGACCGAGCAGGGTTTTTGCTCGTGTGCATCCATGCCTTTCCTCCTGCAAAGAAGCCTCTCCTCCTCTCAGATTGTTCACCCTTGGCTATGCTTTGGCTGGAGATGACCATGTGTTGCCCCAACATGCTCCAGCAGCCCTTGGCTTGTGCTCACCCTTGGTCCCTGCCTCCTGCCTCCCCCCTCCTGGCCCCATGGTGTCCCCAGCCTGCCGTGCACCCCACTGCCCCCTGGCTGTGCTCTTACCACCCCGCTCTGTCCTTCCCTAGGGAGTTTGCCAAAGAGCGCGAGCGAGTGGAGAACCGCCGAGCCTTCATGAAGCTGCGGCGCCAGCAGCAGATTGAGCGGGAGCTCAACGGCTACCGGGCCTGGATAGACAAAGCGGGTAAAGGCTGGTGGGCAGGGGGGGCTCCCGGGGGGGCGACGGACACTGAAGGGTGCTGGTCATGCAGAGTGGTGGGGATGACACTTGGGCATCATCTAGTGCAACCCCAAAGTTGCACAGGTGCTCACACGGTGGTGTTGAGTGCATGAGTGAGCTTGGCCGCAGGTGGCGTGATGGTCTGGCCAGGGAGGTGTCCCTGCCCATGGCAGGGGTGTTGGAACTAGATGATCTTTAAGGTCCCTTCCAAACTAAACTATGCTATGATTCTGTGGTATGAAACTTGTATTTTGGACATGAGGCATATTATATCTCCAGGGAGGGCTGTGAGCATCACTGCTGTGAGCTTTGCTCTGCCATGGTTTCTTTTCTCTTGGTGTTTGCTGGAGTCTCCTGCAGTGATGGGCAGGGGGAAAGTAGAGCAGTGAACAGTGACAGTAGTTTTCCAGTTAAACCTGCTCCTGGAGCAGACTGGAGGGAATGCACTTGTTAGTTCCCAGCTTGAGGTTCCCACCTTAACCTGGGCAAGGGCTGGGGATGGTGGAGGTTTCCAGGCTTCCCGCTGATACCCAGCCACACACAACAGCCTGTGAGTCCTGGTCCCCAAACTGCCACACACCCTGTCCTTGCTTGCGCCTCGTGGGGCCCAGTTCAGTGTGCTCAGCTCTGGGAAGGGAAGCTTTGCACTTTCATCTAGCATTCAGACTTGAAAAATGATGGTAACTTGAATCACGGCCTAAGCCCCAGGTGTGAGCTTTGGTCCTGGGTTGGGATGTTGAGCCCGACCTGCCTACAATGTTCAACTTTAGTGGGGTTAATTACGGTGGAGGAAGAAGGGTTGATTACAAGTAATTTTTCTTTCTGATGCAATGTGTGGTAGCTGTCACTTGCCCCACCCTCCAGAATTTGCTTTGGACACTTTACTGATACTTGACAAGACTTTGCAAGATAGAGCAACCACCTCCAGGCTGGGTAAAGTGCTTAGGTACCACACAGTGAGGTCTGATGTGCTCAGCCAACTGTGTCTTGTCTCCTGATGCTAAACTCTGTGTTTTGCGTAGAGGAAGTCATGCTGGCTGAAGAGAACAAAAATTCTGGGACCTCCGCCTTAGAAGGTAAGACAAGCGATGCTCTACCTAAGCACCTGTCTGCACTTCCTTCTGCCTGCCCACAGATGGAGGTTGAAACCCTCTATCTGCAATGAGAGAAGAGAGGTTTGGGGATGCCCCAGTGGGGTCTGTGGCCTTTGAGAGGGGTGTGGGGAAATGGATTTACAGTTTAACTCTAAGAGAGCACGGAGGCCAGGACATGTCTGGTCCTACACAGGTGTAGCTCTGGACTAGGGTCACCTGGGTATGTGTGTCCTCTTACCAGACCTGACTTAGTCAAGTACTTGTCACCAGGTCCTGGTCCAATGAGCTGGGCCAACAACAACCCTTCCTCTTCCCTTTCCAGTGCTCAGGCGAGCCACCATCAAAAGGAACCGGACGGACGCCATGAACCGCGACTCGAGCGACGAGCACTGCGTGGATATCTCCTCTGTGGGTGAACGGAGGTTGGCACAGAGAAGACCTCTTCATCCAACCTTGGGTTAGTGCAGTTTGGAGCTTTCCTCCTCAAAACCTCTGCCAATTTATTGAGTTGCGAGGGTCATACCTATCATGTGGAGATTGTCACAGATCAGCCATCTCTGCTAGTTTGACAGAAAAGGGGGCAAACCATCCGCTGCCCCCTGTACCACTTAAAAATTGCCTGGTTAAGTCATGTCCCATAAAAGCAATGTCTGTGAGCCATCTGTCCTGTCTCATGTTGCAGGGAAGGCTTGAGCACCCAGCTCCTTCTCTCACCTTGACTGCAGCACCCAACTCCCTCTCCCCCCTCTTTTCCCTTAGGTAACCCCTTGAGTCACTCTGGTCTCAAAGGCGCCAGAGTGGACGGTGCCTCCTACTTACGGCACAAGGAGCGACTCCTGCGCATCTCCGTTCGCCACATGGTGAAATCCCAGGTCTTCTACTGGATCGTCTTGAGCCTGGTGGCTCTCAATACTGCCTGCGTGGCCATCGTCCATCACAACCAGCCAGCCTGGCTCACCCACTTCCTCTGTGAGTCCATGGGCTTTGTGCAGGCGTGAGAGCACTGTACAGGCAGACAAAACCCCCTGCAGCCTTTTTATCTCCAGTGGCTGGAGGTTGCAGCACGCCTTCGCTCCTTGTCGCTGGGCATGTGGGGATGAATCCCACCAGAGTCATGCTGATATGGAGCTGTGTGGGGAATAACCTGAACTACGTTCACTGTTGATAACAAAAGACCATGTACGTGCTTTTAATTTGGCTTTGCCCTTGGTCCCATGGGCTCTGATGGCTGTCTCAGCCCTGTGAGTAAACACAGAGGGGTTTTACTGGCCTCACATCCTTCAGGTCCAATGTATTTGTCAAGAGAGAGAAACAGACTGCAGATCTCAGTCGGGTTTATCAAAAAATTGTGAGCAGTGGTGATGGAAAGCTTGCTAGAGATCCATCTTTGAATGCCCACAAGCAATTGCTGGAAAGGCGTGAGTTTGCAGGGGTGGGGCTGGTCACGGGGGTTAAAGTTTTGGTGCAGAGCATGGAGATCCCAAGCTTGAAACCAGTTACTGGATCATCCCCAGCCCACTGTGCACTGTGGTACAAGGTCAGGTCTCGGAGGCAGCACACCCATTCTAGCATGGTGCTAACTGAAGAGCAGCGTGGTCAACCCCACAGCAGCCACGTGTTCCTCCTGAGCTGCTGCAGTAGACAGTGCTGCTTTCTCAGCCATGTTATTCTTACTCACCTTGAAAATGTCCCCGTCAAGCACTGGGCCTGCCCAAATATGCATTAGCATGCTCAGGCCTGCCGGGATCCCAGCATGCCACGGTGTGGTGCGGCAGCTGGTCATGGTGAGAAGCATCTTTTGGACAAGGTGAAGAGCCAGACTGTTGCCTGCTAATGTTCATGAAATAGCTGGAGAAGCTGTTCACTGGCTCTTGGCTCTTCGGCTCGATTACCCTGGCCAACTTCCAGCCATGCAATGATTTAAATCCAAGTTGGTAACATGCCTCTACAGTGTCGTGTGGTTAATGTCTTTGCAGACACCTCAACCGCTGTTGTATAATGCTAAAGAGTTGCTCTACTCCATGCCAGCCATCTCTGGTCTTCTTAAACGCCTGGGACACCAGTGCACCTACCCTGAAAGATTAACTAGTGGGGATGATGCTCTGTTATACATAATTTAGCTCCTCACAGACAAGCTTCGTTCATCCCAAACCCTGAGAGCTTGGGGAAGGAGCGTGGTCCTTAACTTGTCCAATCTCTGGTGTGCTATATGGGCTATGGGTGGGTGCATGCAGGGTGCTCCATGCAGCTCAGTGTCCCAAGGGTAGCACACCTGGGTTTTCTCTTTCAGACTATGCAGAGTTCCTGTTTCTTGGACTCTTCCTCCTGGAGATGTCCTTAAAGATGTATGGGATGGGGCCACGCCTTTACTTCCATTCTTCCTTCAACTGTTTCGACTGTGGGGTAAGCGGCCCCATAGAGGCTGTGGGTGTGGGGGGAGATGTTTGGCAGGTATCTGCGGTGCAAGGCACCAAGGGGAAGAAGAATGGGATGGCCCTCACAGTTGGGCAGGGTAACCTTTTCTTCTGCCGGGACAGCCTGTTTGTGCCAGACCAAGACACCAGGTCTTGGGCAGGGTGGTGGGCGCGTTGTCTTCAGGCACACGAAGATTTCCTGCAACAGCCAATCTCGAGCTTGTATTTGACTCATGGCTGTGTCTGCTTCTCAGGTCACAGTGGGAAGCATCTTTGAAGTGGTTTGGGCTATCTTCAGACCAGGAACCTCTTTTGGGATCAGTGTTCTACGAGCCCTTCGTCTCCTGCGAATATTTAAAATAACCAAGTATGTGCCAGCCGTCTGTGCCCGTCACCCTCTGTCTCGGACTGTGGCTGCAGCCCAGATCCAGTCAGTCCTCCTTTCCTGTCAGCACCACTGCAAGTGCTCCAGCACTGTCTCTGTTTTCTAGGTACTGGGCATCCCTGAGGAATTTGGTGGTCTCACTGATGAGCTCCATGAAGTCCATTATCAGCCTGCTCTTCCTCCTCTTCCTCTTCATTGTCGTCTTTGCCCTGCTGGGAATGCAGCTGTTTGGAGGCAGGTAGGTCGTTTCCAGTCTGGGGGAAAGGAATTTCTTGGTGTCAAAGCCAAGTGATGACACCATCTTAGGTGCCCAGGAAGACTGTAGCCTTGCCCTTCAGCCTGCTGCTAACAGTGGTACATCTCCCATACAGAAGTCCCTGCTCGGGCAAGTGCCTTTGGGCTGTGTGGTCCTTCTGGCCAGGACACCTTTTGGGGTTCTGGTACCAAATGCTCAGGAGACCCTCTTTAGAGTGGGGAAGTGTCCTCCTAAGCACAAGAAAGCTGATATCACAGCAGTCAGGGGTATGATGTCCTTGGTACTGCAGCCCATTTATGTCCTCCCGGTTCCACTTTCAGGTTTAACTTCATCGACGGGACACCATCAGCCAACTTTGACACTTTCCCAGCAGCCATCATGACAGTTTTCCAGGTAGGAGCTGGGCTGCAAGGGAACACAACCAAAGGGACTTGGGACCACCTGCTCACTCCCCACTGGCTGGAATGGGCTTTTTAAACCAAACAAGTTCCCCTCCATCAACTGTTAGGATGTAACTTGCTTCCTCCCTCTCCTTCTGTATAACAAAGTGGAAGGCAAGAGATGGAAACTCTTCCACCTCCGTTAGGCAAGGTGGACGAGTCTCAAAATTCTTCTGAGGAGAAGTGAATCTTCAGCAGCCTCCAACATCTTTTCCCTCAAGTGCTGCAGCTGGAGAGGGTCTCTGTACTTGGCTCCTCTGCGTGGGTGGGTTAGATCGAACGGGCTGTTGTCCAGGTGATGAGAAGGTGGGGGTGACAGAGATGCTGGCTTACTTTCCTGCAGATCCTGACAGGTGAGGACTGGAACGAGGTGATGTACAACGGCATCCGCTCCCAGGGAGGTGTTCGCTCAGGGATGTGGTCCTCCATCTATTTCATCGTCCTCACCTTGTTTGGAAACTGTATCCACCTGGCTGCTCTGCTTTTAGTGGCGAGAACCCCATCTCATCTCCCTCCCTGGGGGCACCCCCTCCTCACTCACTGCTCCTTCCCTCTCCCAGTGGAGGGAGTCCTATCACGCGTGCGGCAGCCCTGGGTATCCCAAACACAGAGAAGGAGCTGCCTGGAGGTGCACTGAGGGCTGTGTATGTGGGATGGGTGAGGAGTTTGTCCCTTTGCTCCTCACTGAGCTGGTGAGAAGCCATCAGGGCCACCCTCCCTTGGTGGCTGCATACACCCATGTCCTTAACATGTGCCTTGTGCATCCTTAGCTGCTCGCAGATACTCTGCTGAACGTGTTCTTGGCCATTGCGGTGGACAACCTGGCCAACGCTCAGGAGCTCACCAAGGTACGTTTCAGCTGCTCTTTTTACTTCTCTTGCTGGTGTGAAGAGAGTGAAGGATGGGGCCAGCAGGAAAGGCCCTGGGAGCAGCACCTATGACTGTCTTCACTTCAGAACTTGGGGTCATCTCTTCCCTTAGCTCAGCCTGTCTTGAAAAGAGGTCAAGTCAAATTGGAAGTGGAGGCTCTTCCTCCAGGAAGGCATGCAGGGTGCTCCCCTGAAACAAAAACCTGTATCACTGGGCAAAGCCATTTCGACTTTGATTTAGGAAAGTGCTTAACCCTGCTGGTCCCTCTGGGAACATCCACACTTCCCACCAAGTGTGGCTTAACTATTTCTTCATTTAAGCTTCTCAGTTTCATTTGCCTCCAGTAAGATTGAGATAACCCTCAACTGTCTGATGGGGTCTGATGCAGGGATGGTTATTTGCCTGAGCACTCTGGAGATGTGGATTGGGACGCGATTTCCAGTGGCGTCAGTATTTGTTCCCCATCTGCCTGCAGGGCAGTGGACGTGATTTAGGATGCAATTTAGCATGGTGCTTGAGAAAGATTATTGGGCTTGGCTGTTTTTAAGACCATGCTGGGAAATAATTGGGGAATGCTAAAATGTTGGGGCACCATCTGGATAACGGTGAGTAGGCGAGAGCTGCAAGGGTCATTGCTGCTCTTCAGAGGGGACCAGTGATCTTGTGGTGCCCATTTTTTCACAGATCCCATGCCTATTACTCAGGTCCTTGGGGTTTACTGACAGGCTTCCACGCTGGTGTAAATCCCACCCCCTAGCAGCAAATGAAACGGGGCATGGCGCTCATTTGCCTGAGGGGTGCGTGCAGGGGTCCCTGTCCTCCCGTGTCGGGTGGAGGTGGCACTTCCAGGGGCTGCTGGCTGCTGCTGGAGTGAGAGGGGTGGAGAGCCCCGTGGAGTACCAGCAGCATCAATTAAGGGAGCACTGAGTTTTTGAAAAGGCTGAATACATGCTAATGACTCCTAATGACATTTTTTGCTCCGGAGACACAACCATACTCATTAAAGCAATACGGTCTCTGCCGGGGTCATTCATGGATGCCTTGCCTCCCACTCCATCGGGGAGGGGGATGCCTGTCTCGCCCCTGTGGTTGTGAAGAAGGGAGGGCTGAGCTGGTCTACACCGTCTGGGGCTGTACTAGCATGCACAGCCGGGCTCTTGCCTGGAGTGGGCTGGGTTCACTTATTTAAGTAGTGCTGACGCCTTCAGTAAGATCTGGCATAGTGGGGAAGTTGCATCGCCATAATGATATAAAGGCTGTCTCTGGAAATACAGTTGCCCGCTCCCCTTTTCTCCTGCACGGCTTGGCATCTAAGGTAGCCCTGTGCATCCCTCGCTGCCTCTGATGGCTGCACCTTCCCTTGAAACCTCAGCATCCCACTAAGCAACTCCCCTCTTTCCTCCGCAGGATGAGCAGGAGGAAGAGGAGGCCTTTAACCAGAAGCACGCCCTTCAGAAAGCCAAAGAAGTCAGCCCCATGTCCGCCCCAAACATGCCTGCTATCGAGTGAGTGACACCCCCCCACCCCCCGCACCTCCCACTGCCACCCCGGTGCCCCCCAAGCCCAGCGGGGCTTCTCAGCAGGGTGGAGAGTCGAAGCGGAGCCTGGCACGGCTGCTTGTGGGTCTGCCACAGTAAAAAGGGGTCCCCACACTGGGTGACTCCCTCTCTGGGTGTCTTCCTGAGGATGGATGGATGGATGGAGATCTAGGAGCATGCTCCCTGTGAGCAGCAGTGCCTCAGGAGAGGTGTCAGAGCAGGGACCAGCTCACCCTGCAAGACCCTGGAGTTGTCCACTCCTGCCCCAAGCAGCAGCTTCAGAGCTTGGGCACGGCAGAAATTCACTAAAAGAGGCTTTCTGCCCCCAAATGTACAGCTCAAACACTCAGGGCTGCTGCTAGGGGTGGGGAAGGAGGGTGGAGAGGAAGAAGGTCTCTCAGTTTTTTCTTGAGGAGGGGTGATATTTATTCCCAGGGAGCATTTCTTCATGGTGGAGCTGTGGGATTGCAGCCACGGCTGGAGAAGGAAGCAGTGGTGTCACAAATCTCCCCCGGGCTCCTTCCCTGATAGCCAATGCAGTTATAAGAGATGGAGCAGGTTTGCGAAACCGTGTTTGATTGTACAGAAATTTGATTTGGGCAAGAAAAAAAAGCCCCAAACCACATAAACCCCTGGCATGGTGTTAAGGAGCCTTGTTTATGCGTTTCAGCAGAAGAAAATTCTGTTTTTTCCTTTCTAGACGCCTTTATTTTGCAGTGTCATATGGTCTAAATCACATAAAACTTTCAAAGTCAACATTGGAACGAGGCGTTTTGATTTGTTTCCCAAAACAGTACATTTCAGTACAGCTGAAAGGATTTTTTTTTTTAATTTTTTTTTATAGAATCCCTTCCCAGGGAATTTTAGGTTTCGTTATGCTTTGAAACCCAGCCAAGCTCATACACGGCAGAATCTCTTGCAGATTTGCCGAGAGAAACCGCTGTCTTCAGGCAAGCACTGACTGGGGGGGAGTCGGAGGCAGCGTTGAGAACGGCCCCCTCCCTGACTTGGCAGCGGTGGGGTGTGATGGTCCCCCATCCTACATGCATCACCCGTGGTTTTAGGGGCAGCGAGAGCTGGGAGTACTTGTAAGCCCTGCCTGGTCTCCCAGCAGCTGCAGTTATCGCCCTGGTTTGGGCGTGATGGGATGTTCATAATAAATCTGTGCCTGGCCAAGTGGTGGTGGGGTTTATAGGAGAGATGGTAAGTCTGTGTGTTGTGTCCGTCTCTGGCTACCAGTGGGAACGTGTCAGATAAAGCGGGGGAACAGGGATTTAGGCTGCAGAAGAGGCTGCAGAATGGACAGATAGGAGAGAAGAAGACAGGGAGATGGACTATATCAGGGCACTAAAGGATTTGCCCGTGCTGCACATCACTGCTAGAGTTTTCTAGCCATTGTCAGACACAGCTGGTTAGGAAAACAGATTGCTTTAACCTCTTGTTGTTCTAGTCTCATTGAAATGGGAGGCATTGATATTCACAGATCCTTTTTCCAGTTCTTTCCCCCCATCAGGATGGATAGTGTCAGGGGCAGGAAGGGGGTGCGATGCCACGGGGAGCGACCATCTCCAGCATCAGGTTTGATGTGCCTTCAGTGGTGATACGCTGATGCCAGCAGCCAGGGAGGGACAGTGGGGACATCACAGCAAGGGACAAGCCAGAGCAGAGCCGGTACCAAAGGGCTGTTGGAAACTCAGGACAGTGAAGGCGAGCCAGTGTCTGCGTTTGGGTGTGCGCAGACACAGATGGCTTCATTTCTATGTGGGTACCCAGCGCAGGCAGGTTTGGTACACGCGTTCCTGCCTGCGGAGAGGTCCGGTGGCGCTTGGGGATGAGTGCTCCCACGTGGCCAGGTTGGCGTGGGTGGCTGCGGTGCCGATCGGTGTATTGTATTTGTACATGGGCGCCGTTGGTGCAGATGGCTCGGGGCTGTTTGCTGAGTGGGTGGCCAGATGGACGCATGCGGATGCTGTCATGTGTTGGTGCCTAACGTGGTGCGTGGATGCGTTTGAAGGCTCGGCCACTTGCTGCGGGGATGCGCGGCGGATCCCTGCCTGCAGGTCCTGCCTGCGTGGCTCGGCTGTGCAGTTCACCCCCTCCCTCGAGCGTGGCACCGGGCTGTTCCGTGCACATGGCCGTAAGGAGGCAGTCGCCAGCGTGACTCACTCAGGGGTTGAGGGTATTGTGGCACTCACAGGGTGGCAGCGAGACGTGTCCCGTCTCGCCCGCGTGAGCTCTGCGTGCAGGCGGGTGCTTGGTCGTGTGTGGTTGGAGTATATTTGCCTGCATGTCCTGCACACGCGTGCACGGCACTTGCAAAAGCAAAAA
Organism: Charadrius vociferus; assembly: GCF_000708025.1. Lineage (NCBI taxonomy): Eukaryota > Metazoa > Chordata > Aves > Charadriiformes > Charadriidae > Charadrius > Charadrius vociferus. Next base: position 4,249,012 of record NW_009650188.1, on the reverse strand, counting down.
CTGTAAATCACTGCGTGCCCGTCTGCATATGCTCATGGCTGTTTGCCTGGAGCTGTGCGTAGCTGAATCTTTTCTGTGCCGGCACAAAGGAGAAAGCCTTGAATCTCCCTGGCTGCCTGAAGTTGGCAGGGGTGAAGAGCACTGACAGCCCTGTTAGGCTTCCCTGTGTCGGGGCTGCTCAGGTGAACGGGGCTCTGCAGCGTCTCAGCCCTGGGCTTGTGCCTTGGTTTTGCCGGCGAGCTTCACGTTCCCTTCTGTGGTCTCCAGGCAGCATTAACCCAGGGTGACAGCTCTGAGCAGCTCAAAGCTGGCCTGACACACCACTTCCTTGGCAAAATTGCCACGTGTTGCTCAGGAGAAGTGAATTTGGAGCAGTTTGAAAGAGCTGTTAAATATCCAAGGGTGTACTAGGACTTCTGAGGTGCTGCAGCCTTCACCGCTCGCCCTGCCTCACCGCTGCAGGGCTGGCCGGCGTGGGGCAGGCTCCGGTGGCCCCCACCAAACGGATCCGCATCCCTAGCGTGAGCATTGCTGCGTGCATCTCCCCGGAGGGCAGCGAGGTGTGCCACAGGTGGGGTGAGGGAATCTGGGTGCAGCGTGTGAGCGCGGGCGGCCCCACGGGCAGCTCGTTGCCGGTGCACAAGCAGGTACGTGCAAGGACTTCGCTGCTGGCTGCTGCGCTCCGGCACCCCAGCAGCCAGAGAGCTGCTGGCTGCCCAGGGTCGGGGGGGACACACACCTCTCTTATGTTGCCCACAGGAGGTGAAGGGGGGGGATTGAACCCGTTTGTTTTTCCTCCCCAGAAGAGACAGGCGAAGGAGACACCACATGTCGATGTGGGAGCCGCGCAGCAGCCACCTGTATGTGGGCCGCGGGGGCGCGTGTCGTCTGTGGCTCCTGTGTTTTCTGTGCGTCCGTGGGGCCGGGGCGCACGCTGCGGCCCTCCGGCCACCTCGGCAGGGGGGGTTGTGTGTGTGTGTGTGCCTCTCTTCAGTGTGCTCCTTTGCACCCCTGTTTGTGTGCGTGTGTGTGTGCGCCTTCGTGGTTTCGTGCGTGCACTCGTGGTTTCGTGTGTGTGCGTGCCGTCGGTGTGTGCTGCTACCCGTGGATGTACAGTCGTGTGTGCTCCGGGAGTGAGCAGTGTATGTACACGTGTGTGCTCGTGGGTGTTTCCGTGTGCCTCGGTGTGTTGGGAAGGGCACGTCTGTCTTCTCCAGGGTGTTTGTGTGTGTGTTTACGGCACTGCAAAGGTTTCATGGCGTAGCCCAGCCCTCCCTAGAGCACAGCCGCAGGAACATAGAGAAGCCCAGTACAGCTCCTTCCCCCACCAGCAGCCAAAACGCTGCTCCCCAGGACTCAGAGCAGGCTTCCTACCTGGGATGTGCTGGGTGAGGGCCTGTCCTGGTTGACCATAGCTGAGCACGGGGAATCGTGGGCACCTCCTGTGCCCGGTGGCATTCTGCATCGCAAATGGCTCAGGGGGCCATCCCTCATTGAGAAAGACAGATCTTGGACCTGGCATCTTTTTCCCTTTTACTCACTGTCCCCACCCCGTCAGCATCGCCACCCTTGCCAGCAAGCTGGCCCTTGCACCAGCGTCCCCTGCACCATCATTTGTACAGTTAGGGCAGCACCACTCTGAAAAAGAGCCTGGCTCCAAGGAGCTGGCAATGCCAAGACATCCCCAGTGCAAGGAGTGATCTCCGGCTGCAGTGAGAGGTCATCATCTATATTTAAGAAAGTGTCCCCAGGCAGTCACGCAAGAGGAAGGTGGTCACTGCCTGGCTGGGATAGGGCAAGCTGGGGTGCTGGCTGCCCCCAGCGAGCTGGGCATGCTGCCTGAAAGCTTCAGGGCAGCTGTGAGGCTGCTGGGGCTGGTCTTCCATCAGCCTGACCTATCTGAAGGGACAGAAGTACAGTTTCAGCCCTATTTTCACCCCCTGCCAGCACCAGAGGGATGCTGGAAGGCTGGAGATGAAGCCGGAGCCCAGCCTGTAGACCTGGGGATGGCATTTCCTTCTCCCGGGGATTCCTAAATTAAATCCAGGGTGGGTGCTTCACTGAGGGGCGGGGGGGAGGGTGAAGCACCAGCAGTGGGGGTGGGTGTCCAGGATGCCGACAGCTCACTGTCCCTCATTGCAGGCGGGAGCGTCGCCGGCGGCACCACATGTCGGTGTGGGAGCAGCGCACCAGCCAGCTGCGCCGGCACATGCAGATGTCCAGCCAGGAGGGCATCAACAAAGACGAGCCGCACCTCATCAACCCCCACGCCAGCATCTTCCGCAGGAAGAAACCAGGGGACGGCGTCGCCCTGGAGAAATGTGCCGAGGAGCAAGGCGGCAAGGGTGACCGTCCGCCAGCCGAGGGACCTGAGCAGCCAGCCCCGGGGGCCAACCCCGGTGGTGGTGAGGACAGGAGGAGCCCGTCGCCCCGGGCCAAGCGAGACAAGGAGACGTGGCACCAGAAATCGTGCCACAGAAACTGTGAGCCGGGCGAGCAGGAAGGGGCAGGAGGCGGCATCGAGGATAGGGCCAGGATGAGACAGAGCCAGCGGCGCAGTCGGCACCGCAGAGCCCGCATGGAGGGGAAGGAGCCAGCCAGCGCCTTGGGGAGCCGCTCAGCCAGCCAGGAGTTGGGTCTTGAGGAGACCAGCCCCACGGAGGGGGGGCAGGATGGGGACCGGCTCGGGGATGTGGCCGCAGCAGAGGCGTTGATTCAGGGGGAGCCAGAGGCAAGAGAGGAGCCCATCAGGTTGGTACCCAGGGAGGGCATCTTGCTGTTTCCGCACCTCCTTGTCCTCTCCCCTTAGCTTCTCGCACCTCTTTTTCTCCCACATCCCTCCTGCAGGACAAATGGGGTCCCTGCCGGTGATGCTGAGCTGGTTGGGACCACCGAGGAGGGGAGCGCCCCTCAAACAGCACCTGAGCCCCCCCGGGGGAAGACGGGCAGCCTGACAGAGCAGGACTGCAGCAGTCCGGACACCAGCGAGCAAGCGCTGCTGGAGGCCAGCCGCACTGTCAGCCGGAGCGAGCCCGACCTCTCTTCCATCACCCCCAACACTGAGAAGGCCACGGAGAGCACCACCATCATGATCGATATCCACGACTCCGCTGTGGTACAGAGTGAGGACCTGTCTCTCTTTCCTGAGCCCCTCTCCCAGCCCTCAGGGACCCTGTGGGGACGGAAAGCCACTTGCACGGCTTTTCCTATCCACATCCATCACCTGCGGGGGGTGGTGGGGGGAGGTGGTCTTCCTTGCTGCTCCTTGCAGTACCTCCCTCCAGCACCCCAGCTTTGCAGGGGAGCCCAAACGCAATGCTGATGTGCCACCATCCCCTGGGGAGCTTCTCCCTTTCTCACCTCCTTCCCACCCACCCCTTTGCCTGGTCCCTCCATCCCCCTTCCTCTCCGCCTGGGCAAAACACTCGCATCCCCTGTTTTTCCTAACACATCCACAGCCTCCGCCCAACTCGCTGCCGCTCAAACCCCCTTAACAACATCCTTGCTGTCAAGGTGAGCTGCTTTAAACGGTGTTATTAATTAAACAGCACCGTGAAAGCTGGCCTTGTTAGAACCCCTTCCGTCTGCTTTATCCTGGCAGCTCGTGTCTTTTCTTCCCTTCTGGTCCCTCTCCCCAAACAGCACAGGGATGCAAAGCAGAACCCCGAGGGGGGAGGTTGCACGTGCCCGGGTGGCAGGGACACCCCAGGGTGCTGTCTCAGGGCAAGGCCAGGCAAAGGCTCTCGCTTTCCTGCAGTTAGCAACAAGACAGACGGCGAAGCCAGCCCCTTAAAGGAGGCTGAGAGCAAAGAGGACGAGGAGGAGATGGAGAAGAAGAAGCGGAAGAAGGAGAAAAGCGAGACGGGCAAAGCGATGGTGCCGCACAGCTCCATGTTCATCTTCAGCACCACGAACCCGTGAGACTTTTTTTTTTTTTTTTTTTAGATCATAGGAGCTTGGGGCTGTGGAGGGCTGCAAGGGGAAGGACCCCTAGAGAATACTGAAAACAGGGGATCCCTTTGAGAAGGGGGCTGAATATCTCCCAAACAACCTGGATAACCAGCCACGGGTGTTCCCCAAGTCCTGGCAGCGCTCTCCCTCTGAGCCATCCGTGCTCGTGGCTTTCTCTCCCAGCTGCTGATTGCTAGCTGTGATTTTTATTCAATGTTTGTTGCATTATCGTGATTTTTATTCAATGTTTATTGCATTATTCTGCAGTTGTCTGCTCCCCCGTAGCTCTTGCCCAGCTCCAGTAGCCTGGAAGAATAAGGCCCCCAGTTTCTCAGGGACTCTTTCTGGCCAGCTGTAGGGTGTCTGGGGGGCTGGGACAGCTGAGCAATGGGGGTCAGCAAGCCCAAACCACCCTGGGGCTCCCTTGTTTTGCTACTCAGACTTTGCTGCTCATTTTTCTGCTCTGGAAGCCGGTGATGCGGGGTGGGTTTTGCATGTGGGCCGTGCCTGGGGCATGCCAGGAGCTCACAGGTCAGGGTGCGGACTGTCTCCTGGCAGAGTGCGGAGGGCTTGCCACTACATCGTGAACCTGCGCTACTTTGAGATGTGCATCCTCCTGGTGATCGCCGCCAGCAGCATCGCCCTCGCGGCAGAGGATCCCGTCCTCACCAACTCCGACCGCAACAAAGTGATTGCAAACCTTCCCCGCTCCCCCCATCCCGCAGGCAATGCGGGCAGAGGTCCTGTAGGATCTTAGCTTCCATGGTTGGGGGGGGGCACATGTGGGACACAGATCAAGGCAGCCGGTGGCAGTGCCTGCACCGCGCTGTGTGGTCTGACTTCTTCCCCATCACCTTCCTTTATAAACCTCGGAAATCACTCTCAGCCTCCCACACGTGGGGTTTAGAGCCTGGGGAGTGGACCAGGGTGCCTTGTCGACAGTAAAGTAGCTTAAACTGGGGAGATGCTGATGTGCACAGGGACCGGTATGGGGGGAGCATGATTCTGGCTCGCAGCATGATTTCAGAGCCGCTTGCACCACGCATGGGAAATGTTTCTCTCCTGCCTACGCAGGCCGGGTTTATGGCCATCCTGAACTCTTCAGGAACGGGCTGGGTTTGGGGCAATCAAACCAACCCTCTGCCTGCACCTGAGCCAGGCGAGCCCTGGAGCGGGATGGTAACGGGGTCTGGGTGGGCACCAGTGAGCCCGTTTGCTTGGCAGCAGCTGCAGAGCGCCCCATGCCCCCTCTCTGCAGGTCCTGAGGTATTTCGACTATGTCTTCACCGGCGTCTTCACCTTCGAGATGGTTATCAAGGTAAGAGGCCTTGCGGGCTGGCTGCACTGGGGATGCCGTGTCCCGGAGCATCCTTGCAGCAGATGGCAAATAGCTCAGTTTTTCAATTCTGGGCCAAAATTTGGGTGATGGAGACTTTAAAGCCTGGTTCTTAGGAGTGGGAGTTAAGAATGCTCCGGACCGCTTTTATCAGTTTTTAGGCTCCCAAAATATGATGATCCTTGATATAAACCTGGGATGCAGGGACAGGTCCGCTGCCCCCCAGTGATGTCTCTTGTCCCCAGCACATCCCACCTGCAGCTGCTTCCACTTGATGGCCGAGCTGCTCATTCCCTGCCTGTTTTTCTCACCATTTCCCCCTCTGCAGATGATCGATCAGGGCTTGATCCTGCAGGACGGCTCCTACTTCCGAGACCTCTGGAACATCCTGGATTTCATCGTGGTGGTGGGAGCGCTGGTGGCTTTCGCCTTGGCGTAAGTGGCCATCATCCTTGTCAGCTCTTTGCCTTCCCTTGGCCGGGGTGGGAGGAAGGTACAACTGTGTGTTATGGCTACTAACCCCTTATTTTGGGGGGGTTTCTCCACACCCTTTTGCTCTGCATCTGGGATGGCTTCTGGCAGCAGTGCGTGGCTGACTGCAAAGCCCAGCTCTGCTGCTGGCAGCTGAAACCGGTATAGCTCCAGAGATGGGTTTCTCTCTGTTTGTCGACTGCTGGTGAGCAAGTAGGCAGGGGGCAAGGCAAGGAAAGCTGGAGATGCTAGGAAGAGTTTGGTGGTGAAAGTGGACTTGAAAGAGGTCAGAAGGGGCTGTTAGAGAGGGGAAAAAGACCTAATGGTGGCAGAGCTGGAGTTATACATGTGCTATGCATCCCGGGGCTCACAGAGACAGCAAAAGCAGCATCCTGCCAGGTGGAGCTGCCCTCTGAACATGTTTGTGCTGCCACCCCTGGCCGGTGGCTTTTCCTCTGCTCCAAGGGGGGGAGCATTGCCCTGGAGCCCTTCAGGGATGGGGATGTGGCCGGGGGCCTGCTGAGGGCAGGATGCTGCCTGCTTGCTCTGCAGTGCATCTCCGCTGAGCATCGCCTTGCGTTTGGGCTCTGGTATTGAGTTTGTGGCACCTGCGTGTCCTCCTCCGCAGGTGGGTGCAGGGTGGCTTGACATCTGCAGTGCCCATGCCATGGAGGGGAGAAGTGTCCAGGGATGAGTTTGTGCTGCTCTGCCCACCTCCGTGCTGCCGGCAGGGGCAGAAGGTGCAGCGTAAGGATGAGTGGATGCCAACATGATGCCTGCAGGCAGGGGCCACCCCTGGTCCCAGTTGGTGCCTGAGGAGGGAGAGGAGAAGCGAGGAGAGGCTCGTGCTCCTTTGTCACGCTGTTGTTCTCTCTTTGTGCCTTTGACACTGGCGGCGGTGGCGGTAGTGCCGGTGAGAGGGGAGGGACTGGCAGCGGCGCAGACTGGAGCGCTGTCCTTGTCCACAGCTCAGGTATCGTGTGAGGCTCTTGGGGTGGCTGGGTCTGAGCCCTGAGGTCACTCGATGGATTACAGCCTGGAATCCATCCCTCCCATCTCACCCCTGGCTGGGCAGCAGCTCCTTCCCCTCACTCTCGCCCACTTGCACCCTCCCTGGCTTCTTGCTTTTGCCTTCCTCACCTTCCTCACTCCCTTCCTCACCCGGTGCTTTCATCTGCTGCTCTCTCCTTAGGAAGAGCACGGGAGAATTCAGCTCACTCGGCACAAGGATGAACTGGCCCCTGGGCAGGGCTGGGGGCTGACTGCAGACCCTGGCATGGGGAAGGAGCATGGGGCAAGTCCACTGGCTGGGGACATTGCTCTGAGCCCCTGGGAGGCCACCTAGGCCACCATGAGGATAGACTGAGCATCTCTAGGGTCTGGCTGATATGCCCTCTGCCAGGGCAGCCCCTCAGAGCACGTCTGGAGGTGGGGCTTGAGGGCATCAGCAGCCTGAAGATGCACATAGGGTGGTTTGTGGGGATTTAAGAGGACAAGAGAGCCTTTTCATTCCAAGACATCTTTCATCGAGACTTTTTGATGGCTGAAAGAGGGTAGGTTGATGGCTCAGCCTGCTCCTGGGTGGACAGGTGTCCTCACTGCAGCTAACAGTACAGTAACTGGTGCTTATTGTCCCTTTGTCCTCCCCCTCCCCGGCCCCCCAAAAGGTGGCACAGTTGCTAGGGAGCTGGTGGGGTCCCCATGTGCTAGCACCAAGCGTGTGGAGAAGCTGCTGTGCCCCTTCCAACCCCGCTCGCCACCTGCCTGCCTCCACCCAGCCTCCTGAGGGAAGGACAGGTCCCTTTGGGCACGGGACAGCTGAATTCTCAAGGGTGAGCTCCTCCATCAACTGTAGCACTGAACCCCCCTCCCACGGAGAAGGTCTTTGCCCCTCCACATACTTTTGCAGCAAGCATCTATGTCACTTGCCCACTCTTGTAGCTGTAGCTGGGTAGATACTGAGTTGCTTGTGTCATGGATGAGGGCTCTTTATAATGTAAACCTGCAGGATTGTCCCTCTTCCCAGCTTCTGATGGTGGCTCCTGCTGGAGGAGATGATCTCATGGCTTCGGGGGTGAAGAGAACAAAAGAACCACAGCGATTTCCGATGGGTTTATACATTATAAAGCATTTATAAGGACACCTGCCTCTCCTGTTGGCAGCCCATCACTGCTGTGGCCCCAGGAGCTGCAGGATGTTTGCCAACTATACATGGCCCAACCCACCGCCCTCCCTCCATCCATCCCTCCATCCCAGTCTCAAGAGGAGAACTCTGGCTGTGATGTTTAAATCCTGCTCCTTTTCTTCTCCCTCCATAATTTCTTTGATGTGGGGCAGAGGTGGGGTAGGGAGGGGGATGTCTCTTCCCTCTCCCCTTCTTTGCCTCCATGGCGCTGAGTGGGCAAAGCGATGCCCATGGAGCAGCTGCAGCAATTATGTGGCTGAGAGAGGCTGGTGACCAGGTCCAGCACCTCCTGGTTGAAGAAGTGCTGGAACATGCTGTTCCATTTGGGTTTTCTGCCCTTTTTGCCTCCCCTCTGCATTTTGGTTTCCTTGTGGTGGTCCTGGGTAGCCGTGGGTGCAGCAGGAGGTCTCTGAACTGGTCCAGTGATGCTACCATCATCTGCTGGCCATCAGTGCTACATCAAAGTCACCAATAAGCAAGTGTCCACCCATAAAGCCATCTCCCTGTGTGCCATCGTGGCTTGTCCACCGCAACCTCGGAGTCTGTACATCCCGAGCAAGAGGTCATCTTGGCTTGTTTGTAGCTCTCCTCATGGAAAGTTAATACGTCAATCCCAACACAGCCTAAATAAAAAGCCCAATATAAAACCATAAATCTCCAAAGAGTTCAAATTAAATTAGCTGAAATAACCAGAACCATAACTAAAGACGCTGCTCGCTTTTGCCTCCCGTGGCACCCTCCGAGGAGGCATTGCGCAGAGGAGCAGCGCTCGCTTGTGGCTTTGCAGAGCTGCTAAGAAGTGGTGATGCTTATGCCTGTGGGTTTGCAGCAGCGGGAAAGGTTGAGTGATGGAAAGGCTGGTGGAAAGCTTGAGTGGTGGTCAGTGCATAGTCCTCGTTGTCTCGCCTGGTCAGCAAGGGCAGGAGTTTCTCCACCCAGAGGTACCCAGCAGAAGCAGCTCTTTCTTTGCTGAGCAGTATCTTCCTGCGCTCGTTGGCACTGGTGTCTGGAAGCAAGAGGGACCCCTACGTACTGCAAAATAACCTGATGTGAGGCATGTCAGGACAGAGGTCTGACATCCCGTCACAGAAGTGCTGCAGAGTTAAACTATCACCTTTTCCACACGCCTTCCACTTGCTTCACTAACGTACTGCCAGGGCCTGGGGTTATTTTTATGTTTTTTAAGAAATGTTTTACTTTATAGGCTTTGCCCGCAGTACTAAGCCCTCTGTGTGCACGTGGCAGGGACTTAGCTCAAGCAAGGATGGAGGTTTGGTTACAACTAGGGACCTTGTAGACCACCTTGGCTTGTCTGAGCGGGTGTCCTGCTGGGTTGCAGGAGATCCCGTGCTGCTGTTCAGGCTCTTACTCAGTGGATTTCTTAATGGAAGTGATTTAGTGGAGTTAGTCTGTTTGGATGGGAATCATTGTGGCCTTGCAGGTGGTTCCCTCGGAGGCATCTGCCTTTGGCTGGTTGGGGCGAAGCCTTGAGGTCCCCCCCAGCTCCTGGCCGAGAACTACCACGTGCCTGCCCACTGTCACCCACCGCTCTGCTCTACACGGGTTCCTCTTGCAGCAGGGGTTTCACTACATGCTCCCTTTCCAAAACCTGGCAGCAGGTGGTCTCTCCCTGGAGATAAGCCCTGTCCTATAGGACACAATGTGGTCTACTCATCGTGTCTTTCAACCCAGGCGTGGGGCGGTGGAGAGCTGCCACAGCGTCCCTGCACCCGAGAGGCTGCAAGTCGTCCTCGTGCAGCTTCCCTGGTGCATTTCTTACCTTCTTCCTCTCTTCTCTCTTTTTCTCTTGGTGCTGTTTGCTGACTGCTGGGCTGGATCACCAACAGGAATGCTTTGGGGTAACTATGCCATGCGGGTCGCCGTGGGGTGCTGCCCTGGGGAGCGCGGTGGGACGGGCGCAGGCAGGTGTCTGTCTGTCCAACACCCGTGCTGACCCTGAGCTGTGTTTGCAGAGACTGGAGTATGCTGCTCTGCACGTACCCCTATATTGCCCTGGGATGCATTAAAGGTGGTGCGCTCTGGAAAAGCACAGGAGGGATTTTTTTTTTTAGCAAGCAATGCAATCCCTCTCCTTTGGAAGAGGGTGTTTTCAGCGTGGATGTCCTCCAAGGGCATGGGATGTGGTTCATGCCAAACTCAGGGGGCTGGGGAGAGATCAACCTCGGCTGTAGATATGGCAAGGCTAGGCTTTCCTCTAAGCGTTATCCAGCCCTATATCCCGTATCCATATTGGATCCCAAGCAAATCCACAGTAGGTTTCCTGAGGTCTGAAAAGCTCCCTCCTCAGCAGATGTAAACCGCCGCAGTCGAGTTGTCCTTGGTGGCATCTTGCGCCAGCTGAGCGCTGCCCTCAAATCCTCGCCCCAGCCCCGAGTCGGATGTCCCAGCCGCTTACCCAGGCCCTGACGCTAAGAAAAGCAGGAGATGGGAGGTGCAAAGGGGGCCCCGAGGCTATTTGTACAGTTGCTTCCCATGCATTTGTGGGGCTGTGCTCCTAGGGAGGGCTATTAATTAGTGGTTTTGTTTACATCTCTTAATGATTAAGCCCATTATTGTGCTTCTTGTTGCATTAACCCTCACAAAGGAGCTGTGTAATTTGGAGCGTCTGTTATTGTAAGTAATTTCCTTTATGTTTTTTGAGGGTGCCCGATGGACACAAACTGTGCCACCTTCACCAGGACCTCTGCTCCATCTAGCTCATGGGCTTTAGTTAAAAGACAAGAAAAAAACCCCTGGGATGGGATTAATCACCATCTTCAAGAAATTAGGGTCATGGGTGGTCTTAGTGCTGCTTTTCTAAATAGTCCTAACAGTAAGCTCTGCTTCCCTCAGCTGACTTGGGGTGGAGGCAAGTGCAGCCCTGATCTGGAGAGGGAAGAGAGGGCTGAGATGTTGTGAGATGGAAGACCAGGCTGATCAGGTTACGTAGCACTGATGGAATAAGGCAGAAAGCCGTAAGACAGCATTTGTGCAAAGAAACCAAGCACGGAGCAAGTGCTTCCCTAGGTGAATGTAAGGACCATGAACGTTGAGTTTAAACCAGGATGAAAAACCCTTGGTGAGAGACCTGCACGTAGACACCATTGCGTGCATCTCCCTCATTTTATTATTAATTTCTTGCAACCAGTAGCAACGGTAGAAAACAATTTGCCGTGGTGGGGGCCTTTTGCAAGCCTCGTCTGCAAACAGCACGAGGCTGCAGTAGGGAAGCAAATCTCCTGGTCCTGTTGAGCGGCATGGCTTGGGGACACGGGGGAGGACAGTGTGCCACAGTGCCCTTCGGGCAGCTGCTCTCGCTCGGGGACAGCGTTGCATCCCCTGCCCCAGCCCTGGCACGTCGCTGCTTCCCACAACGAGGGGATTCATTAAGGTCGCTCCCCAGCGAAGGGGAAAGGGGCTCATCCTGAGGAGGAGAAGATTGCTTTATTTTTCATCTCTGCCAGCTGTCAGCACGTGTGTTGGAGGAGACTGGTTTAGGTGGGCTGAGCGCTCAGCAGTCACACATTTGTGAGTGCGGGCCCCCACGATGGCATGTGGCCTTCCCATTCCTGCCCTCACGCATGCTAGAAGGCTTGTCAGCTGTTGAAAAGCCTGGGTCTGCAAGGTTATTGTCTCTCCATTTCATTTTTGGGTGCGTGTGCCTCCCTCCAACACGGTAGGACCAACAAGGGCCGGGATATCAAGACCATCAAGTCTCTCCGTGTGCTACGGGTCTTGAGGCCCCTGAAAACCATCAAGCGGCTGCCCAAGCTGAAGGTAATGATTCCCATCTCCTCTCTTACCTCTGTCTTCTCCAGCATGGACCGGTGGGTGCAGGGACCATGCGCATCAATTTGCTTGTGAGCGATGAACAAGTGGTTTTCAAAGCATTTGCTGTGTTTTAGGAGCCCCGTTTTCAAACGCAATGCCCTTCAGGCTGCTTCATGTTTGGAGGTGCAATGAGCTACTAAGAGCAAGCCTGGAACTCTGCAAGGTGTCAGAGACAAGGTTCCTCTGCCAGGGAAAGTGGGGCGGGAGTGGACAGGAGGCAGCAAAGCCCAGATGCTCTCCTGATCAAATAGACTGCCCTGGCTTTGGGAGAGCTCAAATCTCATTCCAAAGGTCATTGTCTTTCCCACCATAGCAGCTTGCAAACAGCTTGGGATTTTGTGCACTGGGCTGTCACGGTGTTCCACCTGTGGGGGATTTCCCATCTGAAAAGAGGGATTATTTATGCAGTGCGAGTAGGATTATGGATTTCCCTACCTTAGCTATATATATAGCTAAGGCTCTATACCTATAGAGCCAGAAAGGAGTAAGAGACCAAGCAAGCCCTGAGTTTTTTTTCCACAAAGGGTTATTTGGCTGATGGGTAGGGCCAAGGGTGGCACCCCAGAGACATAGGTTTTGACCCCGGCTTTTCTTCCCGATCAATGGGTAGATTCAGCCTATGTCAATTCATTTCTTGACACCTCTGTCTTCACCATGAAGCGGGGATAAGGACATTCCTCTCTTTTTTAAAGTGCTTTGAGAACTAGAGCTGAGAGCGCAGCCTCCGCAGCCTGGGGAGGTGCTGCTTTTGCAGGCCGAGGTATTCGCTCTGCCTCGTTATTCGCAGTGATTTGAAACAAAGGAGTGTTTACTAATTGGTCTTGAGTGCTGCTAATTGCATCATCGGGGCTGTCCCCTGTCTGCTGGCCTGGTTGCAGAGAACGTCAGAAGATATAAATATGCAACCCTGCTGCTGTGTCAGGGGCTGCTTGGTGTCCTTGTGTGTGCTGGGGGAGTACTCCAGGTGTTAAGCTCACTCATAAAATAGCCCTTTGCCTCAGAGAAGGCCCAGCTCTTTCCTCCTTTCCACCCCAGGAGAGGGAAATGTCTTTCCCCATGGCAGTCTTGAGGAAAGTTTTGGTCCTGCCCTTCGGCAAGGCTGTTGGTTCCCCAAGGTGAGCTATGCCCTCTCCTGCAGGCTGTCTTCGACTGTGTTGTGACTTCCCTCAAGAACGTCTTCAACATCCTCATCGTCTACAAGCTCTTCATGTTCATCTTTGCTGTCATTGCTGTCCAGCTCTTCAAGGGGAAGTTTTTCTACTGCACTGACAGCTCTAAGGACACGGAGAAGGACTGCATGTAGGTGCCCTGTTCAGTAGGTCCGATGCTGCTGACACCTCTGGCAAAGGCAGGGTGCTGGGTAATGTCTTCTGTGGTTCCCAGTTAAGTCCTTGGTCTTGGCCGTAGTCTCTTGGGGTGGACGGCATGGTCTAGGCCCTGTCCCTATTGCTGTGTCAGCTCTGTGCATCCTGGCATGGGATGCGGGATGCAGAGCCCTGTATTTTGCTTCTGTTCTCTTTCCTCCTTCTCTCTTCCCTTTTGCCTTCCCCTTCTCTCCTTCCCCCTAGTTGTTATCCAGCCTCTCCCCATTTCTCCCTCCAGCCGTGCAGGAGGAGAGGTGCCCCCTCCCACCACACACACATGCTTCCCTCAGGGTTTAAAATCACTGTCTCATAGTCTGGCAGCGTAAAAAGCAAGGTTACTGCTCTCTCCCAACCTTGCAGAGGGAACTACGTGGACCATGAGAAGAACAAGATGGAAGTGAAGTGCCGGGAATGGAAACGCCATGAGTTTCACTATGACAATATCATCTGGGCTTTGCTTACCCTGTTCACAGTCTCTACCGGCGAGGGTTGGCCCCAGTGAGTATTCTGCTCCATCCACCCCCCTTGAATTAGGGTGGGCACATCCCCATTGGGGTGGCTGGGTTAATAACTGGCTACAGCCAGGTGGGACTGAGAAAGGAACTGCTGGGCAGGGAGGAGGAGAGGAAGGACAAGAAATCATGTCAGGACAAAAGAGCTGGGACCATTGCTGGGGTTAGTTTCTTCCTTAGGGAGTGAATTATGGATAATCCTTTCTCCTGTGTGGCGCTGAGGTATATCTTAGCTCAAGTTTAGAGATGTCCATAGCACTAGACCTTTCTTCATGCTGATGTGAGCTTGGGCAATTTTTTTCTCTGTATGTGGGGCACTGGAAAATCCATTTTCCTTCGGGGGCACAGGCAAAGCACTGTAAAACAAGCTGTAGCCTCTTAGCCACAAGCATTGTCCTTGTAAAGCAGATTTAAGACAGAGATTTATGTTATCGTTGTTACAACTGTGGACAGACAGAGCTGGCTGTACAAAG
>NW_009650188.1:4212797-4234825 GCF_000708025.1 Charadrius vociferus | reverse complement strand
TCTGGCCACAGGGTGCTGCAGCATTCAGTGGATGTGACGGAGGAGGACCGCGGGCCCAGCCGCAGCAACCGCATGGAGATGTCCATTTTTTATGTCGTCTATTTTGTGGTCTTCCCTTTCTTCTTTGTCAACATTTTTGTGGCTCTCATCATCATTACATTCCAAGAGCAAGGAGACAAAATGATGGAGGAGTGCAGTCTGGAGAAGAATGAGGTACGGTCTGGGGAGGGGGAAAGAGGACATTTCCGTGGGTTTTCTGCAGTTTGTGAGCTTGGAGCTCCCTAGGTGTTGAAAAGGTGTAAGAAACATGTGAGCCACCTGCCTGCTCAGCGCATGAAGGAAAGAAGTGTGGCAGCCACCAACCCCTGTGTTATCATCGGCCAGCGTCTGATGCACGTTGTTTTATTCCAGAGGGCCTGTATTGACTTTGCCATCAGCGCCAAGCCACTCACGCGGTACATGCCCCAGAACCGGCACACCTTCCAGTACCGGGTCTGGCACTTTGTGGTCTCCCCATCCTTCGAATACACCATCATGGCCATGATAGCATTGAACACTGTGGTACTGATGATGAAGGTGAGCTGTCCTGTTTGGGGCGGTGGGGAGAAGGAGGATTGGTCAGGATGGGACCAGAGGGTATTTTGGTTGTTTCTAGGAGATGCTTTGAGACGGGGTCTGAACATGTATTCCCTTGGCATAGTCACTTGAAACCCCACATGCCCCAAACTAGAGACGAGATCTTCCCTAAATGAGATGGCCTTTTAACTACTGCAGAGAGATCTGGATTTATTCTGTGCTTCCTTCTTAGAAGGAGTGGCAGCTGTCCTGGGAGAGGGGTGGAGAGGGGAAGGAGGAGATGGTCTTGAGGCACCCGGTGCAAGGAACATGGACCACTGCAGGTCTTCCCTGGGACAATCATCAGCCAAGAGGCTGGCAGGCCCTCTCCTGGCTAGCAATGTCTCTCTCTTTCCATCAGTACTACTCTGCTCCATACACCTATGAGCTGGCCCTGAAGTACCTGAACATCGCATTTACCATGGTGTTCTCCTTGGAGTGCGTCCTCAAGATCATCGCTTTCGGCTTCCTGGTGAGTGGCTGCTCCTGTTCTTGACAAGGGTGTTAATTTGGACTTTGGCAGCACACAGATCACAGAGGAAAGGTGTTAATAATGTGAGGTGGTTGCTATTTATTTTGGGTCCCAGCCTGAAAGCTGCTTTTAGGTTGGAGTTGCTCCTTTTGTTCTCATTTAACTTCCCACTGCTGGATGCTGGTGGGGGAAGCCACACCATTGCTTCACTTTTTGCCTTGTTTCTGTGCTGCTCTGGTGCCTGGACCACGTATGTGCTGTGCAGCTGCCCTGCTAAAGTCAACTGCTGCTGCAGTCATGCTGGTGGCTACTGTCCCTTGTCCCTGGCAGCCATGAGATGCTAGTGCATTGCTGTCCTTGGGCTGTATCAGTTGGACCAGACCTGACCAGCAGTGAGACCTCCCTGCCTAATTCGCAGTCCTCAAATCCCCAGCTGCTCATTTAAGATTTGAAGCCACTCTTAAGATTCTTCAGCTACTCTCTGCTGCTTATAAGCAACTGTTGGATTTGCTCTTTTATAGTTTCTTTCCTGTTTCTAACCCATACTGGGAGATGCGAGCCACTAGCAGGAAGGTTTCTAGCCACCCTCCCTGCTCCCAGTGGCTTCAGCCATGGTCAGGTCTGGTCTTGTACCAGCTGCTGCACGAAGAGCAGGGGCTGAGGTGGGTCTGGGCGCCCACAAAGAGGAGGGCAAAGCAGCCTCATGGCTGTGAGGGTCAGCGTGATGAACTATTGCAGCCTGACCAGGGCTAGCTGTGGCTGCTTTTCCTGTTCCCATTCACCAGGGTGACCTGTTGGCTGCATGAGTCATCTCCCAAGAGAAGCTGCACACTGCAGACGCCCTCAGGTCTGCCACCATCTCAGATGCAGGACAGTGCTCCAGACCGTGGCTGCATACAAATGGGCAGCAAGGTCTCTGCCACTGCCACCGTTGCCTGTGAGCAGCCTTGGCCTGTGGCCCAGTGCCCTTCAGACCTGCGATCCCCAAGCTCAAATCCATGTTCCCTCTCTCCTTCCTTTTGCAGAATTATTTCCGGGACACCTGGAACATCTTTGACTTCATCACCGTCATTGGCAGCATTACGGAGATCATCCTGACGGACACCAAGGTGAAGCGGGGGCTGGGAGCAGCGGGGCGTACGGCTGCGGGGTGGAGGGCTCCCGCCTCCCTCTGACCCTCTCATCTTCTCCCAGCTGGTGAACACCAGCAGTTTCAACATGAGCTTCCTGAAGCTCTTCCGGGCTGCTCGGCTCATCAAGCTGCTGCGCCAGGGTTACACCATCCGCATCCTGCTCTGGACGTTCGTGCAGTCCTTCAAGGTAAGTCCCATGTGCCCTTGTCTCCTCCCAGGCCACGGTGCCGGGGTGCTGCTCCCAAATGCAGGCTGTTCCTAAGGTCTTGCTGACTTGTTGGCTTGTAGGAGAGACGGATTGGCACAGCTTACCTGCTCGCTGTGCTTTTTGTACTCCTCTGGAGCTGGACCTGTGCTAAATGAGATGACTCATCTGCTTATCTTGCAGGCCCTCCCCTACGTCTGCCTCTTGATCGCCATGCTTTTCTTCATCTACGCGATCATTGGGATGCAGGTGAGCACAGACATCTCAGTGTGCATCCCTCTGGCGCGGACAGGCTGGACCAGCATGTCCTCAGCATTATGCACAGCAGCCAGCCTTGTGCCTGCCTGTCATTGCTTCACTCACTCACGGTGTCCGGCAAGGTCCCGAGGGCAGAACAGCTTGTTTGGGAGCTGCAGAGCCACACTCCCTGGGTGACCTGCTGTAGGCTTGTTCAGTCAAGCTCCACAGCTGCCTTCCCAACTTGTACCCTTAGAGATGTGGCCTTGGGGGGACTCAGCTGGGCATCCTGTGTGACGGGTGCTTTCAAATTCCCACCCATTCCTTCGGAAATTACATCTTGTCTCCAGCTCCCTAGTAGCCCCTAGAGATTGATTTCATGCCTGAGGGACCTGGTGAGCAGCCCTTCTGCCTTTCCCTTCTGAGCGGCTGGATCGTGGTGGTGATGCCTGCAGCCTGCTGTCCACCTTGTCACTCTACAGAGGGTTTATGTTGTAGCTGTGCTGCTGATGGTCTGCTTGGGCTCTCGTGCTTAGGGACCTGCGATGACCTACCAGATGGTGGGAGGTCTGCAGAGCATGGGAAGATGTTAGCTTCTCAGGCTCCAGCTGGTAAATAAGAAGCACGTGAGCTAAAACCCTCAGCTCCACACATGCCGGGGGGCTGGCTCAGTTCTCTGGTGACTAAATCCCACGCTGAGGATCTGACAAAGCATCTTTGACAAACGCTCAGGATCTGGAGCCACCTGATGAGCGAGCTGCTGCAGTACCCGACACCGTTGCCTGGACAGGCAGATTTTGGGGAGGCAGCAGGCAGCGCAGTGGCCCCCTGCTTGGGCTGCTTGGCAGCGCTGGTGTTTCGTCTCTTCCACCCCCTCTCTCCCGCCCCAAGAGAGTCGCATGGCTGGTTTTGGCCGCTCTGTCCTACACATCTCTGCACCGGCTCCAGGTGTTCTCTGCGCTAAACAACCGCCATCTGACTCAGCCCCCCTCCCTGCCGTGCGGTAGTATTTGATTTATTTTATATTTTTTTTTAACACCATTGTGAACAAATCCCCAAGCAGTAAAGTCTGTGGGCGTTATTTGAGCAAAATAGCTGGAGGCAGAAAATATTCTACAATTACACATTCCAAAAAACCTGTACAGGGGAAAAAATACTCTGCAGTTAGTATATTTTTAGGTTCACGGAAAGTGGAATAAATATTTAACAGTAATAACAGCACATTTTTCCTATTTGAGGCACTTTATGAACATTCGTTATATCCTACCATGGCCTTGGCTATGGGTCGTTATTAGGCTATTGTCCATGTTTGGGGCTTCATTGCCTCTTTTGACCCTGGGGACAGTAGTCCCGGGTGTCTGACAGTCCATCGTGGGTCAGAAGTTGTTCTGTCCCTCCCTCACTGAGCCCTTCCCCATCCTGTTTGTGCTGCTGTGCCCGACCTCAGCATCACAGACCGTTTTCCTACTAAGCGAAAAGCTCCTGGGAGTTCCAGGACCAGGACCCAGCACCCACCCAGGGTGGTGCGGCTCGTCCCCGTCCCTCCAGTGTGCTCGAGACCACCAGCGGCCTTGTGGTGCTTGGATGCCGCCCGTAGCACAGCAGAGGGATGGACGTGGAGCAGTTGGACTCTGTTGATCCCAGGTCCTCTGTGCTCCTGTTTCCATGGCAGCTCGGCCTCTCGCAGCCTTTGCTGCCCACCACAAATCCCTGCCGAGGAGAGGAGAGTCTCCTTCCCTGATGGCTGCTTGGCACCAGCTCCTCAGTGCGCTGGCTGTGCACCAGCATGCGTTTGCTGGGATGCTTCTCCATGGGGGACTGCGCAGAGATGGTGGATGTCACCTGCTTTGGGGGCTGGCTGTGCCAAGGGTGAGGGACGTGGGGCAGGATTGGTCCCTGTAGGGAAGGCGCAAGTGCAGCCGCTTCCCTGGCCTCCGAGCTCTCGTCTGGATAACAGCCCTTTTTCTCCCTCCTGTAGGTTTTTGGCAATATCAAACTAGATGAGGAAAGCCACATTAATCGGCACAACAACTTCCGCAGCTTCCTGGGCTCCCTCATGCTCCTCTTCAGGTAAGTAACCATAGAAAACTCCTTTGGCTGCATTTTTGGGTACAGGCATGCCAGGAGCTGGGCTGGCCAGGTTCTCGCCCCAAGATGTTAGGTGGACGTCAGCTTTTGGTGCTAGAGACCAGCTGGGCAAACACATAGCCACAGGAGCTCAGGAACCCCTTTCTTCCCCCACCCTGCCCCAAAAAGGATGTCTGTCTCCCAGCTCTTTGGACCAGCTGGCTGGGGGGAGCTACACCCTGGCATGGCTGCGCTTGTGTGGGTCCAGCTCGGTTGCTGCTGATCCAGTACCGTGCTCCTCTGCACGCTGGAGATGCATTTAATTTGGGCAGGAGGTTGCACAGCTTCTTGTGAGGTTTCTTCTGGGGGCATCCTGTCCCGGGTCCATCCTGTGCCACCACGACCTGCTGAGCACAGCTGTGTTGGGCGCAGGAGTGCCACGGGAGAGGCATGGCAGGAGATCATGCTGTCCTGCCTGGAGGGCAAAGGCTGTGAGCCGGACACGACGGCGACGTCTGGGCAGAATGAGAATGAGCGCTGTGGAACCGACCTGGCCTATGTTTACTTTGTCTCCTTCATCTTCTTCTGCTCTTTCCTGGTGAGTTCCTCCTCCCTGAGAGCCCTGGGGGCCTCTCTCCTCAGCCTCCCAACCTGTGCCCCCACCATAAGGTCATCTCTACTCCCTCTAGCCCTACTTTCCTTTCTCTCTGCCTTTTTTCCTTTCACTTAGATGCTCAACCTGTTTGTGGCGGTCATCATGGACAATTTTGAATACCTGACTCGGGATTCCTCCATCCTGGGACCTCACCATCTAGATGAGTTTGTCCGGATCTGGGCAGAGTATGACAGAGCAGCGTGGTATGTAGCCAGCTCCTTCTCTCCTGAGCAACCTCTCAGAGCCAGTTTTAAACAGGCATCTCTGTGTTCTGCTATCGGAAACCAGCTGTGATACCTGGGATGGTCAGGGAAGGGCTGCTCTCGCTTGCAGTCATTACAAGGGCAGCAGCTGGTTCCTACAACGCCTGGTGGCACAAGCGTCTTGGGTGAAGTTCACAGTTTGCCATGGTGTTTATCCTGAGTGCTGGAGGTTCCTGCTCTTTCTCTCCTCCCTGGCCAGTGGGCAGGTCCCTCTCAGCCTCCCTCCCTATCCCCATCCACCAGCTGGGTGACTCTGCCCTGCGACCGGCTCCATTGCCTGGTCCCCAGCACCCACAGCTCCCCGTCAGAGCGGAGCTGAGCAGGGCTTGTTCCCAGCAATGGGAAGATGCTGGGGGTCTGCTGGACTACTGCCAAGTCACCTATGGAGGACCTTGGTTGGGAGTGTGTTTGATGGGTTTGAGGAATTGTGTTCTTACGCTGGCCAGCCCACTCACCCCTCTTGACATGGGAGGACTTTGTTTCCTGCACTCACACCTTTGCTGATGAGGACCCCAGCAAACAGCAGGCCAGCAGCATGTTCCTGGCAATGGGACAGGTTCACAGTGGCCATTCATATTCCTGGTGGCTGGGCTTTGGCTCTGTTCCTGCTGCTGCTGCAGAGGAGCCGCTCTCCACCCCTCCTCTCATGATGGTCTGGAGCATCCCTAGTGTAGCAGTGTGGACCACCTCTGCACCTCTGGGAGCATGTTGCCCCAGCACTATGAGGGCATCTTTTGTGGCCCCTTCCTCCCTCCCCCACCCCAGCGACAGCCTCTTTGGAGCCACGACCCTCTACTGCTGTGCCAGGGATCGTGGGTGATCTTAGTTCAAGAGTCCTTGACAGCAACACATGCTCCCTTTGGAGACTCTTCGCCTCCACTCCTAAATGTCCGGCCCCTCAAGAGACCAGCTCCAGCCAAGATTTTTTTTCATGCCTGATATACTCAACTCCTGGCATAGTTTCCTCCACCATTTCTGTCCAACCCCATGCAGCTCAGTGCTGGCCAGGTTCCTCCCCACATGGCCTCCTCCAGCACTCTTGCTGCTGTGCAAGGTCCCCATAGGCAGGTGGGTTTGCTTGTTAGTGGGAGACATGGCCTTGTGCAAGGGGTGGAGGTCAGTACAGGTGAGTAGATGTCCTGATGGACAACTAGAGAAGGGAAAGGAGGTGAGAGAAGTGAAGCATCCAGCTGCTTGGTGTGGGGCTTCTCATCCATGGATTTTGGGAAGGATTTCTTCACACCAGGCACTTCGTTGACTCTCACCCCCCATGTTGGTGGCCTGGGTCTCCAGGACAGTCACTGAAAAAGTATGCCTGAACTGTCCTATCGATGCCACGTACCCCTCTGATTCTGAGCAAGCCGTGGTCTTTCATCATGATATGTAGACAGTGGTTAGGGGACATGCACAGGAGCTGGTGGTGCTGGGCCTGTGGGGGCAGCCCTGGCTGGGGTTGCTCACCCATTGCTGGGTGAGGAACGGGTGAGTACATCTGAATGGGTCCCACCACCTGAGTGGGGGAGCAGTTCTGTATCCTGACACCGGGACCATCACGTGAAGGTCTCACAGGGAGATCACCCAGCACCAGAAGGGCTCAGGGATGGGTTTTGCCTAGATGGTTGGGTTAGCTCTGGCCAGTGATGGAGAGGGGATGGGAGAAGAGCAAGGAGAAACCAGAGGCAAAGCTGCTGGCTAGGATGGTAATGCTGTTCTTTGCCTCCTCGTGTGGTTTCCCTTCAAGCTTGTCTAAGGATGCCCAGGAGGCTGCAGCATGCTGCACCTCAGCACTTCCACCCCACACAGTCCCACTTCCCAAAGGGCTCTGGTCTGGAGTGGAGCGGGGGAGCTCAGCATCTGACGGCCCCTGCACCCTCTCCTGCCAGCTTTCCACTTCGACTGCTTCGTTATTTCAGCCGGTGCAGGAGGGACACGGGCCATTTTCTGTGATGACTGCACCCGGGTCCGGGGAGATGTGCTTCTGTGGGCAAGAAGGGGTGTGTGTATGGGAGAGTTTGCTTCTAATAATGTGTACCCTTGGCAGAGCGTGGTCTGGTGGTCGGAGCACAGGACGGGACTGTGAGAGACCTAGGTGCTAGTGCCTCAGCCACCGGTCACCAGCTGGTCACATTATCTCTCCCCATCTCAGGTTCCCCAGATATTGGAGATACAAGTGACTCAGCTGCCAAGCTCCCTGGGACCTTGTGAGGACCAGAGAGTTGGCCATGCAAGGACAGGCTCTCTGGTGGTGTGACAGGACGTAACTCCACCAAAAGGGCTCGTGGTGGCTAGAATCCAACCAAGCTGCAGGCTCACCCTGTCTAAAATTCCAGCCTTCTCCCAACACACGTAGGTGGCCAGGGGCACAATGAGGAAGGGGGATGGGGTGGTGTTCCCCACCAAAACTGTCCTCCAGGGTCAAAATGGGTCAGTGTGAGGAGGTATGAGCTGACTCATGGTGGAGAAGGCAGTAGCTGGTGCTCATAGCTTTCCCCTCTCTGGGTCTGACAGTGCCAGAATAAGAGCCATACACCCCTGGGGGTCTTGCCCCACAGATGGCCCCAGCATCCCCCGGTTAAGCTGTCCATCCTCCCCTCCACTCTCTCAGTGTCCTATTAACCCACCTGTGCTTCCTTTGCAGCGGCAGGATCTCGTATAAGGATATGTACAAATTAGTACGGGTGATCTCGCCTCCTCTGGGCCTAGGAGAGAACTGCCCCTACAGGGTGGCGTGCAAGGTTTGCCTCCCAGTCCTCCGCCACAACCTGGCCACGGGACGCACCATCCACCCCTCCTTCCCCCCTGCTCCACCGCCACCGCGCCTCCCGAGGGAACCCTGATGTTGCTTTCCTTCGAGTTTAAAGAGGTCCGCGGCCTCCCAGAGCCAGCAGCTGTCCCCCTTGAGGGGAGGCATGAGTGGGGCCGGAGGGGGCTCAGAGCCTCCTGGGGTGGGTTTCGACAAATTGAGTCCCCCAGCTAGCCCCCTGCCCCAGCACCATCGGCGCAGAGAGCCCCCGAAGGGTGCCAGGCCCCAAATGCCACTGTCCCTGCTTGGCTTCTCAAAGTGCCCTCACAAGGGAGCAGGAGTTTTCTGGGGGGACTTAGCTGTGGTTTGTTCCTGAGGAGGAAAGGGGGGAAGCAAAGGCAGGAAGATGTTGGTGACTGCCGTTGTTTTGGAGACTGAGGGCCGGGGGTAGGACGGGAGGCCAGGGTGACCCCTCTCCCTGGGGGACACCGTGCTGTGCCCAACAGACTCTTCCTCAAGTGTGTCACTTGGAGGACACATGACCGTGTCTCTGGGGAGCAGGACTCTTGCTAGTCTCGCACTTATCTTGCCAGACCTGCCTGGGAGGTGGTGGCACCTGGGCACATCCCTGGAGCTCAACAGCTCCTCTCCTGCTTGAGCCGATGTCCCAGCTGCTGGCTGTGAGTCCATGGCAGCGATTTGGCCTCCTTGTGCCTGTCTGACTTGCACTCCTTTTAAAAATTTATTTTATATTGGGGTGACAGTTGAGCAAAATCCTGTGCCTTCCCCCTCCTCCAAAGTGCCACAACACCTATGTCTGTCCATGGCATGAAAAGATGAACCACAGAGCTTGTTCTTCCCTCACAACATCTGAGGAGATGTACGAGGGGAGCTCAGATACCCCTGGCCCTTGATCTTGGCTCTGCAGAGGAAGAGGGTTCCTTGGTTCATCATGGTGTAGCCACCGCATCCTTCTCACCACATCAGAAATGCTTCTTCCAGCCAGCATCCTTGGAATGGGTTTGTCACTCTCCACGGCTGGTCATGGGGATGATACACACATTTGAAATCTTGAAGTAGACCACCAGAAATAAAGCAGAGCAAGCAAGACAAGGCCTGGATGGTCGGTCACCTCATTTATGAAGAGTTATTTAGGGATAGGAGATTTCTTGCAAGAATCTCAGATGATTCATTTGTTCAAGGAGGGGCTCTTTGCAGTCTTTCCACTCTTCTCTGTTGCATCCCTGGCAAAGGATGGCGGCTTTGCTGAGAACACTTGCTCGGGTCCCTGCAGACAGAAGACAGGAAGAGGAATTTTTAGTCTTTCTTGATTGACATCAGGGCTTCACTGGGAAATGCTGCTCTCCTAAGCTGGATCACCTGGTGCTCAGAAGGGTACCTGTAATGCTTCCTGGGAAGAGAGAGTTCTGCAGCAGTCTGGGCTTTCTGCTGACTCTGTGGGATGGACAGAGCAGTGAAGGTGGATAAACTCATGGGGAGGCAGAGAGTGAGACCCACTTCTGCTGTCGTGTGAGGGAGACCATCCCCATCTCTTCCTTGTCTTGCTTCAGCCTGCTCCTCCCTGTGCATGGGATATTTCAAGGGCATGAGAGATTTTCGGGAATTCCTACTGCCTTGGAACAATTACCAAAAGGCAACTGATGAAGAAAGAAAACCCACGTGGTCGTTGCATCTTGCCACCATGGTCCAGATCCCAAAAAGCTGACCCAACTTGCTCACCTTTCCTTTTGGTGAGCCTGCCCTGCACGTCACAGTGTACAAGTTCACCTTCCTGGAGCCCTCACCCCTATCCTGCCAGACAATGCGACAACAACAACTTGCAGAAACACACACCAATGTGTTTATGGAGTGATGGACAGCCTGCTTTAGAAGAGATGATGCTTGGGCAAGTTCAGGATGCTGCATAGGGGTGCAGCATGGTATGGAAGCATACCCACTAGGCCATCCACAGGTGGGATAACAAAGGGACATTGGTGCAGGAACATTTCGCGTGGAAGTCCAGCAAGCTCTGTCCTTATGCTGGGGAGAGCAGGTCTTGTAATCACATCTTGCTGAGACTGCATCCTGGCAACCAGCTCTACTCCTTGGGGCTATATCTGCCTTTCTTCAATGCATCTGCTTCTAGCAGCCATGCAAAAGTGAGCCAAGGAGGTGGGCATCATCTTTGCCCCCTAAAAGTAGCCCTTGAGATGGTCATGGGTCAGGCGGATGCTCCACAGACATTCATGTCCCTGTGGACATATCCTATTCCTGAACCTACTCTCACATCACTTGTTATTCTGGTGCTCTGTTCCTAACAGCCTGTTACGGCACAGTACTTGTTTCCTAACCACATGAGGACAGATGTCCCCCAGATTTCCTCCTCCATCACTCACATGGTTCTCTCAGAGTACCAGGCCCGAGTCGTTAGTGCCTGGTGGTTTTACAGGCCACCCTGTGCCACAGCCACAGAGCACATCTCCATCCAGACACAGGACAGATGGCCAGCTCTCCCATCAAGGGTGTGCCCATGCTGGGACCAGCTCTTGGGAGGCATCCGGTTCAGATGAATGGCATTGCACATGCCTTCCTGTGCTTCAGTCCATGGGGATGTGGTTTCTGGACACAGCTGTGTTGCTCAAAACGCTTTAAGATCTCTGCTCTGGGAAGCAGCAAAGCGTGCAGCCTGTCTGTGGGAACAGCACAGTTCTTCTGCAGTCCTTCTTGGTTACTGATGCAAACTCTTCCTTTCACGGGAATCCATCCCTCCGTCGTTGTGCAGAGAATCTCAGTACAAAAGACAGTGTCTGATGTGTGCTGGGTACACCAAAATCCCCCCTGCCAGGAAGGGTGGGTGGAAGATCACTGACTTGCTTCCTTTTTACACAAAGTTCTTGAGCATGAAAATTTTAAAGTCTTCTCCTCTTCAAGCACATCAAGTCAGTGCACTTTCAGCTCTGCCAAGATGCTGCTTTACAGACTCCTGGACCTGGATATTTCCTCTTGATCATCCCGCTTAATAGTCTCCAGTGTTGTTATCGATCCTCTTTCCTACCCATTTAAGTGTGCCAGGTCTCAAAGGGGATCGCTTTCCCAGCCTGTTCTGGGCCTGCACCCCAAACAGCTCCCATTGCGGGCCATTACCATCTCTAGTTCCCATCCAAAATGTCAGGACTTATCTTGGTGGGGGCCTCTTTGGCCAGGAGTCTGCTTCCAAACCAGTGGTAACCCCTGAGAAGAGGATATTTCTTCTTCTCCCTTTTCCATGCTGCTCTGAGCACATGGGTAGGGAAAAGGCCAGGATGCCGTGGAGAGTGCTTAATTTTTCGGCAGTGCCCTCTCTCCCAGTCCACCCCAGGTGAGACAGGTTCCTCTCCAGTAGAGTCCTCCCAGCCCAGCTGTAAGGGTTGATGCTTTTGCTGTTGTGAGGTTGTCCTTGCCAATTAACCATCCTGAACACTGCAGTGCAGGACAGAAGCCTGGCATGAAGGGAAGAAGTGATGGCCGAGCCCAGGATCCCCGAGAGATGCACTTGAGTGGCCTCTTGGACATGCAGAGAGAGGGAGACACAGCCCAACTATCTCTGCCTGGCAGAGGGCTCAAGGCGTCATCGGGTGGCCCGTTTTTGGTAGCATTCCCCACTGCAGCAATCCTAGGCAGGTCCTGACGGAGCAGAGGAGCGCGAGGTGGGGGTCTGTCCTAGCCGCCTCCCTTGGGAAACCCAAATGAACCCCGATGTTGGAAGGCCCAAACAGCTGCCTCTGCTGAGACTCTTTAAACTCCAACCTGGTGGAACTTGCAGCCGCATGTGGGAGAGAGCCAGGGCGGGAGCATGGCATGTACAACTTTTCCTCCCGGTTTTGTTTTTTCAGCCAATTCAGCATGCCTTTTGCACTGGTGCATGGTGGGAAAGTGGTCCATCCGCAGAGCCAGACGGAAGCAACTGGGCATCTTCCTTTGACAAGTGACCCTGGCCCACTGCCTTCTATGCAAGACGCTGCCTCCCAATTGCATAGACCTTATGAGCTGGGGATACACAGCCTTCCAGCTATGGGTTAGGTGGCGATGCAAAGCAATACCCAGGTCCCCCCCCGGGAGGGAAGACGCTACGGAGGCCACAGAGCACTGTGGTGCAAACCGCCGTTATCTCAAATAACCCATGGCTTGAGTGCCGTGTATCTGATTTATACCACTCGCACACAGCCCTGGAACCTGTGGGACAAGTTGGGGGCTGCTGGAGGGCTTTAGGAAAGGGGTTGAGACCAGAGAAGGACTGCCAGACTGCTAGCGAGACAGGCGCTTGAGGCCAGCAGCAGAGAGGAGAGGGGTGAGTTGCTTTCTGCCAGCATTCCTGGGTCTGTGTGAGCAGTGCTATAAATCCACATCAGGACAGTCTCTCATGTATGATTTGCCTTGATTAACGGGTTTCCTGTTCTTTTCCTGTGTGTCCGTTTGTTTTTTCTCTCCTGTTTTCCTGTACTATTTTTGTTTGTACGTTTTCCTGCTCTCTGGGAATGCCTCCTCTCTCTCTGCATCTCCCTCCCTCCCCTTCCCCCTTCATGAGCAGTGGCCGAATCCATTACACTGAGATGTATGAAATGCTGACTCTTATGTCACCACCGCTAGGCCTCGGCAAGAGATGTCCTTCCAAAGTGGCCTATAAGGTAGATCAACCCTTCCTTCTATGGGGGCTAGAGCTGAGCAGGAGCCGGGGCTTGAGGGAGCTGCGGGAGGTGGTGCTGGGGGAAGCTGGGGAGGCGTTGGGGGCATCCAACGTGTGTTTAGCTCACTCCTGGGGAGCCTCAGAAGAGTCCTGGCCATGCTGGCTGGTCTCCACTGCCCACGCATGTGACGCTGCCGTGGTCACTCGCAAGCCCAGGGAGCTCTGGGATGGAGGACCCCAGTGAAAGAAGAGGAGCAGGATCAGCAGTAGCGTGGAAGTGGGAGGGTTAGAGAAGATGGGGTAAGGAGCAACCCCATAGCACAGTTGGGAGAGTGAGATGTCCTTAGGGGCTCACTGACCCAAGCTCATCCCTTGGGCTTGGAACAATCCTTGTCCCGGTCAGTGCTAAAGCCCATGGAGAATGGGAAGCAGGTGGGCAGCAAGGACGTATCCTGTAGGAGCAGTTCTGCAGTGCATGAGGAGCTAGGTGCATTGGCATGAGCTATCCCAAGGATGGCTTGTGCAAGGCAAAGCCAGGTGCCTTCAAAAGGTGTCTCTGAGTTTTACCCCCTTGTTCCTCCGGGGGTGGTGGCCAGCAGATGGCTCATGGCACAGGCACAGCGTGCTCCTGGCTGCATAGGCATGGAGCAGGAGCACGGGAAGCCCTGAAGGACGTGGGGTGGCAGCTGTGTGGCGTTGCTGAAGGCAGCAGCTGTTAGGACAATACCTGGAGCTACAGACCAATGTGTTGCCCAAGTCTGGAGCAAAATGAAGCTTTCCTTGGCCACGGGCTGCTGCCCGCAGCCCTTTCAGCAGCATTCAGGGCCAGCGAAGGGGAGACTTGTGCACACTTGCAATCACGCTGCCACCCTCTCTGGCTCTCACATGTTTGTTCACACATGCATACATCCACCATCACACTTTTCCAGGAGAAAATAGGAAGCTTGAAGGCAGGGAAAGGACACGAGAAGCCGGGTGAAAAGGAATGGGCAGGGAAGGGATGACCCAAGGTATTCACAAAGCAAAATATACTCTCTGGAAAGTGGATCTGGTCACTTCGGTTTGCACCCCGCCTGCCCAGGGTGGGGAAGGAGCATGGCGTGTCTAACCTGCCTTGGTTGCCCTTCTCTCTTTCCTTCTGCACTTTTTCTCCCTCTCCTTCCCTTCCCCACCCTTGGATAATTTGGACCCTGTGCATGTGCTGGCAAACTTCATCTCTGAAAGACGCAAAAAGGGAGCGCCAGGATGTAGCATGCTAGAGGAATCCAGCCGATCTGAAGTCCCTGAAGGTTAGGGACCCTCCTCTCCCCTGCCCCAGGTGGGAAGGGTTGAGAGCCGGAAAGCCAAACCACCCGGGAACGGAAACCTGAGCCCCCTCTCCCCTTCTCGAGCATTCCCCACGCCCGCATCCCTGATGGATCAGGCGTGTCTTCCCAAAAGTGCCGGGAAGTGCCGTGGCAGCCCTGGTGCTGTGGGGAGGGGGGCTCAGGGGCCATTCCCGGGGTGCAGGAGGAGCCCTGGAAGGCAGTGAGCCGGTGTCCTGGGGTGGAAGGAGCCGGGGGGGGTGGCGGGGTGATCCTTGCCCTTCTTTTTTGGCTGTGCTGTTTTGACACTCTTTGTTGCTTTTTATTTTTTAATTTTTTTTTCCCTTTTGTTTAATGTTTAATTTCTTTTCCTCCAGCCTGGTCGATGTGTTTTTCGATATTGTTTTCCGTCCGCTGTTTTCTTCTCTCTCTTGCGCAGAGACTGGTGCTGATGAACATGCCTGTGGCCGAGGACATGACGGTCCATTTTACCTCCACCTTGATGGCACTGATACGCACGGCCTTGGACATCAAAATTGCCAAAGGTAAGGTTGGTGGGGCAGAGAGGGGACAGAGCCAGGAGGGTTTCAGAGTGACCAGCACTCATCCTTTGGGCAAGCTGACAACTTCATGGCTAAATTGGGGTTAGCCACATAGAGCCTGGCATGTGGATGGACGTGATTACCTTGAACAGGCAAATTTCTGACACTCTCTATTAAAAAATCTATTTCTTTAGGGAAGAAGTGGCCAGTTTTCCACTAGAAGCTTCTTCTAGAGAGCAGAAACAGCTTGATGTCCACTGTGTAAAGGGGGAGAGAATTCCTGTTCCTCCCTGTGTACAATACCAAACCAAGGAGGGAAAAGATCACATGTGCTTGGCTTCCTAAAGCAGGGGAACAGAAATCTCTCCCTCAGGGAAGATAAAATGTTCAGAGCAGGAAAACAGGCTTTGTTGTTGTTGCTGGAAACACTCTGATTCATCAGATCAAAAGCTTTCTACAGAAACATGCCATTTTCAACACATAGTCCCCTGGGAACAGCTGAGCTGTTGGAAGAAAACCCAACCCAGGGCAAGATAGCAGCAAAAGCCCAGTGACGAGACAGCTCCTTGGGTTCACGTCCCTCTAGGTAAAGCAGAGATTTGAACCTGGGTGTCCTGCAGCTCAGCAGAGTTGCCTCGGGCTCAGGTGTCTCCAGTTGGCACGTGTTGACAGCTCCCTTTGAGCCTTGGTCTTCCTAAGCTCAGCAAATCCTTTCACCACTGTCCAGAGAGCTCTGCTGTCCTTGCACAGCATCGCCGAGTATTTAAGGATTTCAACCAAGTGGAGCTGCTCTTTCACCAGCACATGATCCGCTCACCAGCAAAGAGAAAGTGGGGCAGCAGCAGGTGTGTGTGGGCTGGAGTAGGATTGGAGCCGCAGAGACGGACCCAAGGCGAGCTTGAAGATGGCAGCTTTGAGTGGGAGGGGAGGGGATGGGGAGAAGGAGGCACATATGGAAGGGATGGTAGGAAAGTTTCCCTGCGAGAGCAGGAGACCAGGCTCACTGATGCAAGATGGCCCTCCCAGCCCAGTGAGAGCTGGTTGCTGCTCATGAACCTCACTTCAGGATGGGAAGGGGGTGTTTTTAGTTGGACCCTGGTGCCAGGTCTTGATGTACGTGGGCCACTTCTTTTCCCCACTGTTCAAGGTGGTGCAGATTGGCAGCAGCTGGATTCCGAGCTTCAAAAGGAGATCCTGACCATTTGGCCTCACCTGTCCCAGAAGATGCTTGACTTGTTGGTACCCATGCCAAAAAGTGAGTCTCTGGGGGCTGTCATCGCTGCCAAGTTTCCATTGTACCTGCAGCAGCTTCTTCCCAAAGGGAGGTGGGGACAGGTCAGACCCGTCCCCGGCTGGAAGAGAAGTGAGAAAAAGCCTTGTGTTGCTACAGGCTGACTTCTGCCTTGCTCTGCCTGGCTGCTTGGGACCCTCTTGAAAAATGCCAAGTTTGCAGTGATATAATCCTGCCAAACCCAAAGTCTCCTGTAAATCATCTCTGAAGCATGTAAGGGCAGGAGGTTGAGCATCACTTGCTCCGTTACATATAATGATGTGATGAAGATGTGTGTCTTCGTGGTTTATGATGATGCTTTCAAGCCATCTCCATCCATTTTATCTCCACGAGGAGTGTCTGGGTATTCATCTCTTTCTCTCTTTTGGAGCAGTGGGCAGAGTTTGAAGGTCATCAGGGTATGCCACAGCAGGGCTCGTCCTGAGATCCGCGCTGGTGCCTTCAGACCTGCTGTTTCTGTTAACACATAAGTGTCCCCACTTTCTTCCCTCTTATGCTTTCAGCCTCTGACCTGACTGTTGGCAAAATATATGCAGCCATGATGATCATGGATTACTACAAGCAGAGCAAAGCAAAGAAGCAGCGGCAGCAGCTGGAGGAGCAGGTGAGGCTCAGTGAGGTCACACGATGGGCAGGACAGGGATGTTCAGAACACCCTTGCTGCTTCCTACCATGTCCCAACCAAACATGCAGCCAGTGGCATGAGATGCAGCTGAGGGATAAAGATGGTGGTACAGGTTGGGGTTTGGTGACTACAAGGCATACGTACCTGCATCCTTGGTCCCCAACAGCAAAGATGAGCGTGCTGTCATCTTCCCAAGTGGTGGGGACTTTGTTGGTGAAGTACTGGGTGTTCATCTGCGTCTCCTACAGACTCAGCTTCTTCCTTTCTTCAATACAGAAAAATGCCCCCATGTTCCAGCGCATGGAGCCATCCTCCTTGCCGCAAGAAATCATCTCAAATGCGAAGGCTCTGCCTTACCTCCAGCAGGACACCCTCTCAGGCCTGTGAGTATTGCTGTGAGAAGAAGGGAGATATTCCTGTCGTTTTTCTGTTCCTGTAGCCCTCCTTTTGTTTTCTGGAGCTGGCACTTGGATGCGCAGAGGGTTAAAGAGCTGCCGAGAGCAGCAGAAACCCAGTCTGGGACAGAAAGCTCATGGCACAAAGCTTTTGCAGGATCCCAGGTAGCTGGTGTGCATCAGCATCATCAACAGTAGCAGAGGTGGCCAAGGGGGATGGCCAGGTGTCTGCAGGGCAGCTCTTCTTGCAGGACCGTCCCAGTGCTAAGTGCAAATTCTCTTACCTAAGAGGGTCTGGGATGGACCTGAACCTCAAGAGCAGTTGAACAGCAGGTCCCTGGTTGGTGCAGGATAGGTGGGGGATCCCAGCGCCCTGGCTGGTGGGAATGAGATGGTGGGAGTTGCTGACACTGCACTCGGGATGTCCCACTGCTGCCACAGGACCTGGGGCACTGGTGTCCTCTCCTGCCTGGGCAGCAATTCAGATGTCCAAGGAACATGATGTGTATTGTGGAGGTCTCAGCCTTGACAGCCTGGGGGGCAAGCATGGGGGCTCTCCAGCTCTGAGCCACTGGAGAGGCAATACCCAGTGAGGGCAGCACCTGGCTTGTGGCCTCCCTGAAGATGGACCATCTTTGCAGGAGCAGCCGGAGCGGGTTCCCGTCGCTGAGCCCACTCTCACCACAGGAGATCTTCCAGCTGGCGTGCATGGATCCGGCCCATGGGCAGTTCCAGGAGCACCAGTCTCTGGTAAAGTCACGCACTGCCTGGTGGGCACTTACCTGCGGTCCCAGTGAGGATGCTGGTGGACATGGGGAGGTGTGGGGCTGTTGGCATGGCGGTAAAATGCTGCCCTCTGCCCCTGTGGCAGCGAGCACAGTGGGGAGATGGCAGCCACTGGGTCATGCACGGATCCGAGCAGGGGACAAACATCCCCAAGTGTCCCCCAGCTGGGGCTCTGGCCCCTCACCTCTTTCCGGGCACTGGGGACACAGCCATCCACAGACCAGCCCTGGCTAGTGGGGCCAGGCAGTGGCAAGTGCTTTTGGGGTGAGAGCTGTGACCGGGGTCCAATGTCCTGCAGTAAAATATCCTTCTCTTCACAGGCGGTTCTTTTTTCCACTGAGCGCTCATTTCAGTGGGTTACCCCGTGCTGAGTGATGGTATCTGATGTTTTCGGATTCATGTTCATTTTGTTGTCAGTGCTGGTGTCCCCAGTCCCAAACCGATCTGTCAAACTGTCTCCAACAGGAGCACACCCCTCCGGCCTCACACACATGCCGGCCAGCAGCAGCAGTGTCTCTGTGTGTGTGTGTGTATATATATATATACATATCTATATATATCTCTCTCCGTGTCTGTGTGTGTGCATTCGCGCACCACCCCGACTCTTGTCGGATGCAGTGTTGTACCACTGTGCATCTCCAGCCCGGTCCGTGTCTCCCGGGTCTGTAGTACTCTGTGTGAACTGTGTACCACGCAGGTGGGCATCCCCTGCCCCGGCCACCCTGACCACGCCACTGTCTTGCCGGCAGAGAGGTGGCAGATGAGACTCCCCCCTCCCCGTAAAGTCACTTTCTAGCAGATCTCCAGGCTCACTCCCTACCCATCTTCTTCATGAGACGGGGAGAGACCCCTAAATTGGAAATTAACCAAAGCGCAAAGGTGCCGCAGGTGGTGTGCGTTCTTGTAATGGGATGTGGCCAGAAAGCTTTTAAAACAGTGTCAGGGAGAAAATCCCGTATGTTTGTCCCCTTCTGGCAAAAGGAGGAGTTAAAGCCCAGGCAGTCAGGGCGTCACCAGATCCAGGCAGGGTTTCCACTGCCACTGAAGAGGTGTAAGATGAATTGGCCATCAGGCAAGCCTGGAGCACCACACCTGCAATGGATTGTGAATCGGAGATTATTTTTCAGTGGCAACGTGATGAATGATATGTCTTAGTCTCTTGTTTTGGCCCACTTAAATTCTGCCCCCCAGTTGAACGAGCAGGGCTGTCCCCTGCAAATAGGGCAGAAGCAGCGCGCTGCCCTGCTCCAACCCCATCCCAAGAACTTGGCTGTGTGTTTATTTCCAGGAGCCAGAGGTTAGGGAGTTTCAAAGAGTGCAGCCCTCTAACCGTGGCAACTACCTTCCCGTGGACACTCAGGACCACGCTGTCTCTGGGAGGGCCTCCTCCATGCCTCGTCTCACTGTGGATCCCCAGGTAAAACCAAGCAAAGCCCCCACGGGTGCCGGGTCGAAACAAAGCCTACCAGGTAACACTGGGGTTTCTCTCCACACTGAGCAAGTCCCATGAGCCCCACAGCTTCCCCAGCACCCCGATATTGGAGCTTCTCCCCATCCTTGGGGTGCTGTACAAGTAGGAGAGCTGCTGTTCCCCTGCTGCAGCAGAGAGCAGCCAGGGGTATCGATCTCCTGGCTCATGTGGAAGACCCACGGTGGAGCAGGGCCATGCTGGGAGGTTGCAGGATCCCCCCACAGTGGGACACCCCTGCTTTCCTCCAGCCCTGGGCACTGGCTGAGGTTCAAGGAGTCCCAGTACGGCTGTCAGATGATCTCCCAGGTGATGAAATGCCTTTTCCTTCCTTTCCTATTGTCCCAACGCACACGCTTCTCTGTCTGTCCAGGGGAACCCAGGCCATATCTCACCTCCTTGTCTGTCTGCCCAGTTTCGCTGTTGTTCTGTCTTGTACTTAGCCTCCACCAAGACACAGATGCTCTTAATGGGGTTTGGTTTTGCTGAGAAGGCTCTGGGTCTGCTTTCTCACAGAGGTCCTGGTGTCAGTGCTGGTGTGAAATGTCGTGGTGCTTTGGTGGGGTGTGAAGAGGAAGGGAGGCTTTGCCTTGTGGGCTTTATTGACCATTTGGCTGTGGGGGAAGATGATCAGAAGGAGGGGATGAGAGTAGAAAGGATATGGTGCGAGGAGAGGTGACAGGGAGAATGGCCTGAGGCTGCAATGGCAAAATCAAGCAAAGGAAAATATAGAAGGAGGTGATGTTTTCCACAAAACATGTGAGAACACAAGACAGAATGAGAGGAGAAGGTAGAAAAGAGAAGCATGGAAGGGAGAAAGGAAAGGAGAGGCATGATAAAACAACAGCGTGAGCGGAGCGAGGGAATAAGTGCAGGGGAAGGGGACGTGGGAATAAAGGAGGACCAAGGAGGACCAGTGGAAAAGTGGCAGCAGACAGAAAAATAAACACCAAGCGAGAGGCACCAGAGGATCCCCCCCTCTCAACGATTTCTTCTTCGATGTCTCTGTTTGCTCCACTTGCTCTGTTTTCAAGGCGAGGAGGGATACTGAGACAGCTGGGGGGGCAATGGTCTGGTGACGCCCGTGTCCCCACACCCGGGGTGGGGTGCTGCTGCTCTTCTCCTGACACGCGGTGCCTTGGCTTGAACCACAGTCGCTGGCTTTGCTTGTGGAGCACAGTTCCCAGCTGGCTGGGGCATGGGAGCTCACAAGAACAACAGCTAAACCCCATTTTCCTCCCACCCCTGATTTGTGCAGAAGTTATTTGGTGGGGCTGTGCTCAGGATGGCCACCTCCACCCTCCAACTCTCCCCATCCTGGGGGTTGGTGTGCCAGTGATGGCGGGTGAACCGGTAATTGCTCGACCGCCGTCCCCCCCACTCCTGCCTGGTGCTGACCCCCTCCCCGGCCGGCCGGGGTTGCTTGCAGGTGGTGACAGACACCAGCTCGATGCGGCGATCGTTTTCCACCATCCGAGACAAGCGCACCAACAGCTCCTGGCTGGATGAGTTCTCCATGGAGCGCAGCAGCGACAACACCTACAAGTCCCGCCGGCGCAGCTACCACTCCTCGCTCCAGCTCTCTGCCCGGCGCCTCAATGCCGACACGGGTGAGCAAGGGCGGGTGGCCCCCATCCCACACCAATGCCAAAAAATTCCTCAGCCCAGCATCCCCCGCTCCTGGGGAGGGGACGGTGAGGACTGATGGAGATGTCCTGCAGGCCATCGGTCCGATGGGCATCGCTCGGGCGGCAGGGAGAGGGGTCGATCCAAAGAGCGCAAGCACTTGCTGTCCCCCGATATCTCCCGCTGCAACTCTGAGGAGAGGAGTCCCCAGGCACATGACGAGTCGCCGGAGCGGCGACGTGAGTCCCGGTCACCCAGCGAGGGCAGGTCACAGACACCCAACAGGCAGGTGAGTGCCAGAAACCCCTTCCTAAGCACAAAGGGAGGTGTAGAAAAAGCTCCTTGCCAAAACCGGGAAGATAAGCCCCAACTCTGGGAGCTCTGTGCCTTCTCTTCTCCCTGTGGTGGCATCTCCTGTGAGCTGATCAGGTTGGGGCTGCTTGGGCACCCTGCAGAGCGTTTGGGGAGAGGGGGGGATCTCCACACTGATCCTCTCACTACTGTGGCATCTGCTCCCTGCCCAGGTGGAGGTGTCCCAGCTACAAAAGCCTGGAGATGCCAGTGGTTGAGTGTGCTTGAAGCCCACAGAGAAGCTGCCCATAGAGACCAGCAGCTGGAGAGCCGTTAGCTCTTCCCACAGCAGTTTTGCAGATGCTTTTTACTTTTGCCCACCAAGGGCAGACACCATCTTTGTCCATGGACCAGGCCCCGAGGCAGGGATGGGGCAGATGAGGGCTTAGCAGGGCCTCATCCAAGCAGGAAGATGCTCTGGGGACCCCAGGCTCAGGGTGCGGGGCAGTGGGTGCACGGCGCTGCCCATCGCCCCTGTATTCTCCAGCGTGTCTTGATGCGTTGCAGGGAACGGGCTCCCTGAGTGAAAGCTCCATCCCCTCCATCTCGGACACCAGCACCCCCCGGCGAGGTCGCCGCCAGCTCCC
>NW_009650188.1:4178366-4211970 GCF_000708025.1 Charadrius vociferus | reverse complement strand
CGGGGAGTCCCAGCAAGGGGGTACCAGGGGTCCCCTTTGCTCTGTCGCTTGGGCTCATGCTGCTGTGGCTTTGCATTTCCCTCCCCGAGGGTCTCATCCAGCCCGGAAAAGGGGCAAGGTGTGATGGCGGGGTGCGGGGGGCCAAGGGTTTGGGGTGCATCAGGCAGACCAGAGTAGCTCTGCCTGCCAGGGGGTGCAAAATTGAAGCCAATTAGTTTGTACTGGGGCAGGCGGGAGCAGGGGGTGGGGGGCTCAGTGCTGCCGAATGTATCCTGTCTCCCACCGACATATATTTATTTATATACGGAGAACTCTAGGTGTGCCTGTGTGTGTATATACGGTATGTGTGTGTATATATATTTATATGCTGTATATATAAAGATA
The DNA here is from genome assembly GCF_000708025.1 of Charadrius vociferus. Lineage (NCBI taxonomy): Eukaryota > Metazoa > Chordata > Aves > Charadriiformes > Charadriidae > Charadrius > Charadrius vociferus. The sequence goes on along the minus strand of NW_009650188.1, from coordinate 4,211,586 downwards.
TACACATACATGGATTTGTTTTAGTCATCTGACAATGCTGGGGAGCCCCTTGGGGGTTTTACAGCCCGCACCCTGTTTGGCAGGGGCAGGACCAAGCCCCCCACCCCACCCCCGGGGGGCTGCTGTGCACCCGTCGCTGTAGCAGAGCATTGGGAACGTCACCCTGCTCCCCTCGCCCCATCCCAGATGTTTCCAGTGGTGGGAATTGCATTTTCTCCATTAGAGGTGGCCGTGGCGAAGGGTCTTTGGGGCAGCTCTGCTGCCAGCTGTGCCGTGCAGTCCCTGCGGGAGTGGGATGCCCAAGGGACAAGGACGGGGCTGTCCTTGGAGGTATGGCTTGCATGGCACCAGCAGTGCCAAAGGGATGATGGCAAACCTCTTGGAGGCTTCTTTGCTGTGTTTTCCCAGGAAAAGAAGATTCCCGTGTCTACAGGGGAGAGATGATGTTGTGCGTGAATCACGGTACCCTAAGATCTGTCTTCCTGGCAGAGGAGCCCGGCTTCGGCACCTCCCCTGCCTCGGTTTCCCCTGCCCGCTCCTGGGGCCTGGCACCCCCTTTGGAGGGGGGCTGCCATGGAGGCGGCTGGGTTTGCAAACCCCGTGGCCCCAGCGTGGGGGCAGGGGGGGGTCTGAGAGCCAGCGGGGCTTTGGGGAGGATCGGGGTCCAGAGAGGGGGCAGGGTGGCTCACTCCTCCTGCGAATACTGACAATGCAGTACAGGGCCACCTCCTAGTGCCGGTCGTTAATTAATCTGGTAATTATGTGCTGTCAGCTCTAACAATCCATGCGCACCCTTGGCTGTGGGTGCGATGCTTTGCCCCCCAGCTCGGGGTGATGCTGGTGGCCTTGCGGTGATGGGTGGCTCACCTTGGCGATCGCCGGCGGGTTTCTGCTGTGAGTTGTGTCCATCGTCAGCCCGAGCGTGGTCCTGGGGAGCTGGAGAGTGCTGTGCCTTTGGAGGCTCAAGGAAGGGCTTGTTCCATGGGCTGGGGGTCTGGTCGGTGTGGTTGGACCAGGCATGGCCATGTGTGTGGAGATGGGATGTGGCCTTCAGCCCGCTGGGCTGGGCAGAGGGGAGGTGGCACAGCCCTCGTCCTGCCCTTCCTCCTGCCCGTGGCTTTACTCTGCTGTGGGTTATTACTGTGGTCCAGGTCCTTGGGGATGTTCTCCAGCCCTTCTGGCTGGTTGAGCAGCAGCTCTGGCCAGGCTCTGCTTTGGCCCTGAATAACCCAAATCTTCTCCTGACTGAAAGATGCTATGGGCACAAACTGCCCTGCCCCTGCATGTGCAGATCAGCCCCTGCCCCAATCGCTTTGTGAGCTCCCCCAGAGGAGCTCTACTTTGCAAGAAGCAAATCCCACCAGTTCCAAAGGCTTGCCCGCTCCTGGGCTTGGTCATGGACCAAACCCTCTCTTTCTAATGGCCAAACTGCCCTCTGCACACCCAAGGAGCAGGTTTCGCTTATGGAGACAAAAACTTCCTACTGCCTTGCTTGGCCCCTGCTGGTGGGTGGCACCTCTGCTGTTCCTTCTCACCCTGCGCTTCCTGAACAGATACTTCCAGCTGCCAAAGGATCTAAAAATTCTCCAGGAAGCCCTTTCCATCGCTCTGGCTCGGCTCCTGCACCCCTCGTCTTGGTGCTTGGGGGCAAGCTGTGCCCCATGCAGCTGCGGGGAAGGTCCCCGGTGCTGGCCGGTGGCATGGGCATCTCCTGTCCCCTTCTGGGCATGACCTGTCACCTTCCAGCCACCTGTGAGCAGTTCGTGGCTTCAACCTGAAGCCGCTGGAGCATTGCTCCCTTTGCTGGAGTTTGGGGGAGGCAAGGCCTGACAGGCAGCATGGGACCGCGTGGGGGCCAGGGCCAGGGATGCGGTGGTGCCGGGGGCGGCGATGCCGTACGGGCTCTAAATATAGGTACTGGTATCGTCTACTTCTAAATGCAGAAAGGTGTCTGACAATACGCCGGGTTCTGAGTAACAGCCCGTGGGGAGGGGAGGAGGCGGTTTTTTGTGTCTGTGCCTATTGGGTGGGAGGGAGGGATGCTCTCGAAGCGGGGTGATGGCGGGGGGAGGGGGGGTGGGCACGTTTCATAGCAATTTCAAGCTTTGGGTGTTTATCTTTCCTCGGCCCCAAAATGGGGCTGGCGAGTGGCGTGTGGCAATGCTCTGCAGCAGTGGTACGGGCTGGGGCAGAGCCCCTCAGGGTGCACCCGCACGTGGCGATGAGCTGTGGCATCCGAACCTGAGCTTTTTGGCATGTAAGACCTGTGTTTTACTAATGTACAGAAACTGTATCAAGCAAACCAGAGCCCCTTTTATCTCGGGGGGGTTTAAAAATGGCCTGCTCCTATCTCTCCTGCAATAGCTGCAATCCTGCTCCCATTGTGGGAGGGCAGGCAGGGACCTGTGAGGACAAGGTGGCACCTCCAAAGCACGTCTCTGAAACCAAAAACAACCCCCAGGAGAACCACGGAAAAGACTGTGCCAAAGGCAAAGGAAAAGCAGCCCCGAGGCGCCATTGCAGCCTGTGTCTCACTTTTCAAGGCGCTGGACTCACTTTGCTGCTGTACAATCTCTCGTCTATGGCTTTTTGGACATCTCCTTTATCTCCTGGACAGCAGGGATCTGCCACGGCGCTCACCGTCAGCGGCTGCTGGCCATGCTTGACCATGGGAGGGAGGATGAGAAAGCGGGGAATGTGTTTCGACCTCTGCCTGCACGGGACGAGCCCCTGCCCAGGCAGGAATTCACCAGTAGCATGCAACTGGTTCCCGGCTTGGTGCTGGGACTGGGCTCAAAGCCCTGCAATGCTCCTGGGGGGACCGCGGAGGGTGTGTGGGGGAGATGAGGCAGCCCCAGAGCACAGACCCCCGCTGTCCCCTCCAGGCTGGCTGCCACATCCCCATCCTCCTCTCCCCCTGTGAGGCCTCGGAGGGCAGAGCCCCCCACACACCCCCCAAAGTTTGGGGCTGGTGGCTCCTGGGGCCGAGGGAGGGGGGGTGGGAGATGCTCTACCTTTATCCCCCAGGCACTGGGGTGGGATGTTGTAACATAACATGCTCGTTTGGACACAAACGGGGAACCGAACTAACAGCGATGTACAACTTCAATGTTTTTTGTCAAAGGAAAGAAAAATAAAACCTTGTTGTAAAGAACCGCCATGGACCCTGTCTTGTTGGCATTCTCCCTGTGCTGGTGGGGCTGTGGGGACCCCAGGTGAGACGCTGGAGCCCTGCAAAAGGTCCCCAGGGCAGGGAGGGGGTATCACACAGCCTGTGCTGAGCAGCTTCATCACACGGGATGGGGTGTTCCCCTGTGTGGGCACAGGGGACATCCCCTGCCAGTGCTGCCCTGGCATCCCTGTGGTCCCCAGGCAGGGCCAGGGGGCTGTGAAGGAGAGAGGCAGAGCATACATTCAGAGAGGGTTGTAACCCTGGGGGAGCTATGGTTCATACCTGGCTGCTTCCAGATGCCAGCTGAGGGACACTGAGGGGTTGAGGGCATCAGTGGGATGGGGCCAGAAGCCTGAGGAGCTGTTAACAGCGTCACCAGAGCAAACTGGCCAGAGGAAACTGAGAGCATTGCAGTGACATTGTATCCCTGGAGAAATGCAAGGGAGCACCAGCCTGTCAACCAAAAGCTTGGAAAACCTACTGGGATCCGGGGCTTTGGGGGATTCAAACAGCTTGGCCATCCCTCCACGTCTGCTCCGGGGAGATGTCAAGTGGATTCAAATGCCGTTGCCTGGTCCAAAGCTCATGGGTGAGTTGTCAAGCGAAGATGCTGAAGTCAGGCCTTATATTTTTCTTTTGCAGAGCTGTTTAAAGCACAAAAAGTTCTCCGGCAGTCAGAGACGACTCAGCAGCCTGCGGCAGTCTGCAGGCTGAGCACGGGTGACAGGGATATTTTATGGCTTTTCAACAGGACTACTCTTTTTTTTTTTTTTTCCCAGCAGCGGGAAGGTGCTGTGCCAAGAAGAGCTCAGGGAAGGATGAAGGCAACTGCTCTGCTCATCTGGACCACTTTGAGCTGAGCTTACCGCGTGTGTACCCCATGCGCTGCTGCCCTTCTCTGCATGTGCCACTGGGGATGAAGCTCAAACGTCGTGACCTACAGGGACTGGCTTTATGTTGCCCTTCACTTTCGGACTCTTACCCTTTATTTTCCAAATGCTGCCAGGTTTGGTTTTCAACTCTTCTCATCCTGAAGGGCTAAAAGGCATGTTTTCAGCAGAAGGTGTACAGGCTAGATAAGAACATTGCCCAGGAGATGGCCCAGTTTTGAGGGCACTTGCCCAGGCGATGGATGCAGTGACAGCAAGGGGTTGGAGGCAAAACCCATCCTTTTTCAGTCTGGGAAGCACATTCCCATTTTATAGCCCAAAAAGTGATCTACACCCCTGACTGTAGGGAAGGCTCTGCAGGGTGGCGCTGCCTTCTTCGTCATGAAGGGCTTTGTACCAGTGCTGGAAGCAGTTTGAGGAGCTCCTCCTGTGTGGGCCAGAGCTCCTGCATTGACATTTTTGGAAGTAAGTGTCTTAAGTATGAACTGCCCCAAAGGCTTTGAAAGGGGGACTGAGGGTGCATGTCTCTGATGGACTTCCCATGGAGCCCTGCTTGGCAGGCTGGTGCCAGGATTAGTGATGGATGTAGCTGGCTGAGTGCTTAACCTCCTCTGCTGCCTTTCCCCGCATCTCCTAACATACCTGGGGCCATGAAAATGACACCTGGAGAACGTAGGGAAGGCAGAGCTTCACCCTAGCAAGGGAAACTGGTGCTGCAAAACAGCGAGCCTTTACTGTCGGAGAGCCAGCGCTCTGCCTGGCAGGCGGAGAGGCTAAAAAAAGCCCCTTGACAAATGGAACAGAAAGGTTAAAATTATCTGTACATCATCTGAATAACAATGGCAATGCAGATTGTACCTGCTTATAATAGCTCCAGGAGACAGGGGATAAATTGGGAACAAAAGTACCCCAGAAACAGATGCTGCTGGCGTGCGGCTGGCAGAAGTGCTGTGGCTGGTCCTCCTCACCGGGTCTTGGGGAGCAGTGGGGGACAGGGCCGCCAAAAGCACCAAAACCTGGCCGGTGTGTGCTCCCCTCTCCTTGCCCATGGGTGCTCCAGGGCCCTTCCAGCCCCGGGTCCCAGCGGAGCTGCCCAGGTGGCTCACGGGCTCTCAGGATGTGGGAGCAGTCCCTGCCTGCAGTACCCGCATTGCAGCGAGTGTCGTCCACATCTCACCTTGCACCCAGGTACCTGAGGGACGTAAACAGCCCTTTTTCTGGCACTGCTGCTGATTGTCACCCCTGTAACCTGGCTCTTCTTCCTAGGAAAAGATCCTTCTTGGGAAGAGACATCATTTTGTTAGATTTTTTTTTTTCTCTCTGTATCTGCCCTGCTTTCCTCCTGCTGCCCCCTACAAAGCCAAATGAAGGCACATGGCACTGAGTGCATCTGTAACTCCACAGGGCACTGGCGTTTCCCTAGAGGGTCCCCAAGTTATTTTTAAGGCAGGATGCCGGCGACTGTGCAACGCTGGGAGGATGTGAGGGAAGGCTGGCTCCGGTTTCTCGAACCCTCAAACACCCACTCAGTCAAATGCCTGGCGATGACCACTCTCACTTTTTTCATGAAGCTGTGGCTTTGTGCCTTGAAACCTCCAAAACCAAGGGAAACTTGGATGTGAGGGAAGGCTGGAGTCAAACCCACACTGCTGGGGGGAGGAAGGCACAAGAGGGAGGGACTGGGAAACTTGAAAGAATGAAACTTTTGTCTTCCTTTTTTCCAGTCCCAGTGAGGTGTTTAAAATCCATACGTACGAGTCTGAGCGGGCAGGGGTTTGTTCCCTCTGGGGACACAACTGATGGCTCGGAGAGGAGATGCCGGGGGCGGCTCTCATCCCCACCTCCCTTCCCTTTCATTCCTCTGGTGGTACTTACAAGCGTGCTCTCCTGGTGCCAAGGATGTGTGTGGGCTCTGAAGTGGGGCTGGTGCTTACTCATGCCGGGAGCCACGTGGCGTTGCTGGCTCACAAGCTGGCAGCGCTAATGGTTCCACTGGTGAGCATCCCCCCCACATGGCTGAGCATCCTTCCCCCGTGGGCAAGCACATGCAATCACTGCTCCTTTCTGGCACCATCGTGGCTCCCCAGGGAAACAAGATGCTCTCACACGGATTGTCCTCCTCGAAGGGCTTGAACGGCTCGGCCTGGTTCAGCATCTCTATTTTTAATTCTTCTCGTTTATTTATGTCTCTTGGCAATGATCTTTCTTGCTTGGTGATATAGTGCTGCACATCCACACTGGCTGTGTTTGCCAGACCCCCCCATGAGCAGGTGAAATACTGTGGACTGCCCTGGAAGTTGGCCCAACCAGTTCATGGAAGAGTGAACTGGCAAATACTGTCTCCCAGGAGCTTTTTGGGAGCTGCTTTGTGTCACCTTTGACTCTACAGGTGACAGGGAATGAGGGGATGGCTTCTGCTGTGGGCTTGTCTTGTCTCGGTACCTGCTGCTCCATCTCCTCATTAAATGCCACAGAGCAGGAAAGAACACACTGTGCATTTGCCTTTGCTATTTCTGTGTAGACAGTAAAAAAACCCCAAACCATCACCATTCTGCCTTCCAAATTATTGCAAAAAGCATTAATTGCTCTTTTTCCGCAGCTGGTATCTTCCTCTCACCAAAGCGGGGCTCTCTGGGTGTGAGGCACCCCTAGCCAGGAGCAGCTGGGTGCTGGGAGGGCTGGGAGAGCGGGTGGAAGCCCAGCAGCGGCAATCTGCAGCCAAAATCACCTGAAGTCCTTAGTGCAAAGCCATCGCAGGGCTGAGAGCTGGATGTCTTCACAGCGGTCCAGCACAGAAGTGAGCTACCATAAAGACCAGGGCACGGAGGCGACGCACCCAGCAGGCTGCTCCACCATCCCAGTGGACTTCAGTGGAGGTACCGCTGACACTTGGGGTGCAAGAGGGAGGGAATAGAGATAAGGGTAAAAGATGTGATGTTATTTACTAAAGCCAGGCCTAAGCTAGACTCTCTCCCCCTCCCACACACCCTCCCCTGGGACCCAGTCGGTCAATTTATGGAGTAATCTGCCATAGATGATGTGATTTTCAGATTGATTTTCACAGATCTGCATCATGGCCATCTCACGAACAATGTGGGGTGGGTTTTTTTCCTTTCTAAAAGGGGAGGAGCAGAGGAAGGAAATAAATCCGAGGGTTATACCTCCCAGTGGAGTTTAATCTTATACTAAATTCAGCAAATGGTGCCTGGGCAAACACGAGGGCTTCAGGCCATGGCATTGCACCTCTGGGTCCTCTGGGCAAAGCATGGAGCGTGCAGGACTGTCAGCTAGAGCCACAGCTCCCAGCTGCCCCCTTCCCTTGGCTTCTGAAGTGTTGACAGGGGCTTGCAGATGGCCTTATCATTTCCTTGCTAATTTACTTTAGGGGGGAGGGAAGTGCAATCAAGCTTTTTTTAGGTTTTTCTCACCGATCAAAGGGTGGGCTTCATTTACACAGGCATAATTTTTTAAGGATCTGTCCCAGCTTGAGCCCCTGTTCCTCCAGCATGTGATATTGCGCTGTATCAGCAAGTCTCACCTCCTTTAGCAGCTAGGAGTGCATTAGGGAACCAGCGTGAGCTGCGCGAAGGAGCTGTGAATTAGCAAAGCCTCCCCTGCCCCTTGGCAAAGCCTCGTCTTACACCTCCTGGCAGGAATAGCTACAGCTGCTTTCTGCAGCAGAAGTGAGAGCAGAGGGGGTGCGATGTGGGGGGGCAACAGGACAGGTCATGAATCCTTGCATCTTCTCAAGGACACAGCCTCGGGTCACTGCCAGTCTGCCACCCGCAGCCCAGGCTATCCACATCGGTCCCGGGAACAGGGGCTTTGCTGGGATCTCCACGTCCCCAAATGCCCAGTGCCTCCAGCCGTGTGCGTCCCATGGTGGGTGGACCATCCCGCTGCGAGGACAAACATCCTTGCCCCCAGGTGTTAGTGATCACTTAGGGGTGGAAGACGCCCCAGCGGGTCAGGGAGCAGGGAAGGAGGGCAACAAAAGGTGCAAGACAGGCAGAAACAGCCAACCATGCCCACCTGCTCTTTTTCGCTCCTTGGGGACATTTCTGTGATGAGCGTTGGCAAATCCCTGCTTCAACTGGCGGTGGTTTGGGAAGAGGGACATCTTCCCACCCTGCGCAGAGCAGATCGGTGCTGTGGAGAACCATCTTGCTCCTCCATGCCTGCAACATCTCAGCAGCTCCGGCGGGGATTAAGACCTACACGGCTGACAGAGAAACAGGCAGATGGGATTATCAGTCACATGTGCCACCACTCTCTTCTTGTCTTAGCCTCTTTTTTCCCTGTATTAACTCCTCGAGTGGGTTTTCAGCCTGTGCTAGCGACAGCGATTTGACGCTTGACACAATCGGCTTCTTCCCGCTGTCTATGAGAGGCTGGTGGGTGTTTAAACATACCCGACGGGACGTTTCTGAGCAAGGCTGGCCTTCCTCCGCATCGCACCACAGGAGCATCCCAGCAGGAAAGCCTCCTTGGGCGCTGGAGAGCCCGGCAGCTCGCAGGAGAAAGGCCTTTGCAGCTTGTTTGCCTGCTCCCACTTGGGTTAATGCTGTCCCAGATGCAGCCCACCACCATCTGCGTGACAAAAAGAGGCTGACCTGCCTAATTGCTTTTGCTGATTTTCCCCTCTCTTGCATCAATCTCTTTGCTCCAGTATTTAGCGATCCTTGCCCAAGGAAGAGCTTTAGAGATACACTCCAGTGACAGCAGCTAATGGCTGGGAAGTCATCTCAGCCACAGCAGGCAGCTCTTGCTCGACCTCCTTCTCCTTTGTGCGCGCTCCCTGAGCACTCCTGCCCAAGGAAAAGGGGTGATAGAGATGGCTGGCCCAAAGCTGGGGTTAGCTGCCAACTCTGGGTGCTGCACATCAATTAATACCAGCACAGGCTTGTCCTATGATTATTTATCAGCTCTGGCTGTAAAGCTGTTGCTGCCCTCTGAATCTCTGCCTCCACCACATCCGCGTGCGAGAGGGACCCCTTTGAAATATTCAGCCAGAGCAAGCAGACTGTAGCAGAAGGAGATTTTGGAAATAAAATCTGCAACCCCTGCTGGGATTAGCTGTTCCCAGACCCCGTTGTTTGCACTTGCTGCATGCACACACCTTCCGCCAACACATACGTGCCACCGCAAGGCTCACGCGGTTTGGAGACAGAGCTGCCAGCACCGAGTGTGCCCCCAGGCTTCCCATGAGATGCTCTGCAGAGGGCTTAGAGCCAGCTCCAAACTCAGATGCCCATTCCAGGCTATGCACGTGCCTGTTCCCAGATGTTGCATTCCCCAGGTGTGGCCTATGAGCCATCTCTTAAAGGGCGGTGATGAGGCTGAGGGAGCTCTCCCTGCCCTTCTCCTGGGGAAGCTGCAGCCAGTCACTGCAGAGATGGGTCTGTCCTTGGGCTAGGACAGGCTTTCACTGTCCCCGAGTCCAGTCCTGCTCACAGGTGGGGAAACTGAGGCACAAGATCATAGAGCTGAGCATAGCAGCTCCTAGCGGGTGAGGCATTGCTCCTCTGGTCTTGGCAGGAGCTAGTGCTCGCTGCCTGAATGCTTTAATCATGTTTCTTAAATTTCCCCCCTGTAGAAACCCCTTTCTGCTCTGCTCGCAAGGGTTACCTGGTGGGGGATGAGGAGGCTTTCAGCTGGGGCTGTGCTTATTTGGGCTGACCTGATGTCTCCCATTGCCACCAGGGCTCTAACCTACCCTTTGGAGCAGCCTCTGTATCCAGGGAAAAGGGCTAAACCATATTTTTGGACACAAATGACTACAGCTCCAGTGAATTAACTCAGAGATGTTATTACAGGCCATGAAAACAGGTCAGATTTCAGTCTGGGAAGGAAGCGGATAAGTGATGGTCTGCAATCATCTGCTGGCAGAAATCAGGCCAGAAAAAATGGAGTTTTTCCATACTCTGCCCCTTCCCATGGCTCATGGTGCAGGGGGATGGCTCTGCCACCCCTGTGTGGTGTTGTGGGTGATGAGAAGCTGGGAGCATGCTGTCCCACAAACAAGCTGGGGCAGGGGAGAAGCTCCAGCAGCGCTGGGAGGGAGTCTGGCTCTTCTCCCAGCAACAAAAACTCATTTTAGCTGGTAAATTGGAGGTCAGGAGAGCTAGATAGACCTCCCAGGCTGAATTTCACAGCCGTGAGTAGAACAAGTTGTTGATTTTGCCAATGCTGCCATAAGGAGACATGTTGCAGACGGAGAACGCTGTATCCTCCGTTCCTGACAAACGCCTGTCATGATAGCTTGAATATAAAGCAGGGGCTTAGGCAGGGGGAGCTTATTTAGTGTTAGTACTTTTCCATGAATTCGTGTTTCTCTGTAGGTCTTAAGAACCTCCGGAAGTCTAAAGTAAATCCAGGGCTCCCGTGTGCACAAGAGAAATGCAGGAGTGAGCCCCATTGACCACAGGCTGGGTGTTGCAGAAGAGGAAGGCAAGCCAAGGTGTGTTGGCATCCTCACCACGCGGATGCAGGCAGGCACAGAGGACGGCAGTGATATTCCCATGAGGCACCTGGACTGGATGGGCCTGGTGTTGCCTGGTCCGACAGCACAGAGCCTTGTCTTGATGCTGTAAAACTGAGAGGCCACGTAGTAATGCTGGTGGCCAAGCCACCAACCTCCTCACCCTGGTGTCGATGTCGTGGGCCCCTGCCAGGATGTGCTGCAGGGAGGAGGGAGGTCTGCTTTTTGCCAGGATCACTGAGGGGGACCCTCCTAGGCATCCTCCTCCTGCTCAGCTCAGCCTCCAGAGCCCTCTTTCCCCTTGTTTCTCACCACTTGCTCCAGCAGCCCCCCTCTGCACCCTCAGAGAAAGGATTTACTCTGAACAGGGTCATTCCCTGGCAGCGTCCACCACCACACCTCGGTCCTGGCAGTTGGAGAAGTGAGACAGACGATGGCAGGACGAGGGGGTCAGCTGAGACATGAGCGGTGAAACTGCAGATAGATTTGTTTCAAGATGCAGCTGGAGTTTTAGCTCATGCCTGCCCCTGTGCTTTGTGCCTGATGCTGTGGCTTGTATGGACAGATGTGAAATGCGGCTCTGCGTAGAGCCTGGGAATAGCAAAATCTCCCTTGAACCTTTTAATTTGCATTTCCAGGGCTCCAGCAGGAACCTGGGTCCTGTGGTGTACTCGGCCGTGGATGCACTATATGGCCATGAGTTTCTATATCGCTGACCTGCTGGGGCAATCTGGGCAGCAGGCAGACCCAATAGCTCTCCCGGTGCGAACACAGCAGTGCTGGTTGCAAGCAGTAGCTTGGGAACTGGGAGGTGGACCAGCTGGTGGGATTTTTTTAGTGGGTTTTGCTCTATTAATCCAAACCCCAGCTCGGCTTGACTTCTTTGGTGCCGCTGGTTGAATAGACTGCGACGCAGGATTAAATGTCACTTGTGCAACCAAATGGGTGATGGGTGTAGAAAGGAAGTGAAGGCAAAAGTGAAATGGAGGGGAGAGAGCAGCAGGGCTGGAGGTGACCCATGCAGACCCTGACCTAAGAAACAGTCCCCAGGAGCGTGAGGATGAACTGCTCCTAGAGAAAATAAAAGGAGGGAGCTGCCACCTAACAGCTGCTCTTTCACACTCCTTCACAGACCTGCGACGCTCGTGTGTAGAGCTGACATGGTCAGGGTAGCAGATGTCTGCAAGGTGCTGTCACTTTTGCACCAAAAGCACTCTCAGTGCTCCTCCAGTGCTGTCAAGAAGCCCCAGGCTTGCTGCTGCCATGGTGCTGCGGTAACAGCCTGCCTCTCAGCGGAGATGGGGCTCCTGAGCGTGCTGCCATCTGGACGCACAGGAGGAGACAGCCTTTGCTCCCTGAAACATGTCAGTTTAGGGTGGGAGAAGCAAAACCTATTTTATGGAGATGCGGATAGCTTCACCGATGGAAGAAGGAGACTTTACTAGAGGTGGTTATTGAGTCCTGAGCACCCCAGCTCTCCACCAAGCATGAGTTACCTGATGAGGTGAGGTCTCAGCGGCGGGGAGATCAGAGTGTGCCTTTAGTGAGAGCAGATGCTTGCGGGCATCTTGCTCGCTCGCCGTGCAGGCAGCGGTTGCCTGCCTTGCCTGCCCCTTGCAGATTGAGCTCGCCTGGCACGAGGCTGGCTCCCTGCAGACCGGTTGTTTGCATGCCTGGTTGGCTGCCTGTGCCTCGCCGTTGGCTGGTGTGATGCTCCCTGGGGCGAGGATGGCTGTACATATTTTGATGAAATCTAAAAAAAACCCACAATCTTCCCACCAATAATCAAAGTGCCCCCAGCAATCGTCCCATACGCTGGGACTTGCTCAAATCTGGGATGTCACAAGGCTCTGCATCCCAGGAGATGCATACAGCGTGTTCCAGTCAGAAAAGCCCAGTGTGGCTTTTCTGTCACAAGGAAGTTTGTGCGGCTTCCCCAGTCAACAAAAGAGGCTGTATGGCAATGGCTTTGCAGCTGTGGCTGAAAAAAAATGACTTGAGGTGCTCCACAAGGCTCCAGCAGCTGTGTGAACTCACCCAGCAGGGGCTTCATGGAGCAGCAGGGTAAAGATCCCCTATAAAAGGGGATTCTGTCATTTACTAAGCTCTCCAGCAGCCACAGCCACAAGTGTCTCATAATAACCTCTCCTGCAGGGACCCGGATGGCTCTTCGGCATTGATCTTTCAGCGCTGAGTCAGGAAGAAGAGCCCTCCGAGCTGAATCACACAGCAGCAATCACAGCGCGTGCCTGACAACCTGCTCATCCAGGTGTGGGTCCTACCGGGCTTTGGTCACTTCAACTGAACCATTCAAGTGAACACGATGTCCGTGGTTTTTAAATGAAACCTGCTCCTTCTTCCCTTCGGTCTACTGCACTAAGTGCTAGGGCTGTCACGGGTAGATGACCCCAACTCATGGCTCTCATCCCCTGGGAGTACCAGCAGCCATCTGGAGGACCAAGTGGCCTGAATTTCTGGTCTGCTCCCTGTGATGCCACTGCTGTCTTGTGTGGGCATCATAAGCCTGCGGGGATGTGCAGAGCGGCTTGTCCTCACCCTCTCTGCAGCAATGCTCTATCACTCCGCAGGTATCTGTTGCTGCGTGTCTACTCAGGCACTGATCTTGCAGACTGAGCCAAGGGTGGATGAATTTCTTTCTTTTTAAGCAGAGGCTATGCAGAGGCAGCTGTGAGGCCCTGTCAGTGGAGAGCATCTCTTGTTTTGCAGGAATTTTTTCAGGAATGCAAAAGCCAGACGATTTCTCAATGTGGCCAGCTAAGATAATACCAAATAATCTTGTTTGCATTTTAATTTCCCAGCCCTGTTGGGAAAAGCTGATACGCCACTGTTCTCCCCCTCCGTGGGTGGTGTGTGCCTGCAAACACACTTCTCGGAGGGTAGCACTAGTAGCAGTTGGGCTTACCCTGGCTGCCACTCTGTCTGCCAGGAGCAGCAGGATCAAAGTGACATTAAGGGCTCCAGGGTGGCCAGGAGAGCATTGATGCTGTGACGGTGAAGGCTCACCCACCAGCTGGAAGGCTCAGCAGGACACTTGGCTTCTCTTCTTCATGTACTTCACGGAGGCTGGATACGAGCGGCACCTGCCTCCTGCCCCCTCTCCAGCGAGGCTTTCCTGTGCTGAGAAAGTGCCCAGCTCCGTCTGGTTGTTTCTCCCGGCTGGTGGAGCTGAGTCATTGCTGTTCTTCAAGGAGAAGGTTCATTTGCCCCCAAACGGTCTGTCTCCCTTTGCGGCGAAGCCTGTGTCCCTCTAGAGACTGCTGTAATTTTGTTCTTGTGAATCCGTGGGTTTCTTTAGCTGAGGAATTTGTTTCCCATTCATATATCCCTGTTCCATAAAAATGGCCACTTCTCTCCGGGGATGTACTGTTGGGAGGCAATGTTATACCTTCATTCATGGACCAACCCAGTACATGTGTGAGAGACTCCATGCAGCTGAGCGTGGCAATAAAACCCATCTTTGGCTCCCCATCAGAGAAGCAGGCACTCCTCGAGGCCAGAATTCATCCCACGGGCTCCCAAAAGTTCAGGCTATGTGCAGGGGAAGGAGCTCTGCTTTCAGAGGAGCAGGCATGAAGAGGAAAACAGCATAGGTTGTGACCTGATCCTGGTAGATGGGCAGCTCACCCTCGGCCCCGGCACGTGCTAGCTTGGTGCCAGCATTCCCAAGTCCGACCCCACTGCCATTGCCCTGGCAATGCTCTTGGGTTTCGTTTGCTTTTCCTCAAGACAACATATCACAGAATAATAGAATGGTTTAGGTTGGAAGGGACCTTGAAGATCATCTAGTTTCAATCCCCCCTGTCATGGGCAGGGACACCTCCCACTAGACCAGGTTGCTCAAAGCCCCATCCAGCCTGGCCTTGAACACCTCCAGGGATGGGGCATCCACAACTTCCCTGGGCAACCTGTGCCAGTGTCTCACCACCCTCACAGTAAAGAATTTCTTCCTAATATCTAATCTAAATCTCCCCTTTCCAGTTTGAAGCCGGTCCCCCTCATCCTATCATTACATGCCCTTGTAAAAAGTCCCTCTCCAGCCTTCTTGTAGGCCCCCTTCAGATGCTGAAGGCTGCCATAAGGTCTCCTCAGTCTTCTCTTCTCCAGGCTGAACAACGCCAACTCTCTCAGCCTGTCTTCATAGGAGAGGTGCTTCAGCCCCTCTGATCATCTTCGTGGCCCTCCTCTGGACTCGCTCCAACAGGTCCATGTCCTTCTTATGTTAAGGGCTCCAGAGCTGGACACGGTGCTCCAGGTGGGGTCTCATAAGAGCAGAGCAGAGGGGCAGAATCACCTGCCTTGACCTGCTGGCGGCACTTCTTTTGATGCAGCCCAGGATGCAGTTGGCTTTCTGGGCTGCGAGTGCACGTTGCCAGCTCATGTTGAGCTTCTCATCCACCAACACCTCCAAGTCCTTCTCCTCAGGGCTGCTCTCAATCCATTCTCCATATCATGGTCTAAAAAAGTCTTATCTATTTAATCCTTGCTTGCATCCCCTTATGTACTTTACCAAACATGTGAGACCAGCATATCTCCATCCCCCTACCTGGTGAGGGGAATATCTACTTCTTACTGATTTGAGCCAGTATCACCTACCGGTGGTGAGAACTGCTTTAAAATCTTGCCCCTTCCCACTTTTTTCCTCCACCCTGCCTGTCTGTCTTGCAACTCTTTCCTTACTCTGGAAAGCTGTGGAAATAATCAAGTATTTGCAACAATTTTCTACAGAGCCCGTTTCCTCAGAGAGCTGATTAAAGGCGAATAGGAGAGAATCTAATTGCATTCATGCTTTTATCTCCTCCCGAGGCATCATGATTTGCCAGGAGAACATGAAAATCCTGGATTCTGCAGGGTCAAGGAAACTTCTCTAATCTCCCTCGTTAGACCGAAGTGGCAGCTCTCACTGTGTTGATAACGCCGTTGGTGTCGGCAGGTGTTCCGGGGTGAAGGTGTCCCAGCTTGTGTCAAGCACGTGAGAAGAGATGGGCAAAGCTCTCGTCAGCAGACACCCTGCAAAGGGAGAGCTGGGCAGAGGCAGCCACCGACGCCGGGGCTGCGCTGTCCCGTCCCACGCAGAACAGCAACCGCGGCTGGTGAATCACAGGCTGAGCATCGCTCAGCATCGCTAGGGATGCAGGAAGGTTTCTCCCAGCAGCTGCTGCGCTGCAGGGCGATGCCGCAGTGGCGGGGAGGGATGTTGTGTCTGCCAGACGGGCAGGCCTTGTGCTGCCCGCGCCCCTCGCAGGCAGCAGGCGGATCGCAGCTTTCTGCCTCGTACTTTCGACCTCTCCCTTAAGAAGATGTTATTTCTGCCTTTAATCCTCTTGCTGTTTTACAGCCAGGCTCCTCTCATTTACTCCTGAGGTCTGGAGAGGAGAGGCTGGGGACATCCGCGTAGTGGGTGCCAGGACCTGCAGAAGATCTGCTGTGGCAAAGGACACCAGCTCCTGTGGTCCGGTGGGGGTGGACTGCCATGCACCCACATTCAGCCCCATCCAGGAGATTGGAGGCTGCTGAATGCCACAGGCAGGTGAGACATCTCCTGCGATGCACAAGGACAAGCCCTTGTGTTTTCCTCGCTAACCTCCATCTTTGTCTCGTGTATTTTTCTAAGCAAATCTCTATGGAAACAGGTACTGCTTGTAATAAAGCCTCTGCTTTTCATTTTGCTTCATTGCTCTCAAGAAAGGAGGGGGGGAAGAGACCTATAAAGGGCAGATGAGGTTTGGGCAGATGAGGTTTAGGCAGGGAGAGACATTTCAGCTGCCTTGGCCCTTGGCACAGACAGGAGTAGCCTTAGCATCCCTTGGTCCTGCCCTGGCTGATGGGAGACGGAGGCTGAGATCAACCAGACCCCTTCTTGGCTCCATCAGTTTTGGTGGGGACTCAATGCCTGGTTTACACAGCCCTTCTTCCTGTCCCAGTTGGATTGAGAGGAGCACTGTAGTGCTGAATGGGGGGTAAATCATTCCTGCCCTGAGTTAATAACACAGATTTCATGTCTCCCCAGTGAGCTACCAGTCCTACAGCACCCTGGGTTTCTGGAAGGTCACCCCGTGCTAGTCCTGCCTCTGTGTCCTGGCAGCGACCACAGTGACATTTCTACAGGGTCCATGTGAGCCACCTCTGTGCTAGCTGCGGTGCGGGGGGAACAGGAACTGCGGGGTGTGACGTGAAGGGGCCGGAAACCATCACGAGACAGAAGGATGCACAAGCCCCCGCCTTCGTGGGACGTTGGAGCTCCGTCATCTTGCAGAGCTTCCTGCTTGCAGCCCGTTCCCAGGCTCGTGAGCTTTCTAACTTGTTTGTTTATTTTGGGGAGGGAGGGGGATGTTTTAAGAGCTGAGAGAAGAATATTTTAAAGGAGGAATTCAGTGCCAGATTGGCATCCTCTGCATCAGACAGAGCAGCGCACCAAAGCGTGCTCAGAGCTGCAGGAGGGAGCTGTGTTTGTCAGGTCCTTCTGCTGCGAGTCACCCTTGATATTCAGCAACACTGGGCCTTTCCAGGGGCTGCGGTGGCTGCCGGGGCTACTAAATCCAAAGCAACCTGCAGTAGACTAATGCTCAGATCCTGGGTTTTTTTTAGGACACTCAAAGCTGTTCCTGTTTTCCACCCAGACAGAGTGACCTGGGCCCTGAATCAGACGTAATTGGCCTTTGACACAAAGATTGGTCCATGGTGGCACCTGGCTCTCTGGATCTGGAACGAGGGTCTTCCATCCTGACCAGGAGCTGGTGTCCTCCCCACTGAGAGCTGGTCCTGCTGCCCATCACATTGGTCAAAAGCTCCTAGGCCCATGAAGGATGGAAGGATGTACTGTAAGAGGTCTCTCTCTCCCCTCCCCACTTTCCTTTAAGTAATTCTTTGTGTTCAGCCCAAACCAGCCGTGTGTGCCCAAACCAGCCGTGTGTCGTAGCCACCCTGCAGGTAGGGCTTGCTCTAGATGAAATCCATCTCACCCGTTCCCCTACGCCCTCTGCCAAGAGGCACAGCCCAGGGGCTGCTCCCTTGGAGCTGTCAGGGTTGATGTTTGGAGATTGTCATCTCCAGGGTGCTCCAAGGGTAGCAAGCATGGAAAATGCTGTCTTCCCACTGCTGTTTCTGGGAGAATTATATTTGCTTTAAGAACAGGGATTCAGACTGTAAGGCTAATGGTGCTTCCTTCCAAAAGGAGTCAACATTACACAGTCTCTGGTTTTGCTAGAGTTAGAATACGTGATTACTGGGGTTGAAACACTGGTTAATTACCTAGTCATTTGTTGTAAAGCTCCCAATTAGCTTGTGAAAGCGTGGCAAATGCATTACTTCACACCTGTTTTTAGTGGCTTATACAATGTTATTCATAGATAGTAGAAGATAAACAGTGTTGTGTGTCACATTAAGATGGTATAGCACTTTCCTGCTTCCTTGGGTGTCCTTTCTTAGCCTGAGGAAGACCGGAATTCATATGTCAGATGAGGTAGACACCTTGATACGATTCATTTCACATCCAAGCTGATCACATCACCTTGGATGCGACTCAGTCAAGCACAGCTTTCATGGTCGGAATGGGAGCCTGTCAAACCCCATGGCAATGCCAGCAAGGCGGGATGGTTCAGCCTGCTGGGGAAACTGGTCGAAAGGTGGTCCTGCAGCATCGCCCACCTTTCTGAGCCTTGTTGAGCTTAGTTATCCCAGCTTCTTGGTGTCGGGAAGTAGAGGAAGGGTTTTTGTGCCCAGGGAGAGGGGCTAGCCTTCACCCAGCCCTGCTTCTCCTTGCCGCCTCTGTGCACCGCCTGATTTCATGCCCACAAGAACGCGCGCGTCAAGGCAATGTTTGCCCATACAAGTGCCTGTTTGCCCACACAACGCATTTGTACATCTGGCTTGGCAGATTGGTGCACATGCAAAAATGGGCAAGAAAACACTGAGGCCTGGATGGCAAATTGGGTCTGTTTTTTTTCTTTCATTTTTGGTGAAGGTGCTGCTCACAGTTACCTGGTTACAGCTGCATTGCAATGTGCCCTTCAGGAGAGCTTTGGCTCCCAGATATTACACTCCAACAGTCTTAATTTTGTCTCCGTGTTTGGTGCAGTAGGTCACACAAAATATTTGTTAGCTTTTTACCCATAAAGGTTTCTCATGACCCTTTCCCAAACTTTGTGTCTCAAGACATGTCCCTCCTGCAAGTCCTTTAGTCCCTTACCTGTGGTCCCCCAAAGCAAGCTGATCTGTGAGCACAAGACATACAGTCTGAGGAAGGATACTAACTCATGTCCTAGATGCAAAGCCGGTGTGTTCATGTGATGACACCCCAAGAGACAGTGATTTAAAGCAAGCTGCCCTGCCCAGGGCAGGCTCGACCTGCCCATGCAGATGCCAGAAGGTAGCTTTAAGCTGCCAATACCTTGGTTGTGCGTCTGGACCCAAGGACATACATAAGAAGGACAGGCAACAAGAGCATCTTCTCCAGCCTCATCAAGTGCCAATGGCTGTTGCGGTGCCCAGCAACAACAACAGGGCCAGCGCTGGCTGAAAGGTGAGTGTTTCTGGTTGTGGCTTTCTTGATTTACTTACTCCATCTCCCATTTCACCCTCTTTTAAGCAGAGGTCTGTGGGCGACTGTCTGCAATGGCTGAGACAATACATGGATATCTAGGTGCAGCTCCCCATCCAATTTCACTGCTCAGCAAAGACACGCTTGAGAGATTATCCCATCCCGGGTGATAGTTTTTAACCACAATGGCCATGAAAGTCTCCATTATTTATCTCCAAGCTGCTTAGTGATAAAGTGGGTGGAGAAGGAAGCCACATTTCCTGCTCAAAGAGTGTGTGGGAATACCTTTTCAAATGTTAATTTCTCATGTTTTTCAAAAAGCTACCCGAAGGCACTGGTCTGAGCAAACGCTAAGAAGCCTGTGCATATTCAAACCAACTAGGTTTTTTAAAGTTTGCAAAGATATTGGAAGAGGGGGATAAGAAGGAGCTCTAGGAAAAAAAATGCTACCGTTTCCCCCACTTCAAAGTTAAAATTAGATGTGCACATTTCCCTCTTCTCTGATGTACGTCCCTCCTGGGAAATAGGTGATGAATGCAAAAGCCCGCAAGGAGCAGGATCAGCCAAGGGGTTCTCCTCCAGCAATGCTAATGAACGTCCCTCTCCCAAATCCTTCACCCCACAGGCGCCCATCATCAAACCCCAACCAGGTACCAGTTCGCAAACCCCAACTGACTGGTAAACAGTAAGACCACCAGGCAGAGCTGATGGGGGCTGGCTTTGGACTGGTGCCCAGGTGATACAAAAAGCCATGCATCCTCACTTCTGTTTTGCATCGGATGCAATCTGGTTCCCCAATATTAAATCACCCACTGTAAAATTCATCAGCTTTCAGGACTTTATTATTGATAAAAACCCTTTCTACAAGAGCAGCCCAGGCAATATGTGGCTAATTGGCTGTTGTTAATACACATCTTAGGGTTTTCTGTTGTAGATTTTACTTTAAAGACCAAAAAAAAAAGTCATGTGTGATTTTAATGCAGATTTGAAAGAAAAGGAAAAAAAAATCTCTTGGGTCTGTACCCACCACAAGTTTTAAAGTGCAGAATCTGTGTCTGTTATTGAATAAGAAATGCATGCTGACTGCCAAATTTCAGCTTGAAAGCAGCCAGAAGCTATCTGGGGGAAAAAAAAATGTTTTGCAAATACCTTTTGTAATTGTAAAAATAAAATAAAAAATAAAAAAAAAGAAAGAAAATAAAGCAAAGCAAAAAAAAACCCAAACCAGGAAGAATTCCCCGGTTATTAACCCTTGAAAAATACAGGATCCTGTATAACTCAGAGCCCAGAAATGATATGTAAGCCGAACAAACTCTCGAAAACATGAGTTTATAGTTTGCATCTTATTCCTCATAGCCAAGCAGTTTTATAACCAATGTCTCTTCATCCCAAGTGCTCAAGCAAGAGCAGAAAATGCCTCAAGAGTGGCAGTAGGTGAGGGGAAGGGATATGGATCCCCAAGTGAAACTTCCCTCATTTGTAAGGGTTTGGTTAATTCTCATTTTGGCCAGCCCTGGAACAATAATGTCCTTATGTGGTCTAGAATTTGTCACCGTTGGACATGCAGCTCCCAAGAGAATCATCTGATGGTCTTTGCTTCCCTCTTGCTTTTTCTTCAGCCAAGCAGTCCTGGGAAGAGATGGGGATGTTCAGTGAAACCCCCCTGCCTGCTTGCTCCTCCACAGTAATGAAACGCAAGAAGAGGTTTTTCCACTGAAGGATAAGAAATCTGCAGCAATGGGAAAGAGGATGGAGGTATCTCAGCCGGACTGTGACCCTGAGCTGTGCTGCTAGTGTGCTTACAGCTAGGTGAGCATCCCTTTGCAGCTCGGTGAGCGGGCATCTGCGTCAGGCAACATGCTTCAGGAACCACACAGCCCCATCATGGTCAATTGACCGTGTCTCTCTGTGACAGCTCCTGAATTCAGACTCTAATAAAGGGAAGTGTTTTGGTGTTCAGCATGTACACCTCTTCTCCATCCCAGCACCCTGAGTGCAGGGCCGCACAGCTGATGCTGATATGCTTCCTTTCCCCTTCGCTCTTCTCAAGAGCCCCTCCTTACTTAGTCTACATTTACAATCCCCACCCTGTTATCAAGCCATTTAGTGCACAAAAAAATAAGTCTTCATG
Organism: Charadrius vociferus; assembly: GCF_000708025.1. Taxonomy (NCBI): domain Eukaryota; kingdom Metazoa; phylum Chordata; class Aves; order Charadriiformes; family Charadriidae; genus Charadrius; species Charadrius vociferus. Next base: position 4,190,355 of record NW_009650188.1, on the reverse strand, counting down.
ATGCATAAAGCAAAGGAAATCGTGGGGAAAAGCTCTTCAAAACACGCACTTTTTTACAGATCAAGAATTTCACGACCTAGTGGAAAGCACAAACAATACTGGACCAGGCATTCGTAATATTTGGTGCCTGGTTTGTATAGCTACTGCAGCTAATATCCCCAAATAAATACTTCTGTGACTAATCCCTTGGAAAGAAAAACACAAAGAAAAAGGCTGTCACATGAAACAAGACGATTTTGATGTTTGTTTTGTATTTATAATCACAAATTCTGCCTCTTGGACTGTGTAATATACTTCATCTAAAACCCTGTTTGTCTCTTGTTAGGTAAATATTTGTTTGCTTTCCATCCTCATCCCATCCCTCTATCCTTCCCCGAAAGCCAACCAAGAAGTCCTTATCCTCCTCTCTGGACTCAGGCAAACCTCTGTGTATTTTGCTGGGGACCTAGAGGTACAAAGTCTTAAATTCTAGAAATAATTGCAATTTTATTCAATGTGATTAAACTATGGAAATTTTCTCCTTGGGATTTTTTTTTTTTTGCATAACAGTAACAATAATACCCCATAAAGAAAAAAAACAAAACCTGTTGGCGTCATCAGAACCTAAAAATAACAGGAAGATGACTGCTGGTGCCAGAATGATACCAAACAAAATCTATTATTGAATTAGATTCTTTCCAATTGTTGTTCTTAGGAATATATTTCCCTTTTCCCCTCAGGGTTTGTTTGGAGCCAAGGTATTCTGCCTGCCAGTGCCATTCCAGCACTCTAATTAACAAGAAGTGATGTCTCTTACAGTAAAAACCAATATCTATTAAAATATTGATGAAGGCGAATAAGCTAAGGAGTTTGCGGTGTCTGGATTCTAGCTGGTAGTCGGGGGATAACTTTGAAGGGAGGGGAGAGCTGCACAGCCTCACCCCGCTGCTACGGCCAGGATGAGTTTCCCTTTCCCAGAGGACAGACCTGATGTCCTCGGAGCAAGCATCAGGAGAAGCGTGACTCCAGGTACTGTTGTAGCTCACTGTGTGTCTGGAGCATCGGGCACTCTTTCCCCCTTGCTTTTCTTCCACTGCCATATCAGCAGTATCCGTTTTCTCCCCAGTGTAGTTTTAGAGGCCCTGCTTGCTGGGTTTGCTGTCCATTCATTTAAAGGGTTTCATCTTTTACTTATTTTCCGCATCTTTCATTCTAATTAAGCGCCTATCAATCTTGTTTCATTGTAGCTGAACATCTTGGTGACTGTGGGACTTTCTGCTCTGATGGGGAACAGGCTTGATCCAACAGCTCAGCTTTTATAGCTTAATCTACACCTCTTTCTTGCTCTAGTATCTTAGCATTATTTTAAGGGTCTCCTGAAACCATCTGTCACCATTTCTCAGAATATTTCTTGCTCGCTGGCATTGCTGCTCCACCATTACCACTATCTTGACCAGCAAAAATGAGCTGATTGCTGACACTGCAGTGAGAAGCCCTCTTGAAATGCAGGCTGCGCTTTCATTAGCTTAGTGGCATGCACTTAATCTGCAGTACCACCCTGAATTTAGTTAACTATGTCGTCTTCATCTTGAACTATCCCCTGACCATTATATTAATGCTGCTGGCATCCTTCTCCTCTCTGCCATCGCTGCTGATTTTCTTATGGCACAGCGTGTCAGGCCCTCCATCAGACTGGAGCTCACCCTTTGCATCTTCGCTCTCACAAGTGAACTTGGTCCTGCAGATACAGTGACGCTGAACAGACCCACCATAGGGTCTTCAGGAGTCCTGGCTTCAACCCAGGATCAGAAAAAACCCATATACATTATGCAGCATCCTCTCTTGAGCACTGATGGGAGGCTCATGAGACCACCAAAAGCTGGTGCAGTCCAGCAAGGCAGTGGGTGATCCCACTGCTAGCATTAACACCACTGACCTGCTTCACCCGGAGTGGTTTTTTGATGGCCAGCGAGCACGCCGAGTGAAACGCATTCAGGTCTGCCATGCAGACATGTGTTAAATGACACAATCCGGGCTGGAAGGAGCCATTTGTTTTCTTCTGCATGGAGCTACTGCTGTGCTTCCAAACATGTCTCTCCTTCCTTTTTTTTTTTTTTTTTGTACGGTAACTTTGCACACACAAACGTCAAACAGCAGCTGTTTGGCCAGCATTTTGAAAAGCAACTAGTGATTTCAGCTGCCTTAATTTTGAAGCTGGGGTTTCTACTCCACACAGAAAAAAAGGCTTCTTTTCCTCCTCCAGTAGCTGCAGATATTTCTCCTTATTTCCTTTGTACATCTGGTCCATGGAAACAGTCATACCTTATCAGGCATGAGTGTCTTTGAGGTTTCCCCTTGTAGAAAGAAAATGTCACAGAGCCTGTCAGAGCCAACTTACCCAGGGCTTCTCCTACTTCAGTTAAGCATGAGCTATAATGTGTCAGAGCCTGCACCAGGTTAATAGCGTGCTGGATAATTTTGGAGGTCACTTCAATGCTGGGTTTGAAAACTTAAGCAGGAAGCTGTGCTGAGAAGAGTTTCTTGAAAAGCCTGAGCCATCCCATCCCCAGAGCCTTTCCTGGTGGTTTGTCCCCTCCTGTCTCTGGCTGGAGCCTGAATTGAGAAAGACATGTGTCCCTTCCAACCTAAACCATTCTATGGTTCTGTGATTGCTTTGGAAAAAGGACTCAAGCCACAAGTCGGATCAAGGCTTTGAATCCTCCAAAGTGGCCAAAGGAAGCCTGAAAAATGCAACTGAAGGTATTGATTTTTAGGGCACAGATTTCATCTGCTGTAGCTGAAAGGTGGCTTGTTGTTAGTCTGGGGTTTTGCTGCAAGCCCAGAACAGACCTCTAAGCTTGCAGCGCATGGTTGCCCTTTTTCCAATAAATGGTTAAGAGCAGAAGGGAATCAAATTCAACAGGTGACCCCTCGGGATCAAGCTGGGAGCACTTGGTGATTGAAGTGCTGTTCACTGGGGGAAAAGGTACGGGATGTGTCCTCATTTAGCTTATTTATGGCGCAAAAATAAAAATTAGTTTCTTTACCTGTGCTAGAAAGCATTAAACCAGAAGTTCTAACTGCGGAGATGTAATCACTGCACCAAGTTAGCTGTGGACAACCACACTGGTGTGCTCCTGCAAAGAAGGTGTGGAAGAAGGGTTAAGCCTATGTGCTTCCCAAGGTCAGGATAAACCCAAGTATCCCACCCCAGAGCACCTTCAAAGGGTTTTGGTTATAGCCCAAAGCACAAAGGAGAACCTGACCGTGTCATTCACCTTTTGACCAGAATCAGCACGAGGACAAAGTGCTCCAGAGATCAGCTCCCTGTTTGTCACCTTCCCATGGATGGAGGCAGGGCAGCGACTGTGCAGTGCGCAGGTTTGCCTGTAAATCCCATTCATCACACATCAAATTGTCTTCTGTCTAATCCTCTCTTCTTCCACGCATGGCTAAATGATTTCATTGCAGCAAGGCAGTTGTCCCCGATAACATGATAGCAGGCGATTGCCTGACTGGCTTATGTCAAACCTCAGAAAAATGAATTTTGAAGAAGTGTCGCTCTTAATTTTTCCACTTCTCATAAAATTCATCTTGCTAATCCTTGCTTCGCAAATACGTTTGGTTTTTTTTTGGTGGGGTTGATTTCAGCTGAACCCTAGGCTGCTCAGAAGGTGCGTTGCCTGCCCTCTGCCACTTCCCTAGGGGACTGGCCCAGGTCAGCAGCCAAGGGAGGGAATATAAGTGGGGAGATCTGAGGACAAACTGCACGTTTGTAAAAATCACGCTTGCCACACATGCTCTGGGTGGGAGAAGGAGTAGTAGGCTTAAACAATAGCAAAGCAGATGCAGTTTGAACACGACGGAGGAAGCAAAGAAAACATGGTCATGATAGGTATAAGGTAAATGCTAGAGCAGATCGTGGGAGACATTAGAGAAGCCGCGTCTGAAAGGTTTGTGCATGAAGCCTGTTAAAATTCTCTTTCTGGAGCACATTTTGGTGGAGATGACCATGCCCTTGTGTTAGAGCGGTGAACTACCAGACCTCTGCAGCTCACTTCAGCCCTATTTTTTATGATTTTTGTAGTATTGCTCTTGGAGATCAGGAGGAATTAAAGGGTAAGTCTGTCTTCCCTTATAAAACTAGAAGTAAATGCATAACACAGCTTAATTGAAATTACTGACTTCCCCAGATAAGCTGGATGTAACTAGATCAACAGTGATCTGGTTAATATAGATAAATGACTTGCGATATCCAGCGCTCGCAGATTAGAGCACTGAGAATGGAGTAGCAAGACACCAATAGCGAATCTCTGTGGGGAAAAGAGACCACGTAGATTTGCTGCTGACACAATAAGGATAACTTGAGCAAACCCAAAATCCAGTAGTTCAACCCCAGGGTGCGAAAAGGAGCAGATGAGGGACTGGCTTTAATAGCACCACCCCTGGGGTTTTGGTTCTTTGTTGAGTTTCTTGAGCAGCTCCCTGATGCTCTGGACCTCAGTTGAAGGTGTAGGCTCAGTATGATCTCTAAAGTTGTAGAAGGAATTAAGTCATTTAAGAATATAATTGAAAATACAACAAATCCATTGAGCTGAGCTGAGTGCTTTGTCCTTGAGTTCAGCTGGAAACCCGTAACGTTTGAGGCACACGCTAGAGGAAAAGAGGACTATTTAAGGAGCATCTGGAGAGATGGGCTTCAGCTGCCCTTTTCCCTATTTATGCTTATTAGAGATGAAACTGAAGTGCAGCATGATTAAATTATGCATATAAAGAAGAGCTTCAACAAACAAGAAAACATAAGCAATGTGGGAAGAAACAGAACTGCAAAGAGAACGAGAGGAGCGAAACCAAACAGGATGCCAAACTGCAAAAGACATTTCAACAGCACCTAATTAAAACGGTTCACATTTGCAACAGACAGAAGGTAAAGACATTCACTAGGAAACAGAAGAAAGGGGGGGAAACATTAAAAGGAGGGATTTAGTCAATCATAGGAGATTCTGGAAAAATAACAAGCTTGAGCAAAGGCCAGTCGCAGAAGGCGAAAAGCGTTGAGAGTTGGGGGTAAGGGTGCTGTAAGACATCATTTCCATTTGTCTTACAGCAGAAATGTGAGGCTCCAGCCGGTAATAACGAAAAATATCATGTGCAGCAGCCCCTGCCCACAGCGCCTGCAGCCTATGGGGAGCTGGCGCTACCAACATTTTGCGTTTATCTCCACGCAGTGATTTGAATAAGATCACATAGCAACCAGTCCAGGACTGAGAAATCAACCCAGTTCCCCCAGGTCCCACTCCAATAACTTAATCACAAGATTATCTTCCAGCTTCTTTTGTTGATTAATGAATCTTCATCTTTTGGCTTCAGAAGCCATAGACACAGCAGTAACAGTTGAGACTGAAAATCCAGCATGATACCTTTGTTAGTGGGGTGAACTAATAACACTTTTTCTCCTGCGACACTTTTCAAAACCTGACATGTTCACCACCGGGTTCGTCTGGTTTCAGATGTGTAGCAGAGCAGCACCAGCTTAAAAGCGGAATAATCATGACAAATGAGTCCTTAGCCATCTTTCAAAGACATGAAATAAAATGTTCACTTGTGTGACAAAAATACAGAAGATGAAAAAACAACGAGAAGAAACTACTCTGTATTTTGCCTGTCTCCGTCTAAGCAAAATCATTTTAATAATTGGTGAACATGGCATGAAAAGTTGTGAATAACATTTGAAAGGGAAAAGACTGTCATGTAGCATGTCTGAGAATGAAAAGGGGAAGGTATTTTTCCTTCTTGTGGCAGAGCCTTCGCTTTCAGAAAGAGCTGGCTAGGTGGAAACTGAGCTTTCTTGCGAGAGAGAGGCTGATTTATGTGTACACAAGAAATCTCACTGTTCAGAGATAAGACACCTAAGTGCTTTGTTAATGATGAATGATGGAGTGGCAGTCAGAGCTGTAGGAAGGAGCTCTTCATTAAGTAAATCAGGAGCTGTCAGAGGCCTTTGGTAACCCACCCATCTAGATGCTGCCTGAGATCCGGCCATCCTCTCCTCGTCCACCCATGATGCTACACGGAGATGCCATAAATCACTTGTACAGCCCATGAAGAATTACCATCAGACCAAAGGTGCGTGTTAAACAATCTCATGCTGAAGGGGCAGGAGGATGTTTGTTTTTCCCTTCTGCCTGGATAGGTCTAAAATAATTAGTCCTGTGTCCATGGATGGCAGTCAGTAGGGATGTCTTACCCCTCCTAAAACCCTGAGCAGGAGCTGGAAGTCCTGCTCAGGCCAGTCCAGGTTACTTTTTTGCCTTTGACATGTTTGTGGTTTGGCTGTGAGGACCAAGGCCAGGCAGCAGTCTTGTTCTTAGCCCTGACACAGAGAAATGAGCAAGTGTCACAGAGAGACAAGTGGCCTGGGTATGTGGCTGCAGTCATTGTCCCCTCCATAATGTCATTTTTATGGGGGCAATAGGAGGGGGAAGAGCAGAATCCCCCCTGGGACCGCCTCCTTCCCGGGGAAGTGACTGATGAGCCTGGCAGCCTCTGAACAAATATTTCTGATGCAGAGAATTCACTTGTCAACTTGGAGGGGCCCCGAGAGGAAATTTCCAAAGCAGAACTGTCGGAGAAAATGACACTGCACAAGGAAGCCCTCCTTAGGAGGAATGTCTTCAGAAGATGTGGTGTGTTTGAAAATAGGATGCTTCTGTGTGTTCCTGTAGATGAGTTAAAATTCAGGCAACCGTGGCTGAATTTTTAATCTGTGAGCTGTAGCAGATGAAGCACAAGGAGGCAGTGATTCATTTTTTTCACCTTCCCTGATGCTTCCTTGGTCAGTCAGACTTTTTTTGGTTTTTTTTTTTTTTCCAGATCAGAGACTTCTCTTTAGGCCTGAGATAACTCGCTGTGTTCTGCCTTGTCTGGATTACAAACCAGGGAATTTTTGTGCGTCTGGCTGTTTGTGTAATTGCCTAACACTGTGAAACCCTATCTCAGCTGAAACCTCTTAGCTCCACTGTTAGATAAAAAGCAATTAACAGTAACCATAACCAGAAACACTTTTAGTGTGAGGACAGGCAGCAAATGGCAAATAGATACATCAACAAATCTGTTTTTGCCTTGTACTTTGCTGTTTGCAGACAATGGGTCATTAATTTTTATATGGGTATCATGTACTTATAAGCGGTTTGGGAATCTTGAAGTTATTACCTATGACAGCGGCTTTGATTATGTTGGCTGCTCTGCGTTGCTTGTGATTCTTTGGTTTAAAAGCCACCCCAAAGGATATAGGAGCGAGAATCACACCCCAGGGCAGTCCTGGGGACCCAAAGGCACCCAGGCTGTGCCCTGATTACTCCTCACACTTGTTGAATCTCTCAAATACGTTTCCTCAAATCGGGGCCGGGTTTGCAAAGCCGTTTCCCCTCTGAGAGCTCATCAGCATGCACAGTTCGTAGGTGTTGTTCAGCTAGCTCTTCTAAGTAGTGGTATTTCATCCTGTCAAATATGAAATTGGCTCGGGTCAGAAATTTTGTGCTGAGCTGGCCCATCTTTGGGGTTTTCACTAATTAAATCTAGGACAGATAACCAATAGATTCTTCAGCTGAGCAAGAATAACTATTTTGACCTCTTTTTCCAGGTGTTTTCCAATTGTTTTACATTTTCAGATTCATTAGCTCAAGTTTCAGTTCTCTGTGAAAAACAAGAAAGTAGGACAACTTATGTTTTACTTGGCAAGTTGATCGTTTTAGGTAAAGTAAGGTTTACTTTCTGTGCGAAGTCACGGAGGCACTTACAGACTATCTATGTGTAAACTCATGTGAATAACGTTAGCTGGATTCCGGCAAGTGATGTTTTTTAATCTGAATAACTGCAGCTTTTCAAAAAAGCAAATACGGAGATGTCGAGAATGAGATTGCCTGTTACCACACTCTGCATTGGAGCAGTGCTTTGGTTATCAGTTATTTTTAAGCTCGCTCTCCTGCTTTATTTGGCATTACCCTGTGTCTCCAGATAATCTATCAGCGATTACCTGCTTAGTTTCATTACGTTCTGTTCCCTTCTGCACTCATTCAGGACTTCATTTGCTCCCATCTTGCAGACAGTTTTAAATGTTAAGCTTGTTTTCCTACCAGATGGAGAATAGACTCCTCTATTTCAGGTAAGTGCTTTGTGATATCTCCCCAGTGTAAGCTGATGATACTGCGCTTGTTATACTTCAGGTCGGGAAGGCTGCTAAATGCAAATCAGACCAGACCTTTTGTGCCTCGTAGGTTAGAGGGGTTCTGCTGGGATATTCAGGTGTTTAATATAAGTTGGGTGTCCTTCTTGTGCAGTCAGTAGTTGTGGGCAGTGCAAAGGGATTTTGCTGGAGCTGTTCATCTATGATGCTGGCAAGAACATTGCCAGTACTTGCCACGGCCACCTCATACGTGTGGGACAGTACAGATTCAGCTCCTTGCCAGAGAAAGGCTCTTCTGGAATGTTTGCAGGGCTGAAGGCGAAGTTCTCCTCTGCCCTGAGCGTGCCTAGTCCCACATGGCCGTCTTCGCTCCAAGTTTCTTTTATGGGAGATGACAGACTGCAGTGGCTAAAAAATAGCCAATTTGGGCTCAATAGCTGCCTACAGGCAAAGGGGTTTTTTTTGTGTGTCTTGACTCTTCCTGAGGATTATGACAAAGAAAACTAAAAAGGAGCCAAATGAAAAGGCATTAATACAAATGGGGAAAGACAGACATGTTGGTCATCCCAGCAGTGACCAAAACACTCAGGGCGGAGGTTTCTCCCCCTGGAATGATGTGACCTTTGTGAACACAGGTCCCAGCCCAGTCCTGCAAGTGGGTGCACAGATCCCAGCAGAAATGTGAGAGGCATCTGTTCTGGTGGCAAGAGACTGTCTCCGCTGATCGAACTGTGGTCCAGTAATTCATCTGAGAGTTTGCACACATAGGAGAGAAGGGAGAGCAGGTGTTCCTGTAGTTTTTCCTTTTTTTTTTTTAATTTCTTCTCTCCTTGCTTCTCTTATAAAGGGTAAGTCTCTGCTGTACAAGTTTCCCGACAGCTGAATGCAAGCAGACTGCCTGTCTTATCTCCATTTGCCCCCTTCTGTGCAAACGCTTTAGTCACTTCTCTGCAAATTTAATGTTTTTTCAACTACTGACATGCTCCTCTTCCCCACTCTGCAATTATGAACCGGTGTGCTGATGTTTTAAGTAAAACGTTTTGTTTTAAGATGTGCAACATCCAAATTTAAAAAAAAAAAAAAAAAAGAATAAAAGAAAAAAAGACAGCTTCCTCCCCAAATTCTCTCTGATGCTAATTATAGAAATCTCAGCTCTCCAGCAGAAGTGTCAGTCAACAGAGGGTTCGACTCTTTGAAGAGGCTGAAGCTTTGGAAAAATATACTGAGGATGGTGCAGACAACTGGGAGATACGGCAGGTACACGCCAGAGGTGAATGCTGAGTTTGGAAGTGCAAACAGACTTCAGGGTCTGCCCGTCCCCTTCCTCTCCCAACACCTCGAATATTGCATTGTTGGTTGCTCTTCATTTTTAAATCATCTCGCAGTCTGCTGCCAAGACACATGAGTTGTTTTCATAGAGTTGGCACCAGAAATTATTTTATTTTCCAGCTCAATCGGAGAAGGGTAACAAATATTCTGGGTTTGCTCTGAAATCGTTACGGGAGGAGTTCCTGGATTATACATCACGGTTGCTCCTGCAATGGAGCAATGTCAGAGTTTCAGCCTGATGATGTTCCTGACTGTTAGGATGACACTCTGGACTCTGTCCCCATCACAGCAGGGGGTTAGAATACATTTGCGAAGTCATTACAGCGCTGTTTTTTTATTAGGGAATCTTATTTACATAATGCATTCTCTTCTTGAGCAAGAAAGCTGAAGGCGGGTTTTTTTTTTCCTTCTTCTAATGCATTTTAGAGGCGATCTGACATTTTCTAATGGCTCTCAGGTATGTGTAATTCAGCCTGTTCCATGTCTGCGTTTTCCAAAATTATGTTGGAAAATTATTTGGGTTCCTGCTTTTTTTTTTTTGGGGGGGGGCAATCATTACTCTCACTTTTTCCAGGTTGACCTATAAATGTCCATATGCTGCAGGATATTTGCAGTAGGTGTAGGTTCCTTTGGAGACGGTCTTGTGTGGGAGACAATATGACAGCTCATCTGCATAGCACAGGCATCATACCCCTGACTTGATTTAGCAGAGTCCTGGATCTGGAGGCTTCTCCCGTATAGCCTGTATATTTAGGGGATTGCTCATATACACCCTGCACTCACGCTCTTTCGTGCAGTCATTTCTCTGTCAGCTGTGGGCAGCTCAGCTGGTTTGAGGATAAATCACAGCGGGCAACAGGTGTGGCAGACCCCAGCTCAGGGGTATGGCCTCTGCCGTTGGAGGTCCACGCTGCGTCCAGGCACCCTGCGCTGCTGAAAAAAAAATGGGTGTTAATGTACAGCCAGAAGATTTCACGGGAAAAACTTTCTGTTGGCCACAGGTGACAGCGGTGATGAAGGCTGTTCTGATAAACTGGTGGAACTGACATATCCAGGAGAGTGTTCAGTCCTCCAAATGCCATGACTTTTGATTAGGAACAAGTTGTCCTTAGAATTGTTGAACCTATGTAAGATTCTTGGGGGAAGGGGGGGATGGGGGGGGCAATACTGCAAAGCTGGGATGCAGGTTGTCAGCATGAAATTGGGATGAGGTCCAGGAAAAGGACTTGTGTTGCACCATGCCTCAGCATCCTTTACCCTGTTACAGTTGGGTGTCAATGATTTCCACCCAGCAGCTACAAAATTTGTGGGCATTTAAGTGTTTGTTTTAAAGACAGACAAATGTCCTTCTCATCTCACGGGTGTGTTTCAGAGAAGGATAGAGCAGTTGGGCTCGAGCACATAACGAAGATAGGGCACTCCTACTCATTCTGGGGTCCTTTATGCGCTGACAAGGTGTTTTCCACAGCGAAGGACCCTACAGAACAGTCTGCGCTGCCTGTGAGTGCGGCGATGCCATCTCCTGTTGGGTTTTTTTTGTGTCTAGTGAGAACCCTGTGAGCAGAGGCTGCTCTCTGGCTTCCTCAGCCCCATGGCGGGATGTGGCCTGGGCTCGCCAGTTGTGCCAGGAGGAGGGACGTTGCCACAGCGTTGGGCTGTGATGGGTGACTGATCCCCGTCAGGCGTACTGAGGGGAGCGGTAGGCGTGCTGGCGTCTTTTGCCATCGGGTTCTCGGTGTCCGCGTACAGGGTGCTGATGGGGTGGTTGCCCTGGGTGTCAGTTAGACTACAGGTGTGGGAAGGTGAGCCCGTCTCCGGGTCTGTCAGCCACACTGCGGGGCTGCAGCAGGAGCTGGACTCTGCCTGTCAGTCCTACTGGGGGGGGGTGACAAGGGCTGGTCTCCGAGTGACAGTCTCACTGGCGTGGTTGTGTCAGCCTCAGGGGCGTGTGACAGGTCAGGGGACAGGGCTGGTCTCACAGCGTCTCAGTCGTGTTGGAGGTTGGAGCAGGCGCTGGTCCCTGGCTGCGTCAGTCACACAGGTGTGTGTGACAGTGGGGCAGTCTCAGAGTCTCAGTCACACTGGGAGAGTGACAAGACTGGTCCCTGCTGGTGTCAGTCACAGAGGGGTGTGACAGAGGCGGTCCTTGCTGGTGTCAGTCACACTGGGGGTGTGACAGGGGCGGTCCCTGATGGTGCACCCTGGGGGTGTGACAGAGGCGGTCCTTGCTGGTGTCAGTCACACTGGGGGTGTGACAGGGGTGGGTCCTCTGCCTGTGCCTGTCCTACTGAGGGTGTGATGGCATCTGGTCTCCAGATGTCAGTCACACTGGGGGCGTGATGGGGGCTGGTGTCTGGCTGCATCAGTCCCACTGGGGGAATAACAGGGACTGGTGCCTGGGTGTCAGTCACAGTGGGGGAGTGACAGGGGCTGGTCCACGACTGTGTCACTCCCACTGCGGGGTGTGAGAGGGGCCAGGCCCTGGCGGTGCCAGTC
>NW_009650188.1:4177506-4177822 GCF_000708025.1 Charadrius vociferus | reverse complement strand
GGGCAGCGTGAGCTTTCCGCCCGCTCGTCGCCCTTCCGCCCCGCGAAGAGGGACAGCCCTTGGGGGAAGAGGTCTGGGAAACCCCCTTCGCGGGGTTTTGGGGTAGCTCGAGTGGAGTGCTGTGTTTCAGTCAGAGCTGCTGGCTCAGTTTCCTCTTTAATCAGGAAAGGAACCCTTAGAGAGTGTATCTTTTCCTGGGGCGCCACTAAAAAAAAAGTCTCACGCCTAATCAGGCACTCCAGTAAAAATCCTTTATGCTGAGTGGTTATTTGAGTAGATCATCAGACGTTTTTCTGAGTCAACCTATTAATCCAAG
>NW_009650188.1:4173532-4177447 GCF_000708025.1 Charadrius vociferus | reverse complement strand
TTTAACAAGCTTGCGTGTGCATTTTTGTGGGTTTTCAAAACTGAGTGTGTATAATGTGTATGTGCAGATAACAGATACATCTCTAAAACCACAGCCTGTCACTGCAGAAAGCCATAGGGTATGAGGATTCTTGCATTTGTACCTTCAGACCTACACCCGAAGGGTCAGGTTCTTGGTTTGCAGACTCCTTTATCGTCTTGCAAGTCCAGCACTTGAATTGAGCTGTGAGAGTTGGGCTGGGGATGTTTGCAAAATCAGACAATGGTTTTGCATAGAAATGTGCTGACTGTCTACATCAATATGTGCAAAGGAAAATGCGTGTTTGAGAAACCAAAGCAAGCCAGAAAGTTATTACTTGACTAGTCTGCTTTTTGCAGTCCTTGCTTAGTTTCTTCCTCTTAATTGTTCCATGTTTTTTACAGCTTGACTCTAGATTTTGTAACTGTGTCTGACTTCTGCTGTATTTAGGACTTGTTTTCTCAATGTGTTCCTTTCTTCTGAATGCCTTGTTTACAAGATGCCAGTTGACTGGGACCCAAAGACCTAGAAGATCCTGGCAGGTTTCAGAGAAAAAAAGCATGTTAACGGTAACAGGCTGGATAGAGATAGTGGAACAATTCCTTGCTCCAGGTGATTTGAGAGAGGACAGCATCAGAGATCCTGAACCTGCTTTCAGTTATGCTCTCAGCAGGGTACTACTGGAGTGTTGGCTGCTTGCTCGCTCTCTCTGTGGCTGTAGCACGTTGCATGTGGTGTAATCAGCTTTGGTAGGAGAGCATTTGCTGTTGGGTGCTGTGAGCGTGTTCTTGCAAAATTCAGTATCTCTAACAGTAAACGGCTATTGCTTAGTCTTTCACCAGAGTTCAGTGTGCTAAAGGGACCCCATCTTTCCCCAAGGAGTTAAAAGTTCAAGCTTCAGCCAAATATCAGTTAAGTCTCTGAATTTAGCTCCTACTTAGAAGAAAACTTGCGGGTTTTTTTGGTTTTATTTTCTGTAGACGAATCTGAAGCTCTCACTTGTTTAAAGTGTTTATGGCAGTCCTAAAACAAAGTAGCCAGATGTCGGGGGAGAAACCTGTATGACCAATAAAAATTCAAATTTGATGGGATGTGATTTTAAACCCTTCATAAAATATATTAAGCTCCCATTGTGACAGTAAGCAAGTTTGCACTTTATAACAAATTTTAATGGAAACATGGGAGTGTAGAGTATAATCCTTTAAATATTTTAAAAATGACTCCAAAGCAGATCTGACTGACAAATCTGACATCTGTCTTGACAAACTCTTTACATTTAAAACACATAAAAGTGAGGGAGCATAAATAAAAAGAGGGATTTGGGATCCATATATGTGTGTTGGGAATATAAATGTGGGATGGGTACAAAGCACCAGTAATGTAATTTTAAGAGGAATCATGTATTGTAAGGACATAGGTGTTTCACTTATTTTTCTGCCACCTTCTCTTTGAGGATTACAGCTTATTTTTTGTGTGTGCTGGAGTAACTCATCAAGGCTGATAGGACAGGCTTAGAGTGCAGAATTTAATGAAATTATGTGCTTATAAATGCAACATATGAAATAGAAGGCAGAGTACATTTTAAATACATCGGTATTAGAAGGAAAAAATAGAATATGTGGAACTTGATAGAGCTAATTGTATTTGTCTGAAGACCAGTATACATGAGACAAGACCTCTAAAATTAGTTTTTTATTTTAAGGTGAAAGGGAAACACTAGTAGAGTGGCCCATTCTTCATTACTGAAAGCAAGAGGCTAGTTTTGGGACTCTGCTCATGAATTTTATGAGTGTGTTGACACTTTTGTTGGTTTAAATGTTGGGGTGTGTACGTGCTGGTTTTATTACCTTGCCATAGAAACCCTTTTCTGTCTCCTCAGACCAGCTTCAGAAGATGCAGTGCACAGAATAGAGTTGCCCTGGGTCCTTGATCTAACCCATGAGACACCATTTGGAGTGTTCTGCATTATTTATTACTACTAAAGTATTTTCAATTAAACTGACATCTTGAATGCTAACTTTGCCTGGCAGATAATGAAAGTCTTGTTTCTTTTCTAAGGGAGCTGAGCTGAAAGAAGCCATCTGCGAGAGATCACAGGAATTTGTACTGCTTGTCTCCACAATTACTAACAAGTAAGCATTATATGATATCATAGGATGGAGGTGGACTTGGTTTCTGTTAATGACAGTTGTCACGCAGGTGAGGAACACTAAGGTGATTCCAGACAAACCCCAGAAAGGGTGGGTTGCAAAGCCAACCTGCAGCTGGAGGAAGGTTACTCACCACCACCTAGTTCTGGGTGCATCCTGCTAGACCTTTGTCCAACAAGAAATCCACATAGAACTGCAGTGAGAAGGAGGCCTTTGAAACTTACTACCAGAAGTGTAATTCAACCAACTTTGACCTGCATTGTGAAGATGAATGTTTGGAATGCTTTTCCTCTGAACACTCTGAGGAACCTCAAGAAGGGATGAGTGAGGATGATGATAGCATCGTTCTTATTGATGCTTTTGAGGAAGAGGAGGAGGACCTGGAGCCTCTGGAGATGCTTTCATCATTTCCTCCATGGTCCCTGTGAGAAAGAACGTTTTTTGCTGGCATTATGCTATTTCTTGGCAGCTGCAAGAGGTAAAATGCTGCCACTGTATCATGTCGAAGTCAAAAGAAATGTGCAGTTGTGGGCTATGGTCAGGACTAGCTGGAGTCATCTGGGAATTTACACTTGTAAGACATACATGTTAAATTAGAGCATTTGTGCGCATGTGGTCTCTAAGTTACGGTGGTTTTGTCTATATTACCACCACACTTTGGTGCTGGTTTTGCAGAAGCGTTACTGTTAGGCTGCACAGCCCGCTTGGCCAGAACGACTCATCCATCTCTTCTCTCCATACATCCTCTCACATTTTAATGCATTAGGTGTAATAAACCGTGATTTGGATTTTTTAAAAATGGCCGTTTGTCATCTGCACCCCGTGCAAACATGCTTGGCTGCGGAGATACTGGTGCCGTATGTGCTTATATATTACTAGAGTTTTCCTTATGAGTAGTGATGAATGAGGGGAGGGTTGCGTGCTTGTCTTCCATAAGGGATGTGGAAGGGGTACATGATTGAAGGGGAATGTGGAAGAAAGCCATTACCTTGCCCAGCTACTGCAATGCAGTAAGAAATGTCTAAGAATTTTAAGTTCAGAAAAATGATAATAACAAGAATGAAAAACTGAGGGTTTTTAGTAGTTTGTGAGAGTTGGAATGATGGTTCTTTCTCTGCAAGGTTCACCATACTAAGCAGCATGTGGGTTTCTCCTGGATTCAAGGACTGTCATTAAAGGAATGCTGCTAATTTATTTTTTAACTGCCTAATCTGAAGAAAATGAGCTGCCACTTACTGTGCTCTCAAAAGTAGCTCGCTTTTCCGTGTGAAAGGAGTAGGTACGTTTCTTTTCCTCACCCTCAACTCCCAGCAGAGTAGTTTCTGGTTTCATGTTTATTTTTAGAGAGATCTGTGAGATCACAAAAATGTAGAACTTGGAGTGTTCTTATAGACCGTATTTGCATGGTAGCAGTGTACGCTCTTGTTCATTTTTAATTTCAGTTCTGTATTTGCTGTTAATTGTAGAAGCCCATTTCCAAAACCTGTAGGAGTTTTGTTAAGAAAAAGACAGCAAGAATGCTGCATACACAACGCGCAACATAACTGCAGCGTTGAAAGCAGGATCAATCTCTGCGAGGTTACACAGGGAGAGTAGTTTCGATTGCAGGAAGCGCAGAACTGGTCAGCACGATAATGGGGGGAAGAGATGCAGAGTGCTGGGGGGACTGGGTCAGGGACCACTGGTTGTAGTTGAAGAGAAGCTGTTGGGAGTTTCCCAACAGCGCTCCTGGGGGATCAGACTTTGG
>NW_009650188.1:4172336-4173517 GCF_000708025.1 Charadrius vociferus | reverse complement strand
CGGTAATGATGGGAATGTAAAAATGGACATGTGGGAATGAAATGTGCTGACAGGGAGTATGAACAGGAGGGAGGGCTGCAGAGCCACGGAAGAATGGGAAGTCTTCCAGAAATGGTGGTAGAGAAATGATGAAAATTTCTGCTCCAAATTGCTGTTGGGGTTGTTCAGCCTGGAGGAGGCAAGGCTCCGGGGAGACCTTATAGCAGCCTTCCAGTACCTAAAGGGGGCCTACAGGAAAGATGGGGAGGGACTCTTTCTCGGGGAGTGTAGAGATAGGACGAGGGGGAATGGTTTTAAACCGGGAAAGGGTAGATTTAGATTAGCTCTTAGGAAGAAATTCTTTACTGTGAGGGTGGTGAGACACTGGAACAAATTGCCCAGAGACGTTGTGGATGCCCCATCCCTGGAGGTGTTTAAGGCCAGGCTGGATGGGGCTTGGGCAACCTGGTCTAGTGGAAGGGGTCCCGGCCCATGGCAGGGGGGTTGGAACTAGATGATCTTTAAGGTCCCTTCCAACCTAAACCATTCTATGAAATTGCTGGGTTATCAGCTACAAGGGATGAAGTAAAGGAGCCCAAGGCAGCCTACAGACTGTGATCATACTGTGGCTTTGAAAAAGGCAAATGGAATCCTAGGACAACTTCCATGAGGGGTAAGCAATAGTGCTGCTGTGAAAGGTGCTGGTGAGACTTCGCTGAAGATCCTGAGTGCAGTTCTGGGCGCTGGGGGTGAAGAAGTATTCATGCAAGGTGGAAGTGAGACACAGAAATCGGGGATGTGGACAGAGTCTTCCTTAGGAGAGCAGCGCCCGTTCCTTCCGGCAAAGCAAAGCTTGAAAGTGAATCCAATCACTGCCAAACTTCTGTGGGAAGATGCTCATGGCTGGGGTGGGGGGGGAGAAGAAACAACCGTGAATTGCTGCAAGCTGGAGTTGGGGCAAAGGCACCGGCGGTTCAGGAGAGCCTTTCACCCACCACTTGACCCACCTTCATGTTTCCCCGCACCTCCCGACCCCGCCGGCCGCTGCCGCACCGGTTTGAAACTGGCGCCGGAGCCGAGATTGAGGCGGGGATGGGGGTCCTTGCCCACCCCCCCTCGGCGTTACCGGAGCGTAGGGCTGGCGGAGGAGGAGGAGGAGGTGGCGGGTGGGCTGCCCGGGTCCCGCCCCGCTGCTGGCAGCC
>NW_009650188.1:4134349-4172213 GCF_000708025.1 Charadrius vociferus | reverse complement strand
GGGTGGGACGGTCCCCTGCGCCACCGGAGAAAGTTTGGGGTCTCGTTCTGCCGGGGAGGGGGGGGAGGTGAGGAAAAAAAATATAATATTTTTAATCTATTTATTTTAGTTTTAAATTTTTTTTATGATTATTACTATTTTAAGCCCACGTTGTGATTGAGATATTCCCCCCCCGTGTGGAACCAGACGGGCCTTGGTCAGGGAGTTTTCTTAAACCAAACAGTGCCAGCCTGCCTTGAAAAGTTGGGTTTTTTTTCTTCAACAAAGGAAATAGATGGGTTATACCCGAGTTGGCGGTGTGCTGCTGGAGGTGAGGAATAGTTCCACTTCTCCTGCACGCGGTATTAAATTAACGGGAACAGTCAAAGTTGGGGTGTGTGTGACTTGAACCAGTCTGTTCCAGGCAGTGACTAACGAAGAAGACTTATTCAGGCTTGTTTTCTGTATCGCAGCAGAAGAAAGCGCAGCTTGTGTCTCTGATGAAGCTGGCCATTCTGAGATGTGAATAAGATCTTTCACTTAATAATGCATGTTGCTCTGGTGCCTTTATAACTGTTTAAACCTACTGAAACGAAATAGGCAAGCTTTACGTATGCATGGAAATACAGAAATATGTACGTTTTTACATGTATGTGTTTTTATATATCTATGTGCTTGTATTCAGAGAAGTCTTACCTGCACAACAGCAGTTAAAAGGAAGTGTAGAAACAGTGGGAGTAAAGGGAATATGAAAAGTGGGTGTGAAGGAGAAGGTGGGGGTCAGAGGAGCAGCCAAGGTATCTGTCAGGATGCGAAAGATGCAATTTCTGAGCTTAGACTAGCGATTCAGTGTGAATGCAGGTTTAAACCAAGTGAGTGAAAGCTCCCTGTGGAGCTGCTGTCAACAGAGGCTGCTGGGACAAATCTAGAAAACCTTTTGCAAATCCATGCTTTGATATGGCATCTTCTTCACAAGAAAGTTTGTGACTCAGGTGGGTATTTCTGACCAATTAATTATGATTGCTCATATTTTCTGCTAGCGAGGCCGGTCTGCAAAGGGAGTTTACGCAGAGAATTTGAAGCTGTTCCAGTGGGCCAGCGCTGGAGGATTACTAGCTGTGCTTTGAAGCCTGGGAGGACGATTAGTAAGCTTTCTGAACAGCTCTTTCGTGTCTTTCCTTGCACGTGTCCTCTTTGCATGGTGCTAGCTGGTAGTGGTCCAGGGACCCCAAATATCCTCAAGGCAGTTACAATAATGCTGGTCAGGATGGGAAGCCAAAGGCACTCCCAAGCTCTTCTGACCCCCTTTCTGCACATTGCTTCTGGGTTTGGCCATTTGACTGACACATTTTCTGGGTCTCATTGCATTATCTAACTAATTTCTGAAAGAAAACATTTTGCGACTGGTTGGTTATTTAGCAAGATCAAAACAAGGATTAAGCATGAATCCTCAGAAAAAGAGCTGTGGTGGGGGCGGCTATAGTGTAGGGCTTTGCCTGAAGTGTTTGCACCCCAGAGTTTTGCAGATTTCTCGTCTTTAGGTGAATTTGAAATGGAAATTATTTATCAATTTATATTTGTAGTGAAGACTGGATTATGATAGAGATTTTATCTTCATTAAATGTAGTCTGTCTGTATTTTGTATGCTGAAGGTATATTTTCTACATATATAATAGTAGAGGACTGTTTCTGCTACTGCATAACTAATAGTCTGTTCCATTCTTTTAATCGGGGAAAAAATCATCACTGTGGGAACTTTATCTTATGTTAATATCAGAAAAATCCCTTATGAAAAAGGTGTTTTATTTTCTAGGGAGGACTGTAAAGAGAGCTGAGAATGAGATGGACTTACCATGAAAGACATGAAGCTCTTGGTGTACCCATCATGGGTGAGCTGCAGATGAACACAGCATACACCTCAGAGGATGGATGTGAATGTGGACTGGGACTCTGAGAATAACATTTGTGACACAGGTGAGAAGCATTCAAATTTTTCCAGAAAGACCACTAAGCAGGTGGGCCACACATCCAGCCTCCAGAAGGAGGTAGACATGAGTTACTCGCAGACGTGCAGTCCTCGTTGCAACTCTGCTGGACCTTCAGGTAAGCAGGACCTTCCTGCGGAGTTGCAGCGTGAAGAGAAAGAAACCTATGAGACCTACTACCAGAAACGAGGTGAGAGTACAGCTGGGGTATTTGTCCCTTCCAGTACCAAGTTTGACCTGCAGTGTGAAGATAAAGATTTAGAGCACTGTTCCTCCGAGCGGTCCAAGAAACCACAGAGAAGACTACGTGACGATAACGAAAATACCATTCTTGCTGATGTGTTTGATGAGGACCCAGAGCCTATCTCTGAGGAAGCTTTGCCTTATCAGTGCAAGAAGTGTGGTTCCTCTTTCCAGGGTATGAGGGAGCTGCAGGAACATAAGCAAACTCACCTTGTGGAAAACTCGTACCGATGTCCCGTCTGTGCCAAAGAGTTCTTCCGTGCGGCAAACTTGCGGATGCACAAGCTCATTCATTCTAGCGACAGGCCACACAAATGCCCAGAGTGTGACAAAGGTTTCATTCGCACGGCTGATGTCTGGAGGCACCTACGCAACGTGCACAAGATCGAGCGCTCCATGGTGATCTTGGGAAACGGCATGGCTAGGAACCCGTGGTCAATAGTGCACCGTAACCAACACACTGTTGAGTATAGTGATCAGCCATGTGCAGAAAACCAAAAGTCTGAGGAAGACGACTATAAACCTTATGCCTGTCCAACGTGCGGCAAAGGTTTCGATAAACCTAACCTGCTTTCCAAACACAAGGTGATCCACCGGCAGGACAAGCCCTATAAGTGTCAGGAATGTGGTATGGCGTTCGTCCAGCTGCTCAGGCTGAAAAGACACCAGCAGACTCACTCTGGAGAGCGCCCCTTCTATTGCGAGGAGTGCGGAGGGACGTTCACCCGGCTGGCATCGCTCCAGCGCCATCACCGCATCCACACTGGAGAGAAGCCTTACTCTTGCAATTACTGTGGTCATTCCTTCACCGAGTCAGGTACCCTACGGAGGCACGAGCGCACACATAAATTGGACAAATCTTAATTCTTAAGCTCGCTTATGATTGTGGTCTCCTCGGTTGCTTCTTACCTGAACGAGGCCTGCTCAGTTGGGCTGGAGAAAGCACTCAACCGCATGCGCTCTGGCCAGTCCAGACCTATTTCCCAGCAGTGGCTGATAGGGAACACTACATCACAGCAATCTCTGGAACCTGTACTGGTAGAGATTGCACTCACTGGCTTTGAACTGGCTTTGTGTGAAAAAATAACCTAATTACCACTGAGTAATGAAATGTGAGACTTGTGAAGACTGAAAGCACTCACATGGGCTAGCGCTGTCCCAGTTCGCTGAACTGACGATGCATCAGCTTGAGCTTGTTGCAAGGATGCATGGGCTATGAGACTTCCCTCTGCAGTCTTGCTCACTGGATAAATTGGCCCTGCCCTCTGGAGTGTGATGGCTCTTTGGCACTGGGTTTGGAGATCTGTTGTTGCGGGTCTTTGCTAAGTCAGAACAGTCCAGCATTGTCCCTCTATCCCTTCTCTCCTTGCATTCTGCTGAGTTTCTCTTTCCATTACCTTTTTTTTATTTGGAGGGGAAGTATCATGTTGGTTATTTAAAAAAAAAAAAAAAAAGCCAACCACAAAACAGTTCCTTAATAAACTCAACAGTTAACAGCTGTAAATGTTTTGTAAATGTTTCTATCTAAGGGAGTACTGATCCCTTTCGTGTGATTAGCTGAATGTCTGTTAATAATGGAAAGAGTTATTTTCACTATGACGGTGCATGTTCGTGGGGTGAGAGATTTGGGTACATTTGTGCCTCTGATGAAACTGTGCACTCTAAATCTGTCCAGCTGTGTATTACAGTAGCAAATGTTTGAGAACACAAAATTCCAAGAGCAGCAGAAAGGCCAAATTTAAGCCACCTTTGCTACTCATTGCACAGGAGTCTTCTTCATTTAGACGTTTTCACCCATAAGGAAGCTTCTCATAACAAAACCATGCTTTGTGTTCTGTGAGGTGACTGAGTACTACCCAAAGTGCCTGCTAGACTCTTTGCTTTGATTTAGATTCAAATGTTTAGTGAAGAAAAGTTTCCCTAGAAACTAGCCCTGCAGACTGAGGCAGGTGCTGCCAAATACCCAAAAGCTGTAACTTCGAGAGGCATGTATTGCCTTAGTTATGGCAGTGGGGTTTTTAATTTTGAAACTTAATAATGACACTTAATCTGCTGTTAACCGCTGTGGTAGAAGCATTCCGTTTGTCCTTAAGTTGCAGCCCTAATTTCCTTTCCGTGTCGGAAAGCTTTGCTTCCTTTCCCCTGCCAGCTGCCGTAATTTCACTAATTTCTTTCTAATTCATTCTGCCTTTTCAGCAGGAAGTTGTGCAGCAGAGTGAGAGTAAAGCTTCAGGGTAACCTTTGTGTTTACTACCACCTATTTAATGTAAAGCACAGATTGTGCCGTTTGTTTGCATATTTCATCGGGTGAAAAATAACTGTTGCCTTGCCCTGGATTTCTGTGGAGTCACAAAGTCCAAGCTGTGTGTCTCAGAACTTGGGCTAAATGTGGTGCTGTTTATGGGTGATGGCTGCTCAGCACCTTCCACCCATGCAACAGCTGAGCAGGTGTTTTACAGCTGTGGGTACTGTAGTGTTTGATGTGAGGTCCTTGGCTCAGATTGAGTTTTTTTTTGAACCGCTGTCCTCAGCCACACTTCAGCTTGATTGTGAATGGGAGACTGATTCTCCCGACCTCGCTAATGGGTCATTTTAATTTCATTCCTCAAAGAAGTCTCCATATTAGGAAACCGATCGGCATCCCACTTCTTAGGGATGTGTTATGTTGTCTCTGAAATGATGTACGTTTGTTAAGCAGGTATCTCTGCCAGGATGGCTCTGGACCCTGCGCTACAACTTCCCCAAATTCCCTTCTGCAGGTAGTTCCAGTACAATTTTAGGTTTCTGAGGCTTTTGACAGGGCCCCTTAGCAAAGGGTCGGTCTTATCTGAGGGCTGCTTAGCCTCTCTAAGAGGAAAGATCTCTAAGCGGAAAGAATCCTGTCTGAAAGGAGACTGTGGGTAAACAATCTGCAAAGAGAGGTCATCAGTGCTGTTCTGCAGGGACCATGCTGTTCAACACAATTTGAAATGACCTAGAGAGAAGGCAGATAGCAAGGTGACAAAGCCATTCCAGAAGCTATCATGCATGAAGTTTCCACCCTCATCTTCTAAACCCATTTTGGAGTTGTCAGCTATAGTCTCCCCTTTTCTGCATTCTGCTTCTCCCTTTGGTGTGCAGTGCTCTTGCCGTAGGGGGTTTTTAATATCCAATTAAACTGCACCACTATGCACACCTTTATGTTGTGTGACTGTTCTGCTTAGACAGTTGTGGTAATTGGGAACATCTAGTTATTCTGCTTTTTGGTGGTAGCAATTGGTGGAATTTGTACTTGTAAGAGCGTAATGGTGAAAGTGTTTTCAACAAAGCTCTGTTTAATGGGAAGAGTAAATGGTTGGTGAAATTAAAACTACTAGGCTTAACTAAAAGGTTATTAAAAAGATACTTGCCTGGAAGGTTGACTTGCATATAAAGTGCTTGGATGTGTGAAAGAAGTAATTAAAATGTGTGATGGTTTCTGGGAAAAGTGTGTTGAACGCTCTTCAAAGAAACTTCCGCTGACTCCTGTGCAAGTTACAGGAAATCCCTTGGAGCTTAATTTAACCCGGAGATCGTCACTTGTGCACTTTACATTTTTAATTATATTAAAAGGTTTGGAAATCTCTCCCAGGCCCTGATGCTCTTACAGGGTCAGTCTGAGTTGCTGATAGCCCACAACAGACACAGCCAGTCACGATATCTAGCTGAAACAGGACAAGTGATAGTGAGCAAATACACCTGCTCTAAAGCATTGCTTTGTTAGAGAGGTTTTGAAGTGTGTGGTTTCAGCAGAAGTAATTTTTCTTTGTTCAGAGTAGCCAGAGTATCTGTTAGCTCATTTTCATCTGTAAAGGCCATGGAAGAACCCATTCCCTTTGATGCGGTGCTGTGCAGAGGACTCACTCGTAGGCCCTCAATGCCGGGGCATTACTAGAAGCACTTGGACACAGGCACAGTGCTGGAGCTCTGAACTAGGCAGGGGATCCCAACTGTGTGAGTACTTCTGATTGCTGAATGGTGTTTGTGAACAGTAGAACGCAGAAATACCCTTTGCTCTTTGCCAATTTTCTTGTCCCCTCACTATATCGCTTCTGCCCAACTCATTTCCACCACAGGAAAATTGTCTGACGTTTAAGAAGTTAGAATAGCTCCACCACTGGAGACTCCTGGCCCTCACTGACCTGGAGTCACTGGCCAGTCCTTGGCAGCCACGGTACTATTTTCTTACTTTGTTAACAAAGGTGTTGCATGGTAAATATGCCCATGCTTCTGGAGTGTAGCTGTAGCACCTTCACAAAGGAAAAGTTACTACTGTACAGTCTTTTTGCTCCTCTGTATACCATCATCCTCCTCTTACACTATTTGCCTTCTGTTGGCGTGGAGGAGTCCAAAGTAGGAGTCTGATGTAAACAGGGAGCACTAGGCAATCCATCATTTGTCAGTTAATCTGAGCAAAAGGCATTGAAATCTCTGGAGCAGGCAGCTTTTATTTAAAGTGAGGCTTCATCATGTGATTATCTGCCTCTGATCTTGTAGTTTCTGTTGGCATAAGGAGCCCTCAGTGTGATTTTCCTGCTTAAAGACTGAAAAAGACCAGGGGCTGAGATCTCATCAACAGAATGGCAAATAACTAGCATTTCACTAGCATAACATACTGGAAGTAGAAAAGAAAACAATGTTTTTATTTGGTGATCCCAGATGGGTCTGATGCTTTGAGAATCATAGAATGGTTTAGGTTGGAAAGGACCTTGAAGATCATAGAGTTCCAAGCCTATGGCAGGGACACCTCCCACTAGACCAGGTTGCCCAAGGCCACGTCCAGCCTGGCCTTGAACACCTCCAGGGATGGGGCCTCAACAACCTCTCTGGGCGACCTGTTCCAGTGCCTCACCACCCTTAAAGTGAAAACCTTCTTCCTAATGTTTAATCTAAACCTGCCCTCTTCCAGTTTAAAGCCATTCCCCCTCGTCCTATCACTACATGCCCTAATAAAAAGTCCTTCCCCAGCTCTCCTGCAGAAGTTAAAAAAAATGTGGGACTGTGCAAGGCTAGAGTCCTCTTAAAAGAGCAGCCACTGAATGGGAACTAGCCTATGAAGTAGGTAATAAAAATCTCTGTACCAGAGCACAGCCCACCTGTAAATTCACTGTAGGATGGCTGTGCTGCTGAACTCCTCCCTACTACGTGAGAATGTCGTTTTCCAGAAGAGGGTATGCTCAAATGAATGTGCTCATGCATTTCATGTAATGGTTTTCCTCTTGTTTATCTGCTAGAAGAAAACATCAGAGCTATCAACTCCTTTTCTCATTAAGTGTTTTATCTTAATTGTTGCTTATGTGCTTCAAATCTGAAAGCAGGAGTAGTGATTTGTTCTGAGCAGGTCTGTTTCTGTACAAGCTACCAGCACACATCTTGTTGGCTGCAAGGGACTCTTAAGAAATACATCCCTGGGCTCAGAGCCATGCACAGGTAACAGGAAGGTAGACTAGCCACCAGCTTGCCGTTTGACAGCTCTTCCTGATAACTACCTGGCATGTCTTAAAAAGAAACGTCTTCCTTGATGGAAGGATGTTCTTTGTTGAGTGTGGTAAGTTTTACCCCAAAAGAGTCTGCACGTTTTGCTGGCCTGCTTGCCCAGCCTCCGTTTTCCTGCTTGAAAGAGGTTCTGCGAATTTTCTCCTTCCTCAATACTTTGACTGTTATTGCTGCTCCTGAAAATACTGCTGGCGTTGTCAGCAGGGATGGTTTGGTGAGTTCAGTGAGTTCTTTTGGAATACCTTGTGGATTGACAGCAGTTTAGAAAGAGGAGTTACTAAAACCTAAGGTGTCAGCAGTTGCTAAAGGATTTGGTCTGAAGACTTTTGCTTGGTAAGTGGTGTGAGTGGTGGATGACTTGTTTTCCTTGTTTGGGGAAAGGAATTGGGAGACAGTACAATACAGCATTCAGTCTTCTAGAGCCCAAGATTATAGTGTGACCTAACTGACCTTCCTTGTGGGACCTCTTAGGAAGATTGCTGGTATGTATGTCTTAGTACTTGCATTTAAGAAGCTCTTGGACCAGTTGTTAGCTAGATTTCATATTTATACCTCACTTGTTTAAAAAGAAGATGAACTTGCTTGTAGAAGTCTTGTCTGCTGGCTGCAAAATGGTTTGCCCCAGGAGCCTGAAAAAATGAAGGCATTGACTTTTGCATCGCGAAAAGTCTGTACTCTAACGTGGTTCAGTGCAACCCCACAGAAGTATTTCTGCTGGGACAGTGTTATCTCTGCTGGATGAAAGCTGACCTTGCCAGAAAGCACGGCTGTGTTGGAGCGCTGTGGGAAAATCTGGGCATTTAACACCACACCGCCTCAGCTGCTGGCACCAAATCCAACAGACTGGGGACGTTTTTCTCCTGGTGCAGTGTGCTTTGAGAGATGCTTCCTTCCCAGAGAGCTGGGAGGTTGGGGGCTGTGTTTCTAAAGTACAGGGAGATGGTTAGCTGGTCCCGTCTTCACCTGCACGTCAGCTCCTGGTTACAGCACAGCAGCACACGAGCACAACAGAAGTGCAGTACGTGGAGAAGGCTGAGGTCCGTGTTTGTGACTGTGGGCCTGTGGGTGGAACCCCTGCTGAGACAAGGCTGCCAGCACACTCACTGAGAAGCCTCCCGCCAGCCTTTGCTTCTCATGTACCAAAACTCACCCCTAGAATCACCTGCAGGTGTGGGTTGAGGTACAGGAAGACATCTGTGAGTAACTGCAAGACCTTATGTCCTGCTTCACTTCTGAACATGTGCAGATGCACAGTCCTTGTATACGGTAATGAGCACTGAAATACGCTATGGATCTGTATAAATACCTGGATTTGCTCAAGATCACAGCAGCACATCTGAGCTGAAAGCACAAGACGTTTTCTATTAGACTGCTCATGGCATACCCAAGTAGAGAGAGAGTATTTATTTCCAATGTATTCACTTGAACTATAACAGCAGCTTTAAAATAGCTCCAGGACAGGAGAGTTCATGTAAACACAAAGAATATCCCCAATTTTAACTACATTATTCCTTCTCTGTTTTTATACTATGACACAGCATCCAGTTTGTAATGATCAAACAGTAATCCCTGCAAGAGTGAAAAATAAAGCTAGGCTCCCCCCATCCTTGGCAGCCACAATACTATTACAATACAACCACATTTATTATAAGCACATTTATGTATCATCATTTGCAGATATATTTACATGCCTTCAATAGCAGCGCATGGCCAGGTGGTGTGGGACCGGGTGCGACTCTTCAGGTTTTTACCACCGTGAAGGGCAGGATAAGAAATCCAGAAGCAGTACCCAAGCAATGCAGGACATCCTCCCAAAGTGCAGGGGGGTAGTGCTGGCAGCAATGCTGTTGTAAAGGTCTGACCCAGTAAGGCGGCAAGGTGAAAGGCCTCTGCTCCTCTCCGAACTGGAAACAAGGACAGCTCTCCTTTTGGATATGCTCCCTCAAATTGATGGGATTTTCTGCTGCCATTGAGACGGAAGACAGCCAGCTCTGAGTGAGGGAAGTCCTGGCTTGATCTATTTCATTCATACTCTCAAAAGGGGGAAGCAATTTTGGGGGGCTTTTAGCAATTTCCACTGCAGAGCCTTGCTGAGTGCGTTGTGCACTCGCCTGTCTTTTGCCCTGACTTCCTTTTTATTTCACAGTTTGCTATATAATTGCTTTTTTGCTTCTCTCATCAGGAAACGCCCTTGAGGAAGAGTTTTAAGTGACTTTTCTGTCTTGTCTTGTAGAGATTTTGCTGGCTGACTTTGTACAGACCTATAAAACATGACCACCACCCCTGGCAGTGGAAATGATGAAGTCAGTCTAGCATGCACCTTGCTTATCCTTCCAGACTGGTCCCCAAACCCTCCCTGGAAGAGCTTGCATGCAGGAGGTTGGACAGGCTGAAGCAGAGTGATACAGACTCTGGAGGAGCACACACCAGCTATGGTTCTGGACTTCATCCCTCACTTGCTCATGTTGTGGGTGAAGGGGATGCTCATCCTAAAACCACGGAGAGCCCTGTTTCCTTTCCAAGAGGTCAGTGCTAAACGCCAGCCCAGGGTATACTCAGCCTTGTTCCGCATGAGAGAGAGTAAAATCTGGGGATACTGTGACTCTGGAAACATCAGAAGCTTTCCTATACTGTTGTCTCGTGCAAACGTACCTGGCGTTGGGCTGGCATAGCAGGAGGGGTGGAAGGAAGGGCCAGAGACAGGGGTGCACTTGGGTGATGGGCTGAAGCATAAGCCAAGCACGGCTGCTGGAGGTAATGATGAGGGCAAGGATAACTTGGGGTTGTGTCAAGCATGAGGTTCATGAGAAGAGCATTCTGGGACTCAGGTCACAACCAGGCTGGCATCTGGTGAGTAGGCACTTAATAATCACTCTTTTCTTTTAGCTAATGAGAAAGGTGGAAGGGGCTTTCTGTTTTCTCACACATGCCAGGGCCCTTGCAGTAAAGAAGAGGTCGGCAAGGCACATCTGCTGTGTCCTCTGGCCATTCCTTGTCTTTCAGGCCCACCTCTGGTCCCCTGGGACACTGAGGTCAGGGGTTGTGACTTAAAAGTGAGAAGTAGCAGTATGTTTTATTGAGGTAGAAATAATAATTTGACAGAGTTTGATAATTCAATGGAATTCAACAAAGCTTAACAGTGGTTTACCAAGGTTCAGTAAGTTTGATGGCAAGATTCACCTTATTAATTACTGCATGGAAGGAACGTACAAAGGAAAATTGAATTAGAATTGGGTTAGAAGGATTCACAGAGACTGGAGATGCAAAAGAGTAAGGAACATTCCCGTTGAGTCACGAGGTTCAGAGTGGACCCCCATGCTTTCTAAACTCCTTCTCAGAGAGGAGTCTAGGTGCGGCTGGATCCCGTCTTTGTCCCAGGCTTGGTCAATGGTTTATGTCTAAAGGATTATATATGCAAAATTTATAATAATTAATATTGAGTAACTACATGGATTAGTAATGTTTCATTAGTATTAATTCTGCACGCTATCAGTCATTTACCAAAGATCTGTTCTTGGTAAAAGATCTCTCTGGCTCAAGGAGCAACCTTGAGAGGTGTCCCAGCTGAAGGGGATATCACCACCATGCAGCCATGCTGCCTACCAGGGAGAGCTCAAAGAAGGCTCACTTAGGCTGTCATATTTGTAGAATACAGTGCTTGGCTCGTAGTCAAA
The DNA here is from genome assembly GCF_000708025.1 of Charadrius vociferus. Classification (NCBI taxonomy): domain Eukaryota; kingdom Metazoa; phylum Chordata; class Aves; order Charadriiformes; family Charadriidae; genus Charadrius; species Charadrius vociferus. The sequence continues at coordinate 4,160,818 of NW_009650188.1, read as the reverse complement.
TTACATGCGATGGGAAAGGTATGCATGAGCCCCTTTGTACCCACAACTTCCTTTGTTCTTTGATAAATGAGTCTTGGAAAAGCCACACACTGTTCATGTGTTAATCATGTGATCGGTGTCCCAAGCTCTTATGCATCGATGCTCACTGCATCACTCTGCTCCTTTGTGGGTTTTCAGAGAACAGATTGAAACTAGAAGAGTTCTTGGCCCAGCTATGGCTCAGGCCTTTAACTCCTTTGGATCCTGTACCAAACTACTGTGAGTTTGGTTAAGGGGTCAAGTGCATCCATCACAGGGATGGATCTTTCTTCCCAAGCACTGTGTTCACAGAGTTGTGAACAAGAGCTGGGAAGTCCCTTTCCAGAGGTGGCCAGCTGAGTTCTTGGGAGGAGCTGGCAGCGTGAGCCCTATCTGCATGAGGATGCTCCAAGGTGGATTCCCATCCAAAGAACCACTTCCACTGCCTGAGAGGCTCAGATGCAGGTGGTACACCAGTGTAACTGTTGGGGAAGCAAATGATGCTGGACAGTAAGAGACAGCACGGGATGGGACTGCAGCTTCGTCATGGAGCTGCTCCCAGGCAGTTGCTGGAAAGACCTTTCAGGCAAGTGCTGTAAACCAGAAAGTGAAGCTCTGAGCCCTTCATGAGAATAACTTGAGCAGGGGGATCTGCCTGGCAAAATGTTGTTTGTCACCGAGTGAGGCTGGATAAACCAGGTACCAACAGCTAAATATCTTTGTCATTTGGAAAACCCTTGGGTTCTAGCATTTGGCAATGCAGCAATAATTAGCAATTAATTATCAAGAAAGGAAAAAAAAAAACCAGAAAAAAAGCCAAAAATGCTTCTTGCCCTTTTGTTCTTCGCAAGAGATGGGTAAGAACAGGATGTTCTCAGCAGTAACTTTTAATTATTTCACCACTGCACATCTCTCTTACACTGCAAGTTAGAAATGTCAGTTTAATTTTCTTTTAATTGCCTCAGCTATCAAGTACCTGAGAAATGCCATTTTTACCAACTGTCTAAGTCCCTGTTCTTGGTCTCAGAAAGCAGCTTATTGCTGTAGAAACACTCAGTGCACTTCTGCTTTGGAAAGAGTCTCTCCCCGGAGGAGAGTGAAAGGTGCAAATATTTTGCCTGTAATTACTGTATCCAGCATACTCCACGTGAAAGGAAAGGGTTGTGTTTTGCAACACTCATCTCATTGGCAGCACAGGAGGGTTCGGGCTTTGGTTTTGGTTTTCCTTGCCCGTTTCAATGTGGAATTTAAACCTGGCATGTGTTTGCTTAACCCACGGGGGTGTTGGGGTTTTCACTGTCCCATGAAATGCATGCAGCGCCTTTGCACAGCTGGGGCAGGGTGCTCAGCCTTGCCGGGGGCACAGGGATGGATCCCATGCTGGCCAAGTTGGGATCCTCTTTTCCTGGAGGGAGAGCTCTCAGAAATAAGTGATACACAAGTGGTTGAGCTCTGTCTCTTTCCCCTGTGCTTGGGCAACCTGCTTTTAGCCAACTGCCACCTCCTTCCCCGCCGGCCATGTGCCAGGGGCTGCCTGGGGTGCAGGGGCACTTGCAGCCCCAGATGTGGTTTTCCCCTGGCCGTGCTGGGGAGGCTAGGGCTCCTCCACACTGTGCCGGGAGATGTGGGCAGAGAATGGATTGAGAGTAGCCCTGAGGAGAAGGACTTGGGGGTGTTGGTGGATGAGAAGCTCAACATGAGCTGGCAACGTGCACTCACAGCCCAGAAAGCCAACTGCATCCTGGGCTGCTGCATCAAAAGAAGCATGGCCAGCAGGGCGAGGGAGGTGATTCTGCCCCTCTGCTCCGCTCTTATGAGACCCCACCTGGACCACCGTGTCCAGCTCTGGAGCCCTTAACATAAGAAGGACATGGACCTGTTGGAGTGGGTCCAGAAGAGGGCCACGAAGATGATCAGAGGGGCTGAAGCACCTCTCCTATGAAGACAGGCTGAGAGAGTTGGGGTTGTTCAGCCTGGAGGAGAGAAGGCTCCAGGGAGACCTTATTGAGGCCTTCTAGTACCTAAAGAGGGCCTACAGGAAAGATGGGGAGGGACTCTTTATCCGGGAGTGTAGTGATAGGACGAGGGGTAGCGGTTTTAAACTGAAGGAGAGTAGATTTAGATTAGCTATTAGGAAGAAATTCTTTACTGTGAGGGTGGTGAGACACTGGCACAGGTTGCCCAGGGAAGTTGTGGATGCCCCATCCCTGGAGGGGGTCAAGGCCAGGTTGGATGGGGCTTTGAGCAACAAGATCTAGTTGAACGTGTCCCTGCGCATGGCAGGGGGGTTGGATCTAAATCATCTTTTAGGTCCCTTCCAACTCTAACCATTCTATGATTCTATGATACCATGGTCTGTGCAGAGGGGCTGTTGGGGTCGATGGGCTGCTGTGCCGGTGCAGGAGGCCACCGTGGAGCTGCTGGTGCTGCTTGAGGGTGGCCATGTGGGCAAAAGTGTGGGTGCACTGGGGACAGGTGAAGGGTCGCCTGCCAGTGTGTGTGCGGCAGTGGCACACTTGTTTCTCTTGGTGGCTAAGGAGCTCGCGTGTTACAATGCCAGGTGAGCAGTAGCTGCTTCTTCCATTCCTGGAGGGCCCAGCAGAGAAAAGAGCTCCACATTAATGCAGAATCATGCAGTATAAAAAAAATATGGGCTTAATAAAGGTCACCTGGCCACACAGAGCACTTCCAGAGAAATAAAAATAGCAAGAGGGTGAGAAACCAAGGATGACATCTTGGAGCTGTGATGGTGAAGGTGGGAAAGCTGTCTGACAGCCCACCAGGCTGGCTCAGCAGAGCAGATGCCCTGTGTGCTGCTGGCAGGGAACGTGGGCAAGCCAAGCTGCCTCCTGCCCCTGGGCATGGAAGCAGCAGTGCAACTGCGTTTCTACTCCCCTCTTTTATGCAGAACATTTAAAGAGACTTAAAATCAGACCCTGACCACGAGCCAGATGCAACCAGCAACCAGTGGGTTTCCTGTTTGTGGGACACGCAGTGCTAAGGAGGGGAGGTTTGGCCCGTGATGGTTTTATTTTCGTTAGTGCTCTTTGCAATTTTGCAAGCACATCAGCGGGCTATACCCTGCTCTCATGCCCACATGTAAAAGGGCCCAAGGGGCTCATGTTGTTTGAGGAGTCTGAAGAGCAACGTTCATCTGCTTCCCGTGCTGCTGAAAGGCTGGGGAGATGTGGGGAGGAGGGCATCTGAGCAATCGCTTCTCAGGAAGTCAAAACCAGTTGCAAACCCCATCAGTGAAAGGGAGAAACCCCGTTCCTCTAACTGACAAGAGGTGCAGTGAATTACTGTTTGGATGCTGAATTACTCTTTGGATGCTGATTTACTAGTATCTCCCCAGCACTCTTGTTCAGAGGCTGCTGGATAGTTTGAAGCCAGCTGGCTGAGCCTGAGCGTGCCTGCTGCCGACAGGAACAGCGCTTGTGAGCACTGGGAATTGCCAGTACTGTTTTTGTCTATTTCCTTGCTCCCCAGGGGGAAATCTATGGACGGTGGTGTACAGGCTGCCCAGCCTGCTGCAGCCCACTACTGCAGAGATGTGGGAGGGCATCTGCAGGAAAGCCACTCACACACACCGTGACGGTGAACCTGTTTCCCCAAAGCAGCTTTCCAAAGTCAATAATCCACCCTTGGTCTGCACGGTGATGCCAGGGGCACGCGGAGGTCTCATTGCAGAAGGGAACAGACCCCAGGCCCTCTCTGGGGTCCCCCACCCAGGTTGCTTCCCATCACCCTCAGGCCTGCCTGCCTGTCCCCCCCCACTGCCTTCCCCCCAGTTGCCAGCTCCAACTGGCAGAGCCTTACCTTGATGGGTGAGCACGGGTGGGCAACTGGCCTGGCAGGAGCCTGCCCAGGGCCCCTGCGTGGGAGATGAAGGAGGTTGGCGCAGAGCATCCTGTGTAAGCATGCCGGTGTCTAGGTCACCCTTCTGCATCCAGCAGAGCAGCTGCAGAGCCTCCGGAGGTGGGGCCTCTTTCCTTGCCCCAACATTGCTGCCGGCATCCAAGAGAGCAGCCTGGGACATGCAGCAGGGCTGTCCTACCTGCTTGAGCCCTTCCCCTCTCCTCCTCCCCACCGACCAGGGAGACCACCAGCCACCCACTCGAGTCGTGCCTCCCACTGCACCTACTAGGAGGCTTTTGCCTGCTCCTGGCTTTTAGATGCTATTCCCACTTCTGCTGGAGAGACCCCCAACACCAGTAGAGCTCACCAGGTGCTTTTCCCCTGCCTGCCTCCCAGTGACTTCACACTGCGACCTTCAATTCATCTCCAGTGTGTTGCGTTAAATCCCAGCTTTTCTTCCCCTTCAAGATGTGTTTCTCACTGTCTGGTTGTTCCTTGGCCACCGTGTGAGCGGTTTCTCCCTCCCCGCAAGTCCTGTGTGCGTGTTTCTGTCTCTCCCCGGTGCGGGAGCTTTCCTGCAGGGATATTTCCTCCCTGCTTCTCTTACTGCCTGTCTCGCACACGCTGCTTCGCTTTCCCTTCCTCACGGCAGGGATTTCTCTCTCCTCTCTGGCATCGGAATCAAACTTTTCCCCTTGTTTTGAGCTGACTCACTTCGTAGGCAATCTCAGCACCAAGGACTCTCTGCCTGCGGTTGTTTTATTTGGGATTAGCGGAAGCAGATGCGCTTTGCTGCTTGCACCTGGAGGGGGAACAGCCCCCCGCACCAGCGCAGCCAAGGGCAGCAAATTGCAAAGCAGGTAAGGGAGAAGTGGGGGGAAGATAAGCCCAGTTCAAGCTTGTGTCCCCATCTTGCATCATGAGACTGCCTCCTGCCCCCAGGCCCACGTTGTGTGTCATAGCTACTGTGTTTTTTGCGGCTGATTTTCCTTTTTACTCTATGCAGGATCTTTACTACGTGCAGGATCATTCCTTTGAATCCCAAAGACAGCTACAAAGGGAAGATGGTCTTGGCAATGAGAAAAAGAAATGAAACCCCCCAAACTCCTGGCACCAGGTGGTATTTCAACAAAATAGAGCAAAGCGGCCTTCAGTTCTGCACTGCTGATCAGGGCTTTGCACATGCAAATAATCACTGCTGATACGGGAATATCATCCTGCTTTCAGAAACTGCAGGAGCACGTGGGAAGGGGTAGTTACCCCAGGCTGCACTCAGAGCATCTTGAAGATGGTCCAGAGCACAGTACCACTCACCAGGTGGATGCGTGACAAAGCCATTGCCATCCCACTGCCTGCTCCCCAGGTGCTCGTTACTTTGGTTTTCCTCTCTTGGTCAACTTGCATGCCATAAATGACAGCATGTGTCTCGGAGAGAGCTCTAGATCCAGTAACTCAAAGGAATTAATGTTGTGCCCACAGGAAACAAGAGACATGCCAACCCGTTTCTCTCTGGAGTCAAGAGCCAACTGGGCCACGAGGTCGCTGCTGAGTGACAGTGTACGTGAGCACCAGTGCCCTCCTAGGGGCTGAAACCATTATTTATTGCGGGGATGTAATATAAATGAACTGCTTCCCAAACAGTATTCTCCATACATTAGCATCCCTGCTCCTGGTAGTCTGAAATCCTCCTGCCAATAGTTTTATTCCCATGCTCCTTCCCATGTAGACTTCTGTTGCACTGGAGCAAACCACACCATACCAGCAAAAAGAATTCACTGGATCTTGGCAGCATCTCTGTGAAGCAGAGGGGTTTAACTTGGGTTGGCGAATAGTGGCAGGACCCATAGGGAAGCTGTCACTGAACACAAGCCGGGGATGTTTTAAAAACCAGAGGGCAAGAGAAAGTCATGGGAAGAGATCTGCAGAGGTTGGAGGCAGGTTCAGCTCGTTATGGCGAGAGGAGCATCATCGCTGGGGCCAGCTGAGGCTTTTTTGCAAGCTACAAAAAGAGCAAGGAGCGGGGTTGGAGCTCACTCTAACACAGGTTACCAAAAGTAGTGCTAGGCTGGTGTGGTCCCATAGTGATCCTGACATTGCTGGTCCCCCTCCAGCCATGCTGGGTGTTTTAGGGTATTTGGGGGGGTCCTGCCTCACGCATAGCTCTTTCTTTGCCCAGGTCAGGCGTGTTGCTATGGCCAACCTGAAAGAAATAGAAATACCGCAGAATAAAAAGGTAATTTTGATGAATGTTACTTTCCCCTTCAGACTCTTGAAATAGGGGATAAATGTTGTCAGGGAAAAAGACAAAAAACTGTCCTTCCTGCTCAGATCTGTAAGTAATGTGCTCACTTGGGCTGGTTTCTCACCACAGCAGAGCTCTGTGCTGAAGATGCAGTCAAGAAAAAAATCTGTAAGACATCATATACTCGGAAAGCACAAAGTCACACAACTTGGGTGAGAAAACGGTGATTTAAGAAAAAGATGTCGCGAAATCTACAGCATGCAGGTAAGTGCATTCTTTTTAATTTTTCTTTGTGAAGTCCTCCCTTCTTCCTTGTAGCCCCCGGACTGATCTGAGATCTACCTGGTATTTTCCCTGGTTACCAGTGTTAGGTTATGGGATAAACGCTGTATTGCACGTCCATGGACAGGCAATCATGGCGGGGGAGCACAAATGATACCCTGTTCTGACTGCTCCCAGGCCTGTTGCAGGAGCTGTCAGGGGCATAAAGGCAGACAGAAACCCAAATTACAGCCCCAGAGGAGGGGGTACCCTCCTCAGGAGACTCCCAGCCCCATGGGCTATCAAGATGAGGCAGTGGGCTATCAAGATGAGGCAGCTGGAGCAGCTCTCCTCAGTTCTTTTGGCACTGATGTCCCTGCTTTATGGGGCTGCCCAAGGCCAGTTCCTGGGGGTCTGTGCCACAACTGCACTGGGGCTGTGGCACATCCAGGTGCCAGCAACTGGGAAGACTGGGGTCCAGGGGCAGCTGCCGGGTAGATCCTGTGTCTAAGGCCACGTGGGTGGAAAATGTAGGGAATAATACTTCCGCATTTAGCAATGGCACAGCACCTCTCAGTGCCAGACCTGACAGGAGGGGAAGGTGATTTTGCTCTCGGACAAGTATGACTTCACTCATTCACACTCTTCCTCGTGGCCACATGCACACAAACACCAAGGTGCATGGCCATGTGGCTTGTCCAGCGGTCAGCATGTGTCCAGATGGTTTATCCAGGACAGAAGGGGGACAAAGGACACCGGCTCTCAGCTTTCCTCAGTTCTCACAGGCCGCAGTTAGGTTGGTGATCCTGTGCTGGTTTGGCTGTGCCTTTTTGCACCCTTTAGGACCCAACAGCAGTGTGAGCTCAGAAACCTGAGTTAATTTCAGCATCCTGGACTATGAACATTACCAGTCTCTTGCGATAACTCACTGCAGCCCTAAAGTGGAGGTGGCAGATGTGCTTGTTAGATCTGTGCTCGCTGTTGATAACAGAGGGGAAAATGTAGTTTCTCTTGTTTGGAGATGGCAAAACACCTTGAAAATAGATTTTTTTTTTTTTTTCTTTATGACTATTCTGGTACTGACACTCCTGCTCTGTTCGAGGTCCTTTCTTGCTTCCAACTTCTGCCATGGCAGCTGACCTACAAAGCAAGCCTCCTTGGTCCAGGGGATCTTGGATAACTTTTCTTTCTTGAGTGTATTACTCAGCACTTGATTGTCTCAGATCCTACCAGTGAATTCCAAAACAGAACCCTTAGCCTTCAGGAGCTGCTGAGCTTGGCTGGTCCTCAAGCAGCCTGTATTTTCGCAGATCCCACTTCAGTGGATCCAACTGCTGTTCAAATATAAAGCAGGAATTGATAATGAGGGTCGCGTTCATTCACATTAGAGCGCTTCTCAGCCCTCACTGCTATTCTGGATAAAGTTTAGCAATCCCTTGCATCCAACTCCTTTCTACCTCCCACAACAGCAATTGCACAAAGCCTGCTGTACACCTTCCCCCTCTTGCATTGTGCAGCACATAACGTTGGTACCTGCCCCCTCCCAGCATTCTCCACCTGCGCATGCAAGAAATAATGTCGTACACTGTTTCCTACAGAAGCACTGTTGTGTTTGTAAGAAGTCATCTAGACCCCTGCAGAGGTCATTTTGTGTGATGCCTCTTGTTAACTTTCAGCCAGGCTTCAGGGGTAGTCCCCATTATCATGTGAGCAAGTGAGAAGGGGAATCCACGTTTCTCCTTTGGTTTTTGCCTGCAGTGACCCCCAGCAAGGTGTTACCATGCCATCTTCCTTGACCCTGTCCCTCTCAAAGATCAGGGCAACTGTCAGCCTTAGTCTGTGTTGGTGATTGTCATGCTTTAATCCCGGCCAGCAGCTAGAACTGCTTGCTCACTGCCCCCATTTTGGATGGGGGAGAGAATTGGAAGAGTAAAAGTAAGAAAAAAATTGTGGGTTGAGATAAAGACAGTTTAATAGGTAGAGCAAAAGCTGCATGGGCAAGCAAAGCAAAACAAGGAATCAATTCACTACTTCCCATCGGCAGGCAGGTGTTCAGCCATCTCCAGGACAGCAGGGCTCCATTGCATGTAATGGTTACTTGGGAAGACAAACACCATAACTCCAAACACCCTCCCCTTCCTTCTTCCCCCAGCTTTATATACTGAGCATGACATCATATGGAATGGAAAAGTCCTTTTGTCATTTGGGGTCAGCTGTCCCGGCTATGTCTCCTCACAACTTCTTGTGCCCTCCCAGGCTGCTCTCTGGCAGGGCAATATGAGGCGCAGAAAAGGCCTTGAGTGCTTAGCAACAATCAAAACCACCAGTGCAGTATCACACTATTCCCATCTGAAATCCGAAACATAGCATTACACCAGCTGCTAGTAAAAAATTTAATTCTACCCCAGCTGAAACCATGAGTGACCCATAAACCCAAGCCTGCTTCTGGAAATCTCCTGTCTCAGGTGGGTAATCTCAATTATAACCTGCATAGCCTCTTAGAAAAGATCAGCTTAGAAGCATTTAACAAGTCTAGCTGGAAACCCAATTCCTTTTCTAAAGGATAAACTCCTGAACAGCAGATAATTACCACCGTTCTCCTCCTTTTGATGGCATCTTCTATCTTAAGCTGCAGAAACAATACCTAGGTACTTTAAAATAAGTGAATGTCTCTTGGTATGGCTGTTAAAAAATAACATCTTTGCGTTTCCAGATGATGAACCCAAGGCAGAGGGAGCTGGAGGTGTGTGTTCCTGGTCAGTGGGTGAGTCACCAGCAGGGCCAAGGGCAGTGCTTGATGCCAGTGGGGCATCTGCAAAAGGCGGCTCCATGTGGAGGTGGTGGCTTGGGAGTTCCCCCAGCACCTGTGGCACTCTGTGCTGGAGGGTCCCCGCAGGGACAGTCCCCTGCAAGCTGGGATGGAGGAGGGCCAGGCCTGGGTGGCAGAGGCAGGCTGGCGTGTCCTGCCGAGCAGCAAGCAGCAGATGGCAATGTCGCCCTGCGACAACCGCAGGCAGGGAGGCATCAGGCAGGGATGCAGGTACATGCTTGCTGCGCCGGCAGCTTGGGGACAGGGAACAAAGTGACCTCCTTGGCAGTGGGTCCAGTTTCTTCAGCAGAAGCTAGAAAGTTTCAAGCATCGTTGGGTGCCTGGTAGAGATGCTCCTTGGCCCTGGGCTAGTTCAGGTCCCTGTTTTCTGTGGCCACCCAGGTGGGAGAAGTGAGAGAGGGGACAGGCAGGGGCACCCCTTTCTGCCTGCTGCCCTCCTGTCCTGCCTGGCAGAGGCTGCTGTGGGGCTGCCCACAGCAGGCAGGTCACAGTTGGAGCAGATCCAAGATGTAAAATAGCCCAAACTGGCTCTTGCCAGGCCTTGGAGGGTGTATGATTTTGACAACTGGGGAAACCGAGGTAGGGAGCGTGCCTGTGAACAGGTACTGGAGACACTATGGAGCTGGTCGGCTGTTATATTTAGCAGTGGGGTGAAGCTGCTCCCACAGCTGAACCTTGATAAAGGCTTTCGCAGCCTTGATAAATGCTTTGTGTGGCCGGGACGTCAGCGTCAGCAGGATGTCATGCCTCCTCTCCCCAACTCACCCCGGTGCCAGCGCTCATTTTCAGGGTGCAGCAGGCTGGGGGGCTTGGATGGCAACATCTCCCTGTGCTCAGGGACTGCTCCTGTGCCCCGCAGATCTGCAGCGGGATGAAAAGTTGGGCTATCTCTTGCAGCCATCACTCTCTGGCTTGGCCTCATCTCAGGGCCATAGGGTTTTCCCAGAGCCATTCCTCAGGGACTTCGTGTGCACTCTCTATCTGATGGGAGGAGAGCCAGTGCTGAAAGCGTTTTCTTCTCCATTTCGCCGGGTGGCTCCATCCCATCCGTTATCAGGCAGGGCTGCTGAGCTCAGGGCAATGGGAGCTGTTTACCTGCTCGGGGCAGGCTTCTGAGGAGTGGCCGTGGGTTTTGCTGACGTCTCCAGGCTAATAATGTGCTGGTGACTGCATCAGTGACACAGAAAATGGGGCATCAGCCCTGGGTGCAGGCAGGAGCTCCTGGGTGCCGCTGCAAGTAATGTCAGCAGCTGAGGCACCTCATCATGGGCCTGTGAAGGAGACACCAGAAGGCACTGAGAAATAATTCTGAGTTGCCAGAAGGTGTACTGTGGGTCTCCTTGGCCTCCCTGTTGCCCAGTTCCAGCACATGTCATCTTGGTTTGGGACCAAGCTATTCCCCGGGGAGCGAGGCACTGAACTGCACTTACCAGAGTCGTCATCTGCTCCCTGAACAGGAATGCTTTGAATCGGCACAGGGCCATACCACTGCTAAAAAACAAATTAATTTCTTCCAGCTGAGCGTTCCTGATTCAGCATTTCTCCTGCCAGCACTTTACAGCGGGTGTGAGATAACAAGAAGATACTGTGCGCAGAGGGGTGGCGGTTGTCATGGCCAGGTATCTCCTGATTAGGTGCAATACAGAGATACTGGCCGTGCACTCTCAGCATGCCAGGGCCATAGGTGGGATTTGGCAAAAGGGTGTGCAGGTCATGGACACAGGGATGGGTCCTCCTGGTGCCCCTGTCACCAGCCCTCAGCTGTATCATAGAATTCTCTAGATTGGAAGGGACCTTGAAGATCATCAAGTCCAACCATCAACCGAACACTACCAAAACCACCACTAAACCATGTCCCTGAGCACCAGGTCTACCCATCTTATAAATACCTCCAGGGATGGCGATTCCACCCCCTCCCTGGGCAGCCTGTTCCAATGCTTAACTTCTTCCTGATATCCATCCTAAACCTCCCCTGGCATAACTTGAGGTCATTTCCTCTCATCCTATCACTTGTTACTTGGGAGAAGATGTCAACCTCCACCTCTGCACAACCTCCTTTCAGGTAGCTGTAGAGAGCAATAAGGTCTCCCCTCAGCCTCCTTTTCTCCAGACTAAACCCCAGTTCCCTCAGCTGCTCCTCATATGACTTGTTCTCCAGACCCCTCACTAGCTTTGTTTGCCCTTCTCTGGACACGCTCCAGCACCTCTATGTCTTTCGTGTAGGTGAGGGGCCCAAAACTGAACACAGTACTCAAGGTGGGGCCTCACCAGTGCCGAGTACAGGGGGATGATCACTTCCCTAGTCCTGCTCGCCACACTGTTCCTGACACAGGCCAGGATGCTGTTGGCTGCCTTGGCCACCCAGGCACACTGCTGGCTTGTATTCAGCTGGCTGTCAACCAGCACCCCCACCTTCGGCTCCGTGCTGAAGGATGTGGACACCTTAGAAGGTGCTGGTTTTGGGATGCTCCTTAAAAAAACTAAGTCTTTATGCTAAAAGGCGTCAAGTCTGTGTGGCCTGAGCCTAACGTCTTCCCTTTAGGAGACTTTGTGAGGGTCTGTTTTCTTTTTGCATTTACCTAAAGCATGGCGTTGTTGTCACCTGTTAGCGGCCAGGCTCTGCTGAAGCAGTGGCTGCATTTTGGAGGAAGGAGGAGTGTCCTGGGCTGATACATCCACAAAACACCATAAATGATGCTTGTGAGAGAGAAATCAGACTGAGTGAGAGGTTCTGAGAGAGGCACTGAGTTTTCAAGCTGGGTTCTGAACTGATGCTGTGTGTGTTTTCATGTGCTCCTCCCCTCTGAAACTATGCTTTGGTTTACAGGAGAGACTTGACTTTTCTTGTTAGCCCTTAGCCAAGATGCTTGTCTCAGCTGGAGGAGCACCAAGGCACAGTGCAAAGGTGTAGAGGTCTTTTCTGTCCAAGAGGATGGTAAGTGTGGTACATAATAAGCAGGGACCGATGGCAGTGAGGGGATGCAAGTACCCAGAGAAGGGGACTGGCAGTGCTAGAAAAGCTGTGGCTAGAAATGGGGAGGAAGGAAACCCTGCCTTGGAATCAAGATCAAAATTAAGTTGGATGCTTGTCCACTTGCTTTGTGTCCCAATGACCTGTAAGTCCTGGAAAAATTAATGGAAAAGAAAAAGCCATCAAAAGCATTGCGTATTAGTGGTGACCTTCCCCTGCAGCAGATAAGGAATATGCAATCTTTGCAGTCAGGGAAAAGAGTCGATTTCAGTCCAAGACCAGGAGATGGCTATCTAACTGGATGTTGCCTGTGTCACATAAACTTGCTGGGAGTCAGATTGCTGCCAGTGTTATAAACCTCTATCATTCTCCAGACACCAATAGGCCTTATCTCTTAAAGGGAATCTTATTAACTAGGAGTGGACTTTGCTGCCTGTATTGTGGCCTTTAAAACTCACTTGAGGTTCTTCACCCTCAAATGAATGGGAGAGGGTTTGACAGGGTGGAGGAAAAGAAAAACAAAGTGGTTTCTTCCAATGTGAGCTGTCTCAGGCTGTGGGTGTCCAGCCAGCCCCATGGCTGGACGCTGCTTCAGGAGCAACTCCAGGTTTGCTCTGGTGCTACAGTGGGGATCCAGGGTGGTCTGGGGACTGCGCCAAGCTCTCAGCTTCCCCTGCGCTGAAGCAACCCTGGCCCATCACACCTGCAGGGCCTCAGCAGGGCTCTACAAACTCCAGCCAAACCAGTTGGGGTGCTCCTCCTGCCCAAGTTTGGAGCAGGAAGCTGCCCTCGTTCTGCAGTTCCCGTGGCTGGTTCAGAAGAGCTCAGCAGAGGCACTCGCACACCTAACACTCATCAGAGCCACTAAATCCACTAGTAGTGGACTTGCAGCTAATGATGCTGGGCTACAGCTAACCTTGTCTGCAGTCCTGCAAGCAGGAACATTGCAAGGGACTTTTCTGGGCTTTTGATTAATTAACATCTATCTTTGTGTTCCCAGGAAGGCTTCTGTAGCAAGAGCAGTAATTCACTGAGGTCCTGGTATGGGCAATGTCTCCACATCTGATCCGTACGGTGCTTGGTAAGGCTATTCTGCTCCCTGAGCCTCTTTGGACCACCAGTCTGTCCTCCCTGTGTGGCTTCTTCCCTCCACTATTTCAAGAAAAAGCAGCACATTTCTCTTGGGAAAGGGAGCCTCTCGTCAAGGGGAAAGGTAACATTATCTTGTTCCCCACGCTGGCTCCTTGTCCCTCAATGCGCTGCCTGTCTTTCCAGGCACTCCCCCTCCTCATTGCACGGGGAAAGAGAGCATTGCTTAAGTCTGGTGGGTGGGAGTGCAGAGGGTAGTGAAGATGTCCTGCTTTCTTTAAGTAGCTATAACCTGCAGGTGTGAAGCTGGCTGATAGGATCACCTGAGCCTCTTCTACCAGCTTGGCTTCTCAAGCAGCTGCTCCAAGAGCTGTAATTAATGGCAATTTATCAGTAGAGAGGAAAGGTCCTTTCTCTGCCTTGCCTGTGAAGAGCTGGCAGGGAGGCTGGGCTGTGGATTCAGAGGTTTGCAAAGCTGCCGAGTCCTGTGTGCTGCTCCTTTCTGCATCATCCTTCGGTGGCTGGATCGGCAGAGGGCACTGCATGTCCACGCTTGATCCGCCTGGGAAGGGAGGGAAGGTCCTCTCCACCCCTCCAGCTCCAGGGCCAGAGGAGGCATGGGCCAGCAGTAATTGCTGTCTGACCACCAGGCCTCTCCCCCAGCTCCCTGCCAAAGAGCCCCGGGCTGCGGGGCTGCCTCCCTGATGGAAAGATCAGGGCTGATGAAGGAAATGAGGAGGTACTTTGTGAAATGACAGGCAAATTTAGATCAAACGGCAGGAAATCCGCTCTCCAGCAGCGCAGAAGAGCCGTGCTGTGGAAAGCTCTGGTCTGGCAGGAGGTCATCCAAGACAAACACGGAGCTGCCTTCTGGGGCGGACTGGCTGACCGGCAGGATGGGCGAGAGCCGGGGATCTGGGCAGGCGAAGTCGTAAAAGCAGTTTGGCTTTGTGCTCTGCTGTAGTCACTGCAGGAGGTCAGGGAGGAGCTCCCACCCTGCCCACAGTGTGCAGGATGATACCCCCAGCCCATGCAGGGAGCAGAAGGAGCCTGTCTCACCACAGCCTGAGGCAGTCTTCTGGACTTTTTCATCTGGACAGGATATTTATGGACCTGAGTGGCATCAACATGGTCCCAGGCGGATTTGGTGTAGATCGTGTCCTCCTTGGTGAGGTGGGCTAGGGGCCAGTGTTTGGAGACAGGCTTCGGATGCTTCAAATGAGAATATTTATGTGCAAGCATAGAGATAAATGTCGAAAAGAGGAGCTCACATGATGCCCATGAAGTAGCTGCTCACTGGAGTGAACAGGGAGCCAGATGCTACCTCTGACACTGCTGTAGCACTGCAGTTTTTGATGTAGTAGTGACTTCTGCTGAGTGGAGGTCTCTGGCTGAAGAGGCAGCAGTAAAGATCAAAGGCTCATGGACTCTCTCAGATGGTATGTCCTACTGGCTTTCATGGGGCAGGAAGGGAGAGTGAGTGAATCACAGAGTGTTGACTCTCCAGTTTCTTCACTGGATGAAATCTGGGCTTATCCAAGAGTTCTTGTCCTTGGATAGGGATTTGGCAGTACTTGGATGATCACCCCGTAAAACTCACCTGTCTGTCTGGTTTCTGCAGGGCAGAAATTACAGCTGAAACAGTGATTAAACTGAGCAGGCTTGTGCATCTCCAGACAGTACCTGTGGTTTGAGCCAAGCCAAAGGCTTCACTCAAATGTGAGCTGATGTATTTCTAGCCAGTGGAGGTTATTGTTCCCTGAGAACCTGCCTTGGAGTTCATTTGTTCACTGAAACCTTTATCAAGAGAGTGAAGGTGATTTTCCAGACTTGTTGATATCCTTGGAAGATAGCTTGCATGGAAGCTTTCCAAGACGCTGCAGTCTCAGCTATTGCCCTTTGACAGCAGCAAAGATAAAGATACATGAACCTCCTGATCGAGGAAGCTCGCTCCTCCTCTTGCACTGCTTCCATGAGATTAGCATGCAGTCTGCTGCTTCATGGCCTGAGGCTCTGTCCCCAGAAGAAGCAACTGGGGTTTCACAAACAGCTCTAATCACCCGTGAAAGTACTCTCTGACTTGTTGCTCCTCAGCCACTTGGAGCAAGGGCTTGTGTGGAGGTGTGTGAGCTCTGCACAAGTGTGAGAAAGCATCAGGGTGGAGCTGGCTGATCTGTTCTCACTCTGCAAGCAAGAGGGATGGATTTCATCTTGTTTAGGCTACCTAAACAAGTAGCTGTTGCTCAGAAGAGATGAGAAAGCTGAGCTAAAACCATGTTCCCTGGTGCGATAATGCCTGAAACAGCAGTATGTTTATGTAGGACTGTAAAGGAGCCAGGAAATGCCACCATCCCAGCTGTGAATGTTCTGGTGAACCTCCTGGAGGCCACAGCCATGGTCTCAGCTCACTCCCTCTGGCAAGCATCAGACCCAAAAGGGAGAGAGGTCTGTAAGTGAGACCAGCTGGGGAGCTCGAGGCTGCACAGACCTGACATGAGAAGGGCCTGTGGCAATGCCAGTCAGCAAAGATGGAAGGGGAGGTGAGCTCCGATGAGCTCTGGACTATGTCCATCCTGCGGGGTCTCCACCCTCATCCCCCACAGCTCCCTCTGGGAGAGTGGGCTGGGCACGCCAGTTTGGCATTGCTATGTAGTTTCAGGGGCTTTCCTCAGATGAAGTGTTGGGAAGAGTCCTGGGCTGTTGGGCTTAGGGTCCTTGGGCTGATGAATGCAGATGAGACCTCTGCTCACCACAGGCAACCCGCTGGTACAAGTGCTTACAGAAACCAATTGTGCTTTCTCTTGGAAACAGGTTGGGTTTGGGTTATTTTATGTCCACTGGTCCCCTTAGGAGACTGCCTTAGGGACCTTCCCTCTCAATTGTTAGGAATCTTCCACAGATTTCCAGCACAAATACATCTGTGGCCGGCTTTTTCCTCATTTGTTCTTGAGCCAGAGGACAGTGCTGGCACAAACAGCTCTTCTCCCTGCCTGTACTCTTCGATGTTGATTTGAAATAGTCTTTCTTTGGCCTTGGGTTTCAGAGGGATGCATTTCAAAACCAGAAATAAATGGGCTTGAAATATTTCCCATAATTTTGCAAGATCTTGACCCTCTGTTAGCAAGATTAGAAGAAAGATAACAACAAAATCAGCATTCAGGCTGGAACCACTATTGTTAAATAGACAACACTGTAAAGCCAGTACTTCTTGTTTACAATTGAACTCATGAATTTTTAGATATTAATGTATGAGGGATTGAGTAAACAACCATTGTGCCTCTAAGGAATGAGTCCCAGGCTGTCCTGAGCTGGAATACTTTGTACTTTCCTGATTGCCTTCCAAGAATTTCAAATTACTTTGTAACAGAAAAACAAGCCTGCTTCACCAGACATTTGCAAAGGTTCTCGGGACAGCCTTAATTCCTCCACGCTCTGATGTGGCCAGTTTTGGGGTAGAGCTCTGCAGCTGGGTACTGTGAGATGCTGAGCACGTAGCTGTTCGTAGAGAGCTGAGGACTACACCTGAAGAATAAACCACTCGGGTCAGGAGAGTCAGTGTGGATGTATTAATACCCTCCTGTAGTGCACAGGTCTGCAAGCAATGTGTAGCCCTGTCAGTCCGCGTTCCCAGTTTGATGGGCACGGAGATATCACGGACACTGGCCCAGCAATCCTGTGACTTCCAGGGAGAAGGAGAGGTGAAAGGACTACTGGGAAGTCACACAGCAGGTCAGGATGAGAGCCAGCAAGCAAAGGACTCTGCTCACCTAATCCATGAGCCTTTCAGGAGCAGCTAGGATGCCCTCGGGCATGGCACCATGGGAGCAGCCCCCAAGGACCAAGTGACAAAGGGGGGTGTGGGCCAGGCATGGCCCCCCGTGCCCTGGAGAGACCACGCTGTGCTCTCCAGGGAAGCTGCAGACCATGTTGTATACTCATGGGCTCTGTAGGCTTATTGGGGTGTTTCTGAGTGTGGTGGCCCTGACACTTGCAAATTATCCCTTATTTCCGGCTGTCCTATGCTGAGCAAGTGCTCTTCAGGAGCAGCCTACCCGTTGCCTAGAGCCCCTCCAAGCAAAAATAATACTTGGGACTGGAGACCAGCCTGCTTAACATCCCTGTCAGCCCTGGGCTGCCAAAGTGCCATTTGGCTAGTTTTTGAGCTGAGACCAACAACCAGAAATAGAGACAACTTTCCGCTGGTGGCTGAGGATTGCAGACAGCACATGCAACAAAGGCAGCCGATGGCCCGGCAGCCTCGAGGTGTCCCTCTCGGCCACCCTGGGCAGTCCTGTCTTGGGCATCATGGCCTGTGCTTCGGTAAAGCAGGCAGGATGGATCCCTCGCTACCTGGGTCATTCTTGGATTTGGTTTCCGAGCCAGCAGCCTGGAGCTGTGGAAAGAGTCATGAATTTGGGTTACCAAACCATCTGCTGGCTGCATTTTAAAAAGCAATTAAAGCAAAATTGTTTCCAGCCCTTCTGTTTGCAAGATGTAGTCTAAAGAGAGATAGCCAAGCCAGGATTTGCCTGATCCTGCCGCAGCTCCAAGTATGAGTTAATTTGATCTAATCCCTCTGCTGTGCATGCTGGAAAGTGAGGAGTTCCCTACTGAGGGCTCAGGGAGCATGCAGGTAAACAGGGCTGCCATGCTGTTAGGTTTGAATGATGGTGAAACCCAGGAAAATGGCATTTTGATGCTTTCTTTTATTGCTTTTAATCAGAAATTATCAAACGGAGTAGAAAGTAAGAATACTTTTGCGTGGTAGAGGATGATAGCCGAAGACTGATGGATGGCAGGTCTAGGTGGTGTTGGATGGAGCTGCTGAAGCAATGGTCTGGAGAGCTCTTTCCGGGGTACCCCACAGGGCAGGGGGGACTAGTGTGGGTGGGTGGGGGCATGGGGCCCTTGAAAGCCACCTCTGCCCACGCACTGACTCTCAAAGCATGAAACTTTGCTTTCTTCCTTTTCCCACACTGAAAGGCACGCAAAGAGAGAAAAAAAGGGGTAAGGATGAAAAGAGAAGGTAGGTTGACGTTGTTCTTCCTTGTCCTCCTCTGGCAGCTGTCACCTAGCCAAACCAGAGAATAACCTTGTCTTGGAGGGGAAGGTGAGGCTCTGCCTGATGACGAGGGGCATATACACAGAGGATTTAATATTCTTTCCTGGGTGCTTTTATGTCCGCAGGGTTTTAATTCCTGTTCTGCTGAGAGG
This sequence comes from Charadrius vociferus, assembly GCF_000708025.1. Classification (NCBI taxonomy): domain Eukaryota; kingdom Metazoa; phylum Chordata; class Aves; order Charadriiformes; family Charadriidae; genus Charadrius; species Charadrius vociferus. The sequence continues at coordinate 4,142,335 of NW_009650188.1, read as the reverse complement.
TCATGCCCAGGAGAGATAGGGAAATGAGTCCTCATAACCTGTTCAGGGCAGGTATTTTGGGACGCCCTTACCCCTGGGGACTACTTGACAGCCAAAGGTGACAGGATCGAGACACCCTTACAGAGAGCAGGGACAGTTTGCCCTGGTGCTTCAGGCTGTGCTTGGTGGAGAGCACCCATGCCGGTGCCGAACCTCGTGTGACTGCCCCTGCGATGCTCTGGATGCAAAGCAGAGAGAAGTGAGATCTGATGTTATGGAGCTCAGATTTGGGCTGAAGCATCTCCTTTTTCCAGCAGGAGAAGGTAACATGCCCCAATGCTGGGGATGGGATGGGATGGGATGGGATGGGATGGGATGGGATGGGATGGGATGGGATGGTGGCAGCTCATGGTGTTGGGTTGAGTCTGGGGACCGTGGAATGCCGTGGGGACAGCCTGGCATGGCTGTCACCCACCACCCATGCCCTGCTATGCCAACGACCAGCTGAATGTAGCATGGTTGTATATCGAGGGGCAGCCCAGGTCTTATATCTTATTTGATGCAGAACGGGAACCCAACAGGCTGGCAAGGAGGCAGGAGAGGGGTCTTCCACGATGAGCAGAGGGGGCAGCGCAGCTGCAGTGTCCCAGAGAGGCTTTGCTGGGGCAGCTGCTTGGTTTGCAAGAAAAAAAGCCCCAAGCGCAGTGCCGGGCCGAGCCGGCAGCTTATGTAAGAGCTGGCAGCAGGGCCAGCGGTGCGGAAACCCAGCGGGCTGCCAGCGGGGTGCAATCGCCTTTGATTTTCTCCTGTTTGCTCAGCAGCTTTCATGCGGCGGGGGAGCGGGGCGAGGGCGCGAGATTCCTGCACACTGAACTCCTCTGTTTCTCTCGGCAGGATAAACAGGACATAAAACAAAGCCCCAAGCCAGCCCTCGCCTCCGAGGCAGTGTGCTGCCAAACCCCGTGTGCTCCCTGGGGAGCAGCCACCCCATCCGGGGTGCCTCAGCGTGAGATGCAGGGAGGTGATGGAAGCCCACCCTCCCCCTCTAGGTGAAGGTTGCCCCATGGCATCGGTGAGCAGCAGGCAGGAAAAAGGGGGCAAAGCTCCCTGGCAGGACTCAGGCGGCAAGTCCCATGGCCTCGGAGAGCTGAGGGTGGGTGCTCCAGAAGCGACTCCAGGCTGGACATCTGCAAGAGGGGTACCCCACAAGGTACTATCCCAGGCAGTGGGACGAAGCTCCGTCTGCTGCACTATGGGCTGCAGCGGGATGAGAAGGGTGGTTGAACGCTGGTCTGCTCTGTGCATGGGGTTTCGCTCCTCCCTTAAAGCTGGGCTGCTTTATTTATAACTTCCCCTAAGGAGTAATTTCCAGGCTGTCTTGACCCCGTGCTAGAGGATGCGACAGATGTCAGTGACAGAGGGTGATGGGGCTGACCACAGCCCTTTCCCAATGCAGTATTAGCTAAGCTGCCCCCCCAGAGATCTACCAGCCCAGCCCACGCCAGCTCCCCCGAATTTCCACAGATCTGCGATTTCACCACTGCCAGCCTGCTGCCGAGCAAGGTAAGAAGGCAGGGAGCAAACGCTCTCTGCCAGGCTTTGAAACATTTCCAAGCGCTTCAAATGGGGTTTGGTCTGGAGCAAAGTGTCCTGTAACCACCTAGAAGTCACTTACTTGGGGAAAAGCATTGGCCAAGCATAAGGCTGCAGCAAAACTCCTAGGAAACGCTATGGGTGCTAAAGCAACATGAATGTTGGAACCACCAACATTGGGTGGTTTGGTGCTGCACCTCTGTCCTGCCGGCCGTGGTGGGTGGCAAGGTCCCTTCTGCTCCAAGGTGCTGCTGGTGAGTTATCATAGAATGGTTTAGGTTGGAAAGGACCTTGAAGATCATCGAGTTCCAACCCCCCTGCCATAAGCAGGGACACCTCCCACTAGACCAGGTTGCCCAAGGCCACATCCAGCCTGGCCTTGAACACCTCCAGGGATGGGGCCTCAACAACCTCTCTGGGCAACCTGTTCCAGTGCCCTACCACCCTCAAAGTGAAAAACTTCTTCCTAATGTTTAATCTAAACCTGCCCTCTTCCAGTTTAAAGCCATCCCCCCTCGTCCTATCACTACATGCCCCAGTAAAAGCTGCCTTGCCGCTGCCCTGCCACAGCCCTGCCATGCTCCTTGTGCTGCTGTGTGCAGCGGCATCGCTGACTTCTGCTCCCAAAAGGAAGAGCTTTGGCAGGGAAAAAGCCGCCTGGGCAGAAAGCTGTTTTCCTGGCTGGGATCTGGGGGCTCTGAGCCGCACACATAAAAACCCACTGGAAATGCAGAGGTGGGAAAGGCAAGTGCTGCCCGCTGCAGGGTTGAGCCTGGAAAGCCAGGCTGGGATGGCCTTCAGGATCTCTTTCTCGTGCCCAGATGGGAAGAACAAGCTGGTGGCTGGAGCTGTGAGGAGGGCTGGGGTTGGTGAAGGCTGGGGAGGTGTGTGGGGCTGCCTCCCCGTGCAGCCACGCCAGCCTTGGCCAGGGGAGGCTTGAGGAGCAGCATGCCCCAGTGTCTGCTCCAGCTGCCCGGGGGGGGCGGGATGCAAACCGTGGGGCCGCTTATCCAAACTTCTTGGCCTGGGGTTTTGTGAGAGCCGGCTTGCTCATAGGATTCCAGCTCTGGGCTTGATGGGTTGGAAATACTGCAAGAGCAGCCCTTTTTCTGGTTTTTGGTTTGTTGTTTTGGGTTTTTTCTTTTTCCCCCCCCTGATGTTTGTGTCTTTCCGCTTCCGTCTCTGGCCAAGGCGAGCGGTGCCAAGGCACAAGAGCCAGGCACACCCAGAGGGAGTGGGAAGCAAAGCACCCTGAACCCGCAGGAAAACAGGGACAGAAAGCAAACACTGCAGCCGGGAGCCTGGAGGAGGGTTTGCTTGCCGGTTCCGGCCAAGGGACTGCTCTCCTTGGGGAGCTCCGTGGACACCGGGTGGGTATCATGGCTCCGATTCGGCACCCCGTCCTCTGCTCTCACGTCGGTGCTGGTTGGCCACAGGAGAGGCGAGGAGAGTCCGCACGTGGGGCGCACACAGGGCTCGTCACCCTCCCACTTCCCAGCCCGGCGGTCGGGTCTCCCTGGCCCCAGCTTTGAGCAGCAATATGGGCTCAAGCTGCACGAGCTGAAAAGGCTCGAGCTCTCAAAAAGCAGCACAGGATCAAAGCTTTCTAAACACTCAGGGCATTTGGCCCGGGAGGTTTTGTTCCGACTATTTATAGCAGTTGGGGCCAAGCGAGTGCAGAGTTGGAGGCAAACTTTTCCAAAGCTGGGGGCCATTTGGATTAGGGAGGGGGAAAGGGAGTTCAGCCAGGCCTGTTTCCAGCAAACGTTGACTCCTTCCCTTAGGTATGTGTTGCTATCCATGACACACTAACAACAGCTCCGCACAGAAGTGCCTGGCTGGGGCTGCAAAGATTGAAACAAAAATGTGAATTGGCTGGGAAGGAGAACATGCAATAGAGAAAGTTTCCAAACAGCAAAGCTGTAGCATTTGAAAGTGAAAACTTTCCTTACCAGCTTCTTTTCATCCTCTGGTCAACATCCTTCAACTACAAATACACTCAGATTGTTTTCCAGGGGAAAGTTGGCCATGATTTTAGGGCAGAAAGACCAAGATATGGCTTCTTGAAGCATATGCAATGCTTAAAAATGGAGGGGGCGTGTGTCTTTTTATCTTCAAGGTGATTTTTTTTTGTGCCGCCACGAAAGAACCTGTCATTTTTCTGGGCTACCCCCTGTAGGCAAAGCCAGGCTTAAACTCTGGCAAGCGAACCGACCACGATACCCTCAAAATCATGTCACATTTGAAGCTACTGCCCTTGTGGAGCGTGAAGACAGAAGCTGGGGTTTTCCTCTCTGCCAAGTGAATTGTGCTAATCATGATGTTTAATCGTGAGGAGCATGAGCAGCATGCTTTAGATATACACCACAGCTTTTTGCATGCTTAGCTCCACTCTCATGATTTAAGGCGCTCAGTATAGGTTATAAAAATATCTCTCTAATTACCAGTGGCTTCCCAGCATGCTGCCAAATCTCTGCCGCTCTGTAGGAGCAGCATCCCTGAGCTTGCTTCTCCCAAAGGAAAGGCTGCGATTAAGTTGGCAGGTAATTATAATCAGCCTAATGAGGGGACAGCTCGGGGGAAGTGGATTTGGCACCTGGGTGGTGTCCAGCCCAGGTGGGCTGTTACGGTGAGCGACATTACGCGTTTTCTGCACGCAGCTCCACGCTGCGTGCTGCATCAACCAACACAGCTCAAGTCTACCACGTGTGTGCCTCCAGTTTCTGTTCAGAGACAGAAATGCCGTAGCTGGAAGGTTTCCTTTCATCTCTGACGTCCCCACCAAAGCCTGTCTTCTGATGCAGAGGGATGCCTGCCCTTGCTGCAGATGGTTGGACTGCACCAGAGAAGCCGAATTGTTATCCTTAAGGGAAGGCTGCGAGGTCTACAGTGGATTTTTGAAGAACAAAATGATCTGAATGTGGTTGGAGAGTGGGATGAAGGCAGGTCTGGTCTGAGTGCACATGAAGTGGCCACGCTTGATGGTGCAAGGGGAAGTGTCAGGCAAAAGGGAAAGTTTCCCCTGGAGCTCTCCAGGCCTTTCTTGTTTCATATTTCTGTGAACGACCCAAAAAAAGTAGAAGAGCAATGTTGGCATGTGTGGATGAGGCAGAGCTGGGGAATGTCAGTGGTATAAAGGAGGTTATAGGTGTTTTTAAAAGAGAATTGGATGACCTAGTACAGGAGGAATAACAATGATATGAAGCTCAGCAGTATAAAACACGAGGTCTTTGAGCTTGAGGAGCAACACCATATAGGATAGGACCACCATCCTGGTTGCTTCACAGGTGAAATAGGTGTGAAGGCCAGACGTGGTTGTCCTTCTGCCATCTTGGTTTTTCAACATGGCAAAGACAGGCTCTGAGCCTGGTTTCCACCCCCACCCAGCAGAAGAAAATATTCTTCTCCTTTTTGCTTCCTAATGACAATGGAGACCATTCACCTTCTGTTTTGTATGTGTCCTTACTATGAAAGACTGTTGTTGTGCTTGGTGCTAATGTTCCCAACCCATAGCTTGCAAAGGGTACACTGGCCAACCGGACAGTCATTCGTTTCGCTGAGAGGCTGTCTGTTCTGCAATTAACAGAAAAAATGCCCACCACTGTGGTTGGAAAGAGGTTTTAATTAAAATCCCTTGGTATTGGCCTTGGCCAGACTGTGGAGTGAATGGGAAGAGGGCACAAGGCCCAGGTCAGTGTCTTGGGTCACCCTAGGAGAGTGTCCACTGAGTTGAGGCAGAACACAAGAAAGGACCTGGTTTATAATTGTATGGGCTTTTAATTATTTTTTTTTTCCCTCAAGTGACCTGCCCAATGGACAATTGCAAGCTGATAGGAGCACAGATACTGCCAAACAAATGTTGGGATAGGTCCACAGGTCGTTTTGAGTCCTAATGAGGAACTGTGAATAGCAGCTTACATCACGCAAGTGAAAAACACCTCATCCTCTTCTCTAATGAGCGCAGCTCTCCAAATGCTTTTGTCTTGGACTTTGCTTGGCTTTCAGAGGTGCCCAGGGCTGCGTCTTCTAGGCTGGCCTCCATGCTGCTGCCACCTACTCCATCTTCTCTCTGATGGCCACCAGGAAGGTGCTTCACTGCCGAGTGGCCAAGGCAGACATGCAGCAGACCTGCATTTTTACCATGGTGGCATGGGTAAGCAAAGTCCTTGAAGGGTAAGATACCCCCTCGGGGGGATGTGGTGGGCTCTGGTTGGTCTCTCCCACGTGGAAGTTGCCTTCCATGTACTTGCCTGGGATGTGCTGGGCTCTGGACAAACAGGAACGTTGTTTCATGTGTGGTGTTCCCCACCAGTGCTGTAACTGCAGGTGCTACTCTAATGAATGAGTGTCTGCTCCTGACGATGTCAAAGTCCATTAATTAATGCAAAGGTCATGTAATAAGCACCAGGAAAATGGAACCAGGATGGGTTCCCCTGTCATTTGCATGGAGCAAGTCCCGCTCGCTTCCATGGTGCCAGCCTATTTATAGTCCCTTTGCTTAGGACAGGGTGATGGACTTTCTGGTTTGCACACTACTGAACATGTAAAATTAAGAAATATAAAAAGCTGAATGGGTGCCAGCCCCACAACTTGTCACTCAAAGGCCAACACAAGGGTCCTACCAGCCCGTGTTACCCCTTGACATAGCACCAGGGCCCTGAAGCCATGTAGATCCTCTTCAAAACGCTACTCCAAAATCTCTTTTATTTTTTCTAAGATTGTTAAAGTAACTTTGGGGGACAAACCCCCGTCCCCCCTTGGTTTCGTGTACTGAGCCTTGACTCCTGCACCCTTCCTTTAGCGCAGCACAGACTTTGTCCGGAGGTACCCCAGCCACTCGCGCAGGAGGATGGAGCAGGCATCTGGCACAGGGAGCTGGGAAAAGATTTTACTTTTTCTCTTGGGCTCTGGCCTAGAGAAATCAATTGGCCTTCACACATTTTAAGGAAAAGAGAAAAAAAAAATCCTTTCCTGCTGCCTTTTAAGGTTTTGTCTCCTGCTGTCAGGTTGAATTTTGTGCTGTCAAGCTGTGTGGGAGCGCTGAGCAGCTTTGGAGTTTCTCTGCCTGCACGGGTGATGGAGGAGACATCGTCCAGGTGAACCCAGGCTCTTTGGCACGGCTACACCTGCACATAGCCGGCACGGGTGTAGGTGCCCAGGGTGCCCCTGCCCAGCACCCATCCTCCCAGCTGGGAGGCAGAGGGGGCAGTTTGGGTGGCTGGAACTGGGAAATGGGGAGAGCCACAGAAGTAGAGCATGGGGGTGGCTCCAGGGACCTCTCAGCAGCGGGTTTGGGGGCTGGTTGAACCCCCCACCCTGCTAGGATTGGTTTAGCCCCATTCCAGGTCAGCCACCTGCACAAACCCAGTTTTTGGGATGAAATCAGCATTTTGGGGCAGTGGCAGGGGGCGCTGATTTTATTTTTTTTTTTTTTTACCGCTCCTGGAGAAAAATGCCATGTTTAATGACCAAGTGTACCAGACAAAGGGGCTGCCTGTAGGTTGTGGGGTGTTTTTCCCCTTTCCTTTCACTCCCCTTTCTGCACAGTGTCGTTTTTTACTTCCAAACCTTGTTTCGTGGTTTTTGTTTTGTTTTTTGGGGGGTTGGTTGGTTGGGTTTTTTTTGGTTTTGTTTTTCCCCTGTTTTTCCCCCTCCTATTTCCCCCCTCCCTCCTTCCAAATATCCCCTTGGGGGCACAAGCCCTGCCCCTCTCCCCGGGGGTGTCCGTCCCCGTCCTGGCAGGGTGCCGGGGAGGTGCCAAGGCGTGCGGAGGGGCGATGGCAGCGCTTCCTGCCCCCTCCCCGCCAGCACAATGGGGACATTCAGGCGGGCACCGCGTAACCCAGCGCCAGAGAGGACACCCCCCTCCCCACCGCTTCTCATTCCCCCTCCCTCCATCGCCGTCTCCCAAATAGCAGCGTGCGACAGAAAGCAGCTGACACCGTGTCCCAGCGCGCCGGCGGAGGCGAACTGGAATCCAGCATCACAAAACAAGCCCTGTGCGCCCTCCCCTCCCGACGCAGGCGCGTGTTGTGTGTCTGCCTGTCCCCGTCCTCCCCCTCTTCCCTCCCTCCATCCCCCCAAAATCTCCCAAGTCTGCCCAGTAACACCAAACTGGGCTCCCTTTTCCCAACCCCCCCCACCCCCGGCCAATCCGCACGCTGCCAACAGACCAGGGCCCCTCCGCCGCCGCGATGCGAGGGGCAGGAGCTGGTGGAGTTGCCGGGAACGGCATGTTTTTCCCTTTTCCAACCCTTCTTCCCCCGGAGCCACTTGTTTTTGTGTTTTGGTTTTGTGTTTTGGGTTTGGTTTTTGTTTTTGTTTTTTCATTCAGGGCCGGAGGGGAGGCGTGGGTCGGAGCTTGGGAGGCAGCCCCCATCCTTTCCCAGGAACGCAGCCCCCCCCCGCACCCCC
>NW_009650188.1:4133513-4134334 GCF_000708025.1 Charadrius vociferus | reverse complement strand
GAAGGGTGGGGATGGACGACACAAAGGAGACAGAGCAAGGAAAGTAGGGCTTCATCCTCCCCAGGTCCAACGTAATCTTTTTAGGCTTTCCTGCCTGCTCCGAGGGTTGGGGTTCCCCCACCATCCTCTTTGCTGTTTTTTTTTCTCATCTCTGACTCCGTGCTTGCAGCAGCTGCTGTGGTTGCAGAGCAGGAGGCTGGGCTGGGGTAAATCCAGCGGTCCTGGGGTGCTGAGGGGTGATTGATAGCGGCCACCGGTTGGGCTCCAGCCTGCTGCCCCCCCCCCCGAACCTCCCCGGGAAGCAGCTGGGGTAGGGGCAGGGATGAAAGCGCCGAATGTGCGTCGTTTCGGGGGATTTAACTGAAAGAAGGGAGCTGTGCCTCCTCCCTGCATCAGGGCTTTTTGCAGGTCCCTCGGGCTTAGCAGCCACGGAGCGTGAGCTGACAATTACTGGGTGCAAAGTAATAAGCGCATTTTGGTCTTTTTTGGCGGTCTTGGTGGGGCAGCACCTCGGGGTGAGCTTGCCAAGGTGTGAGCCATGCTTAGAGCGCAGAGGTATAGGGAAATCCAATTGAGCCATGCTTAGAGCGCAGAGGTATAGGGAAATCCAATGCCCATCCCTGATGTAAAGGATGGGTATATGGATCCGGGACCGGCAGGACAGGCAGGATAACATATCCCATGTTGCCTGCTCAGATGCGCAGTTGTGCCGAGATGCGGCAGTGACCACTGAGAGTCGGAGACCAGCTCATGGCTGCTCTTCCACAGAACTGGAGCAGCTCTGCTGCCTCAGTGGCAGTGATGCTCTGCTGATTTGCATC
>NW_009650188.1:4107786-4133484 GCF_000708025.1 Charadrius vociferus | reverse complement strand
TGGCTCAATGCGACCAAATCCTTATGTGATCTCAGGAAGTTGAGGATTTGAAGGTAGTGGCCTTGTTGCAAAGGGTGGAAAGCAGGAGGTAACCACGCAGCTTATGTCTTGCGGGGAGGTTGCTGCCAGCAATACTACTGGCTAGATGGGATTGTCCTGACATCCAAATGTTTTGCAGCCACTTCCAGAGGAGTGTCACGCTCTCCTGGTCATTTTGGGTGTCGTCGTGCCACAGCATTGGCTGAAGGGAGGGTGGGGACAAACATCCTCCTGGCTCCAGGGGCCCTAAAACTCCGGAGAGAAAAGAGCAACTGCTGCAAGCTGGTGCCCCAGGCTGCAAATGAAGAGCGGGCAGGCCAGATCCTGCGTGTAGCCTTTGGGTAAACTGCAGGAACAGAGCTTGTGCGGGACTGCAGACATCCCAGGGAATGGCAGGCTAAATTGTGCCAGTCTTTGGGGGAGGTGGCTGGGAGAGGCTGGCGAGGGCAGCGTGTCCCTGTGCGTGCTGGTGGTGCTCCACCCCAGGGAGAGGCTGAGCCCAGGGCTTCTTGCACAAATTGTTTGCGTAGGGTGAGGAAAACCAGGGCCTGGAGGTACGGAGCAGCTCCGGACATCCTGTGGCAGCTCTCCCGCACCAGCTGCCGGAGCTGGGCAGGGACTGTGCTGCAGCTGCTCGCGGGAAACACCACGAATTACAGCTCCCGAGGGGCAAGGGCATTGACGGGCAAGCGGGACCAGCTCAGCCATGTGGGATCTTCCCTCCGGAGGGATGGGGCAGGCAGCACTGGCGAGGGCCGCGTTACCGATAAATGGGTGTTATTTCTTGAAATTACTTTGTGGTCTTTTTCTTCTATGCTCTGCTTCCCTCCTCTGTTTCTCAGTATCTGCCTTTCTCACTGACTCCGTTGAATTATATCAGGGGACACAGTATCTGGCCTGAGAAACTCACACCTTGCATGGATAACTAGCACCACCATCGCTTCCTGATTCTGCACACTTCCAGAATCACAGCCAGAGGAGGAACGATGGAAATTTCAAAACCCCAAGCTTTAACCCTTACAGACCTTTTGAATTACATCCATGGACACGATCCCCACAAGGTAACAGAAGAGCAGCCAGGGCCCCACCAGTGAGGACAGATTGGAAAGCGGAGCTGGGAGGATGGCTGGTGCCAGACGGGTGAAGGACAGATACAGTCTTGTGGTAGACTTGATCGTAGGCAGGATAGAAGTTCGTCCTGCAAACTCACTGCTCTCTTCACCCGTGGGTGCAGAGCCAGGGAGAGGGCAGGTGCTGGTTGCCCCTGGACTATTTACAGTATTCAGTGGGCAAACTGGTTCTCCCAGACACCTCTAGGCTCATACTCAGGCTTCAGTGAGAAGTAGGATGCAGGCACAACATATAGGATATCCTATATCATGTCACGATGTAGGATACAGACACAGTCAACAGCTTGCTGTAGAAAACATCAGCCAAACTAACAGCTTGAGAGCTGGATTTCATATCGGATGTTGCAAGAGCTGCAGTGGTAGGAAATGGGCTGGGTTTGTCCAAATTCAAAGAAAAGGAGTGGGGGGGGGGGGCAGTATTCATTCCCTCCCTGACTCGGGTTCAGGTTAGGGATACAGATGGGCTTAGCAGTAGGATGAGGGTCCGTCCCTACAGGGTAGTCCTGTGGCCATGAGGCAACCAGGGTAGGGGGTGGCTGGGCTTGAGCTCAGCCTGTTATGCTGGGAGGATGGGAGAGGGCTGGCAGGGAGTGGGCAAGGAGGAGGGGACACCCAGCTTTGCGTCGGGATTATGGGTGAGAAAACATGTTCAGGAGGGTGCTAATGGTGTCATGGCCCTGGGGTTATGGTAATTGCCCCCACTGCTGGTGATCTGCGCTGTACCTACTGCAGAGCAGTGACCTTGCAGCAGGGCACACCACACCGGTCTGGACCATCAAGGGCGACCTTCCCATTGGTTTTCACCTCTCAGAGGAGATTTGCTGAATACTCTGGCATTGCACCAAATCGCAAAGTCAACATGAAATACACCCTTATTTCCTGGGCCTCCTCTTCCCAGCCATCCTCCAGCAAAGAAGAGTGATATAGCATCTGCTTTTTCAGCCACAGCCCTCTTCCAGGGCCCGGGTCTTTGTGGCTTTTCAGAGGTGGTGGTCAAGAGTTTGGAAATCCATTCAAGGCATAAAGCGAGCAAGCAGCTGTCGTTGCCCCAGGTGCCTGCTCCGAAGGGCCTCCGGTTGGCTCAGGCTTTTAAGGGGCATCGCTGCGGCCACCACCGTCCCACATTCAGTGTGTGCGGGGAAAGGAGCTGCTCGCATTTCTTCCCTTCCAATGCGGGCACAAAGGAAGGTCGCAATAAGGATGTTGGCTCTGCCCCATTGGCCTGGAAACTGCTGTCCATAGCTATGACATCGAGTCTAATTTATGGGCTAAACAGGATCGGCAGAAGCTGATCGGCAGGGGGGGATCCCATCAGTGTCTGCAAGACCATTTGCCTCCAGGAACAGGAAGCAAGACAGGATCAAATCTGCATATGGTATCTGCTGCGCTTTCATTGCACCAGCTTCCCCTCTCCATCCCAGTTCTCTTGCAAAGCAACTCAGAAGCTGGACAAGCGACTCTCCTCATCTCCATCCCTGTGCCTTGCTGCAGTGACCTTCCTGGGACATTGCTCCCTCTTGCTCCTTGGCCGACAGCATGACGGACCCACCGGGATGACCCTGGGACCAGTTCCCATCTATTTGCTGTGGAGTGTGGAGGATGTGCAGGGATGGACCCACCTTCCACACAGGAGTGCCTGGGTTGGGGGTTTGGGCAAAGCAGGGGATTTATTAAAACTTTTGGAAGAAGGATTTAGAGACTGCAGGACATGCCCAGTCAGAAGGAAATTATTTAGTTGTAGGCTGGTATTTTTTCCAGCTTCAGTATCTCATGCTGCCCATTCCTTTGCACTTTGTTAAACTGCCCTCCCAGCCACCCCCTTAAACTCGGAACCACTACAGTATGAGCTATAAATCACTGCTATTAGCCCCATGATTCCCGTGCCCTTCTGATTGCCATCTTTTGCCCTGGACACTTGGCCATGAGCCAACCGGGGCAGGGCAGGTGGATCAGAGAGGGAAATAAGATCAACAGGAGGGTGAACTTTGGGAATGACGTGTTGGACAGGACTCTGCTGGGGCCTCTGGTAACTGGGCAGGATATATCCCAGAGGTCAGATACCATGTCTGGGTGTCAAAGTGGGAAGGGGTGAGAAGGTTGATGTGTGGATGTGCGTGCAAACATATTTATTACCTCTTCAGGGTTGCCTTACATTCAAAATTCATGGTACAGCCTCTCTTCCAGCAGCGTTTCCAGATTTGCCGCTTGTTTCCAGGACCGCAAAGATGACTCTGGTAAATGGCATGCAGGGAGTTTCTCCCCAGCCCTTGCACTGTTCTGCCCTGGGGTGAGGTTCTCCTCTCGTCTGTCCCCTCCTCCCTGCTTGTTTTCCTCCTTCTGCAGAGCCGTCCGTGCAATGTGCTCTAATGTTTTCTTCTGAATGAAGGGAAAATGTGGTGTGTGCTGCAACCAAGAAATGTCCATGCCCTATGGCTCTACCCCATGCGCTCCTCTTCCCTGGAAGCATGCGGGTACCTATGCAGGGATGTTTGGCAAAACCCCTGAGTCTCCCGCGTCCCCATTAATTTCCAGTCGTACCCAGACCCCTTACCAACGGGCAATGCCTGGGGGAGGCTGGGGAGCACCCTGTAACATGGGGCCCCGCTGACAATCTCCAGGTTGGTCTTCTCCGGCCGCTGGAGAAGCAGATGACACTTACCCGCCCTGATTCCTCACTGACATTAACTCCAAATGGATGATCCTGTGATCTCCACCATGATGCATGGTGGAAAGCCCTGCTCAGATGCATGAGAGCCCTGCTCTGGTCCAGGTCACTTTTGCTGGTCTCCACTCTCAGCCCCCTCAAAGGAGGACTCAAAGCTCCCAAATAGTCAATGCAATCCAGAGCGTGGGCTTTCAAGCACTGGTACTCAGGCTCACCTGCCTGTGCTTGCACATTAAGAAAGCCTGGATGCTCAGCCTCTGTAGGACAGACACCTTGCAGTTGCTGTGCAGAGCAATTCCTCATCAAGTCTGAGTCTCTGATACAAAAATCACAGCAAGGCAATAGTGGACATTGCCAGTTCCTGCCTGCAGACGCTGCCAAGGGTGGGCAATAAGGAGCAGAATGTTGAGCTATTAGGGGAAGAGGGAGCCACAGGCAGAAGAGTCATCTCCTACACCCTAAATCAGATTGCTCCGTGTCAGTGTTGCAGGGCTGTGGCGTCTTAGGGTCGGTTCATCTCAGATGAAGGTGATACCTCCTCACAGGCTCTTGAAGCCTTAGCACCAACTAACCCAGCAGAAAGGGGCAAGCAGGGATCTTAAGAGGGAGATAAGTGACAGAGGGACAACTCTGGCTGGAAAACAGCTTCTGTTGGAGGTGTCTCTGCTGCTTCACTCTGCGTGTGGCTACGAGCCTCCTGTTTCTTGCAGAAAGAGGAGGCTTTGAAACATCCGTTTGCAACCCCTTTGTCCCCCTCCTGGTGTCATCTGATCACTGGTGTAGGAATCCATGCTTAGGCGGGTCACGTAAAGGGAAGAAACAGCTTCCCAGAGTGGGATGGGTGGATGGTGCCAGGCAGGCACCAGCTGAGCATTTTGTGCGGCTCCCAGGCAGCTAACGAGCTTTTGACTGGTAACGTGGCAGGGCACGGTGGCTTCAAAGAGATGTCAGCCTCCAATGACAGCCAGACACGGGCCATGCTCCTAACAGGTATGGAACAACCTCTGCGCTGCAACATGGAGCTGACCCAAAAGGGCAACAAATTCCTAGTGAACCTCTCCAGGAACTGGACCGTTGCAAGGCCGCATGCCATCGTCGCTGCTGCAAAACTATTCATACTCGGTGTGTTATTTCACATCAGAGAAGAGCTGGCTGGCGTTCCGCCTTGCCCAGTGTGCGGCCAGCACCGGGCCGAGACTCCTCCTGGGGTCCCTATGAATTCCCATCCACGCTCAGCTAATCTGCCGGATTATAGTCATTATATTTAACCAGATTAGACGACTGTTACTGCAGTTACTGTTACTGTTTTGCACCGGTCATATTTATAGGGTACACTGGTCATATTTATAGAGCTGCAGAATCAAGTTACAACTTTAAGGGCTCCAGCCGTGGACGCTGTAGGTCAAAGCAGCCCTGGATAAAGCAGCGCTGGTTCCGCTGAGCATCACCCATCGGTACCAGCGCTTCCAGGGGGCCTTGGTGGCTCCTCGCTGCAGGGCAGCATTTTGGCATCACAAATAGGAACCCCGCCTCCCACACCTCAAATTGTGTTTGATAGCAGTGTAGCGTACCGAAACCTTCTGATCTGGGGGAGTGGGGCTGGGGAGAAGGTCTTAAACCCTTCTGCCTGAAGAGGGGGCAGTTCACACGGCTGTCAGTCCCTGCAAGCCTAGGAACTGGAAAAACAAATCTTTAAACCGCCTTATAACATCTTGGTTGTCTTTGGGGCTGGAGCCTTGTGGGTTTGTTCACTGAGTGAGGAGGGGATGTCGTTTGTCCCAGCCCAGGCTGCTGTCCCTGCTGGATACCTGCACCACTGGGCTTTCCGCTCATCCAGCAAGGCAGGCGCTCTGCACTTTTGGAGGTGCTGGGGTACTTCTGTGCCACCCCAGAGAACGTATCACAAGGTAAGCCATGTCCGAGAACCAAGACAGGCTTTCCCAGATGCCCTGGGTTTGCACAAGCAGGTGCAAAAGCCCCCCCCCCCTTGCTCACCCCAGCCCCATTGCAAGCACAGCTCTCTACCCCAGCACCCTGAGGACACCCCAGGACCCAGCCATCCTCTCCAAAGCCACCTCTCCACCTTCTCCCACTGCAGGCTCTGCCCATCGGAGTCCTTGTCCCCCCCCTTCCCCAGCAGCCCAGCGGGCAGGAGGGGTGCTGGCTCCGTGGGAAGCTGCCGGCTGTTTAGCTGCTGTTATTATGGTAGCAGTAAACACCTTCCCGCAGCTGGCCAAAGTCCAGTGCCAGTGTCAGCCCCACGGCTGTGACACAGCCCGTGTCCCGAGGCCACCTTGTCAACACCGGGTGCCAGACTCTCCACCCATGGAGGGAGCGAGGCGACCCCGCTGCTCATCCGGACCCAGCCTGGGGGTATTTGTGTGGACTTGGAGAATAGTCTCCCTCTGATGCTGGTTCAGCCACAGCAAGCAGCACCGGGCATGGACCAACACCCAGATAGATGTCCGCCTCCATTTTGCAGAGGTCTTGCTTGTCAAGACACCATCTTCTTCACATCCATCTTCTTGGAGTCCGGAGGATGTCTCTGAGGTTGCACACGCAAAGCTCCTTGGGTAGCTGGACTTAAAGATGATGACTATTGAAAAGTGTTAAGAAATTGAGCCCCTCCACCACAGTCATTTTAACTGCAGCTGATCTCAGCTGTGCAACCACGCTGCACGTTCAGATGAGCTGAAATTAACTGTGCTGCCATACAAAAGCTGTGGTGGAGCTGTGCTTGGAGCAACATGGCATTATGAACTGCTGCTGCTCGTTGTTAGGTGTTAGTGCATGGACAGAGCTGCATCTGTACTGGGCAGCCCCTGTCCCAAAAGTGAACCTTTTCATAAGAAACCTGCTTGGAGACAAGGGTGGGCAAAATGAATCACCTGAAGGCTCAGGCTGTGCAACAGCCAAGGCAAAGACTGTGGTCCCATGAGCGTGCAGAGCTTCTCTCCACCTACCTTGGGCTTTTGGCTGCTCACCTCCTTGTAATGCTGTGCTCCTGCGTCCAGCCCATGCACCGTGGCACCAGCCCAAGCTGGTGCTTGCTGCTGGAGGGGAGAGAAACCCATGAGCCCATGAGCTCATGGCTCCATCCCAACAGCCCAATGGACAAGTGGGAGGATTGAAACACCAGAGCTGTGGCTGCTCCTTGAATACCAGGGAAGGATGTGGTCTGGAAGACCCAAAGCTGGCTCTGAGGTGACGCTGGGGACTTTTGCTGTGGGCAATGCAAAGGAAAGAAACAGCTCTTTCCTTGGTGTCTGGCTGCTTATGGATGGTAGTTGGAAGATCAAAAGCACCTCCATTGCTTGGAGACCACGGGCATCCTCCAGCCCTGCTGCACGGTGCATGGCAGGGACAAGCCCACCTTGCAAGGCCACAACTGACCCTCCAGCATGGACACAGGGAGTCCCAAATAAGTTATTTGGAAGTAATGAGGAACTCCAGCACATGCATTAAAAATAAGGAAACAGCAGGCGAAAAATAAATCACTTGCAGGAGCCTGGGGCCGGGAGGCTGAGCTGGGAGGTTCCCGCGCGCCCAGGCTGACGGAGCCCTGATTTGTGGTCTGACCCCGGCCACAGTCATTGAACTGGGCCCTGGCTCGCCTGGCTGGGAAACCGAGAAGAATAAAAAGCAGGATGTCAAGGCTAAGCTTAGCTTTTCCTTCTGCAGATAAATCACTGGTAGATGAGGAAATTGGCTGTGTGTGTGTTTGTTTGCAAACAGCTCGCTTTCGGCTTGTGAAGCCTGCCTGAACAGGGTGGCTGTGCCGGGCAGGTTGCACGGCCGGGATGGGAGGATGAGCAAGTCGCGTATGTTTTCCTTGGCCCAGCGGAAAGATGATGGAGCATTAGCCCAAAGAGCCAGTCCACAGCAGCGCGACAGTACCCGGGGAAAGGGAGCAGGGTGTATGCCAGCAATGTGCAAAGGTAAGAGTGGAGGGACACTCCACCTTCGTCTCATGCAATATTTGCACCATGTCCTTGGCGCCTGGGTCGCACCAACACTCTCCATCACTGCACAGTTGCCAGGGGAACTACATAAATCATCTAAAAAATAAAAATGCAAGTTTTTTCTTCAAGCATTTTCCAGTCAGTCGTGCAAGAAGTGTTGGGTTTTTTTCCTTTCCGTGCAAGAAATCTTTTAGTTTGTACTCCTACAAGTTGTGCCATCCCAGTCTATGTTTTGGGGGAATGGGGTTGGTGTCTGACAGCCCCGCCAATACTCCCAGGCTGTTTGGAGTAGAGTGCTCTGTGTAAAGGCAAATACAGCTTGCTTTCCCTTCTCCAGCTGATGGGAAGTCAGGAAGGGTGATATATTTTAGCTGGTGAAGTAAAGCAGCCAGAGAAGCAGGCTGAGCTCATGGATATTCAGATCATAGCAAATGTCTGTAAGTGTTTTCTGTGGTAAAGAGTTTATCTAGAAGCACCTTTGCCATTTGGCACCTGCTAGGCTTGATTTGGGGTATCTCAGTTGATTAAGTGCTTAACAGAGAAAGCTCAAGTAGACAGAGTAGCAACTGCACCCTACTCATTCCCATTTTCCTTGCAGCTCTCAGCAACAGGAGCAGAGCTTACTGTAGCTTCTGTTCCCATCTATTCTGGAGCTGAAGCCATAGAAACAAATGGAGGATGATTACACCACGCACTTGCAAGTATCAAGGAATGGTGTGGATGTGAGAAGCAGGAGAAAAACTTGCTCATTTAGTGTTTTTCTGACTGCCTGCCAGAGCTGCATCTGCTCTTCAGCCGACGCAGTACAAGGCTGCTATGGCTGGCTATTAGATTAGAAGAATTCGAATAATTTTTGTCATGTGGAAGAAGAGGGAGCAGAAACTCACCCTGACGGCCTTTCTGAGCCTAGAACTGATGCTCATGTCCATTGACTGCTATGTAAAAGATACCAATGTATGGATATTTGTTGATTTTTTTTTTTTTTTTAGAGAAGTGCTTTCTAAAAGTTTCATAATTTGAGAAGTTAACCAGCATGGCCAAATCGAGCAAGCACCAAGGCAGGCAGCTGTTGCCACGAAGTGAGCTCTTGTCCTCAAGCTTATGTTTCTTCAGTGAACCTCTGCAAACATGACCAGTTTGCTTTTTTTATGGGCAAAACTTCCATGGACCAAAGGACCAAACAGTCTACTGCCAAACGTTCAGACAGACAGGAAAACACAAAGCTGTGTAAAAAAAAACCCCAGCGTTTAACCCCTACTCTAGGCAGGTATATGTATAGCTTTGCATTGCAGTTTCCTGATGGATTTTTCACTGTTGAAAGCAAAGTTCAAAAGGACTCTGGGGCTGTACACAAGACACCCTCAAAAGCCTTTTAGAAGCCTGCAATCCTGTATTGAGCAGATCCTAAAATCCTACTCCTGATGCACCATTGCCCACAGCGTGACTATAAATCAAATCCCTCCACTTCTCTCTCACTTATGTACCCTGAGTCCCCTTATCTGCTGCTTTTATACCATCCATGGAGATCTGTGTATAGATGATGGACCTTCCCAAATGAGCTGAGTACTCGGCCATATAAAAGGCAAAAATATCCAGTAAAAACAGACGTGGTAAAATCAAATAAAGCAAGAAAGCTACAGGTGGAAAAGCTACAGCACAACTGTCATTGCTGGTACCAGAAAGATGTTTGTAGAAGAGCAGCAAGAGCTGGTGATAGGCTTCATCCAGTCCCATCTCCCTGACCTCAGCAGACGCTCTTGCTGTTGGTCTGTTGTGGAAGTGGGGAGGAGGGAAGACCGTGAGCAGACACGGGCCCATGCAGCGTCTTGAAGGCACCTGGGTTCATGGTGAAACAGCTCAGGAGGCCCTCAGGACTTTCCAGATGCCGGGCTGGGAGAGCCTTCTGCTGCCCTTTCCTCTTCCTTTCTTCCCATCTCTCAGCACCACCTCTTCAGAGAGCTGGGACCAATTTAAACCCATTTATTTGAAGCCAGGGAGGGAGAAAGGAGGAGAAATACAATTACCAGGTCAGAGATTTATCTCCTGCAAGGTGCCCGGTGTGTCCGCTGAAACAAAAATTGCCATTCATCTAGCCCTGATAATTTCATCAACAGCTCTGGGTCCAGGGATGAAATACGGCCATTCCCAAGGAGGTGCCTGCATTTTGACAGATGCTGCAGACAGACGGCTGCTCCGTCTGGGCTCTGTTCTGCCCGGCACTGCAGGACACAGTGCACTCCCCACAGCTCAAGACTCACCCCAGACTGGGACCTTTCATTATACCCATCCTGGGCAATGGCGCTGGGGGCGGGTGTCCAGCCCGAATCCGGTGGCAGTTGTCCTCTCGAGCTCAATCTCTAATCCCGAGGGACACGCTGTGTGTATGTGGAGGCTGGGAGGCAGAAAGATGTGGGTCTCTGAGCTGAGCTGTGTCTTTATGTCATGTGTTTTAAATTGCATTAAAAAATGCGATGTAAAAAAAAAGTATAAAAATAATAGCGTTTAATTAGGAGGATCCCAAGGCCTGCTGTGCTCTGGTTTGGCCTGGGGTAGGGAATGGAGCTGGGAGCTGTAAGAGGGATATAACAAGCAGTAAAACATTAATCCTGGGATTACAGGCAGCAATTAGCACCACGGGTATGTTCATGCCACCCCGTGCTCCCTGCCTGCGGGATTTGGGATGTAATACAGGGACCAGAGTGTGTCTCCTGCCCAAGCTCGCCCCATGCCACAGTCCCTGGGTTTGGGTTAAGGCAGGATTAGTCCCACGAGCTTGCACCACGCTGCGGTGCCTGCAACACGTTGGCATTGCAGTTTCTTAGGGAAATGATCACCGGCAGAGCCTGGAGGACTCCAAGGACTGCTGGGCTGGACCTGCGAGCAGGGGAGGGCTGCTGGCGGCGGCAGGAGATGGGGGAGAGGTGCTCTGGTTGGGGAGCGGGAAGGAAATAGGAGCTGCAGCCAAGGCTGCGCTGGGCAAGGATGAGCTCCCCAAGTGCCAGCATGTGCCAGGCGCCCTGTGCCCACCTGCACGGCTCAGCCCACGCTGGGTGGGAGCAGGCGGCACCAGGCACGTCCCGGGCTGCTTTCCAGACCTGTGAATTACAGCTGCAATGGGTGCTTCCTCCCCAGAGCAAGTCGCATCCACCCTGGCTTTCCAAATAACTCCCCCCTCCTTCTCCCCCTCAGCATGACTGAGAGGCCGGGGGGTGCAGCGCTAAGTTTGCAGGCAGCCAGGCTTTGCCACAGCCTCGCTCCACTTTGCACTATCCATCCCCTCCGAGATGGAGATGTTACACCACGACAGACTGTGGCCATTCGTTCCTGGTCTGGAAAATGGTCCCCATGAAAAAAAAAATGGGAAATTCAAGGAGCCACCGGTGCTTACTTGCCCAGGAGGCATCAGGATGCACCAAGCGATGCGCCGTTCCCTGTCCCAGCTCTGCTTCCCGTTAGTCATCCCAGCCCAAACTTTCATGGCCATCTCAATAAACACAGCACATGGATTTAAAGCCGCCACAGGCACAATGTTTGCTTTATTTATAGGTAACAGCAGCAGCCATCAAAAAATAAATGAAACACCAGGCAAAACCAGCTGTAGGGCCAAAGTGTGGTGGGACAGCAGTCACCTTCCCGTGGCCCCCTGCACCGCTGTGCCAGCAGCACTTACTTGTACCTGGGCAGCAGGGGTGGAAAACAACCCTGGGACCTGGGGCATCGCAAATGAATGCATGACTGCTTCAGGAAAGCAAGGGCTGTCCCTACCTCAGTGGCACTGGCACACCAGAGGGGTTACACCAACTCAGCCCATCCCATCCAGCCCCCATGGCCATGTCCCACAGCTGCAGGACCTCATGGCCACTGTGGTCCTCACTGAGCAGCCTGCGGAGCTCCTCCACATACCTTCTCTCTTAGGGCTTCCACATGCTTCGGTCCTGGTTTGCAGATGACATTCCTGCGATTCCTTCTTGCTTATCCAAGGAGCACGGCTCACATCCTAAACCCACCCTGAGATGCCACCATCCTTCCCCAGCCTCCCTGGCCCAACAGGCCTGTGTGAGCTGCACCCCTCAAACAGCTCAGGCTGCATTTCTTGGAGGGGGGACGACATTTCAAAGTTCAGGAAATTTCCCAAAGGGAGCCGGCTTCCAGTGAGCCGGCGTGCAAGAGAGGGCAGGGTTAGCTGCCACATGCTGCAGGACAGAGCTGACATTTCGGGGTGCGGGGACCTGGCTGCTGCCATTATTTCCAGCCCAGAGAGAGCTTTGCCTTTTCCTCAGCTCTTCTTTTTTTGGGGGGGGAGCTTAAACGCCATTTTCCTGCGGTGTGGTTTGTGCCTCTTTTGGCCCCTTCCAGCCCCAGGCTGTCCCTGTAGAGCCGGGGGCTGGCTGGCACCTTGTTTACACCGTGTTCCTGGTGCTGAGCCATGGCGGCTGCTCTTTCAAGAGGCGATGTGTGCCCTGGAGGGGCGGAGAAAATACCTTACGTTAGGGATCAGTTGCAAGAAGAGCTGCCCTTCCAGGAAAAAGAGGCTGCTGCGGGTCACCCTCCAGCCTCCGAGCCCCAGGGGATGCTGAGAGCAGGGTTTGCAGTGGGCTCTGCCCTGTGGCAAGGATGTTGGCATGGTACCAAGGGCTTGGGGGGGCCAGCGGGGCCAGCACCGCAGCTGGCATCACCCGGAGGGGCTTAGCACACACCACAGCAGCATCTCCCGTGGCCAGGTCAGCCTTAGGCGGTGCGTGAAATACCCTGCCCATGAAGAGATAAGCTGCGTAGCTCAGCCAGCCCCTGCTCAGCCAGACCAAAAGATGGAGAAAGCAGATGGGGAGCTGAGGAAGATGGTGGAGGAAGGCTTTCCATGAGCAGGGATGGAGGAGCAGCCAGATGGGAGAGGGTCACTAAGCAGCACAGCGGAGGGCACTTTCTTAGTATTGCTTTCTCCAAAAAGAACATCCGAGTCACTCTGGAGACTCATCTGGCCTTGCACTGGCCCCAACCTGTTAATGTTTAACCCACCGGCCAGGGACAGCGCGTCGGAGCCAGCACACGGGAGGCGGTGTCAGCCTGCGGGGACGGCAGCGGGCGGCTGGGCACACGTGAGGTCACCTCCCTGCTCCGGTGGGACCTGCATCGCCCGGTGTCGTCAGTGGCACCCGATGCCCATGCTGCTCCCGTAAGCCCCAGGACTTAGCCAGGGTGAAGCGGCTTTGCCAGAGGTAATGCCAGTTCACTTGGAAAAGGGCCTGCCGGGGCTGTGTGACCCAGGGTACCTCGGCACCGGCTGCAGGGGACCAGCTGAAAGGAGGGGGGTGCTGGCTTCAGCCCCCCTTGAAGCGTAAAGCCTGGCAGGCAGAGCCATGGGGTGATGCACGCCGTGAGCCGGGTGTGTTTGCACACATAAAGTCCCTTTTCCTCCAGGGACGTTGTCCCCAGGAGCCCAAGCAGGCCCAGGGCTTGCAGGAGTGGTTGGTGTCGTGGTTTTGGGCAAACGCTGGTTTGTCTAATGAGGGGAAAAAAAATACGGTTTCCTTGTAAGCAAACAAAGCTTGACTTTATTGCCTTTAAAGCGCAACTAGCACAAACAGTGGCAAAAGTGCAAACACTGATAATGCTCGGAACATTTTGAGCTGTGCAAACAAGCCCAGAGGTGGAGGGCTGTGTTGAAATGAAGGGGTGAGGGGTACCAGGGGGAGGAGAACTCCCGGCCCCGCAGGCCCCCTTCTCTCTTCCCCCCGAGAGCTGCCCGAGGCAGCCATGCCGAGTGCGGGTTGCGGGTTGGGGGGTGGAGGCAGCCCCCCGGCGAGCAGGGCTGAACGGGAGCCCCGCAGAGCACAAAACCCCCACCAAAGTGGGATGCAGATGTTATTACGACATTTTTTAGCCCCAGCCTGAGGCTATGCCCTACCCCGGCAGCTGGAAGAGTTCCAGAGCTGCACAGCGGAGCCACCAGGACCAGGCAGAGCCATGTGTTCTTTCTCCATCCTGACAGTCCATCTGCTGGTCAGAGCCCACATGGAGCATCCCACCAGCACCTCAGACACCGTGTGGCAAACAGCACGCTGCCTCTGCCTTGTTTTTTCCCCTTCCTCCCCTACCCCACCTCCTCTTTCCTAGGCAGGTGGCTGCACGTCACACGCCTCGCACTCCTCTTGCAGCTTTTCTGTCCCGTCCAGCTCTCCGAAGCCTCTTCCAGGTGATGATCCATAAGTGGCTGCTGTATATCCCAGCCCTGACCCGCTGGCTCTTTGCCTGGTGACCACAAAACCCTGTTCCCCACCGCCCCACACCCCTCAGGGCACGTTTTGCCCTGGCTAGGGGAGGGTGATGCCACAGGAGGCTCAGCCCTTGCAGACGTGAGACGGCTTACAAGGAGCCAGAGCACTGCAGGTAGGGATTAAGGTCCAGCTCCTCAAGAGACATTTAGGCATCTGCCTCCTATTACTTAGGATTACCAAGCAGGTTGGGAAAAGCAGGCCACTGCAAAGTGGGTCAAAAGAAGAAAGGGAAAGACGGCGGATGGATCACTGGCTAATCAGGCAGGGTGCAGGGACCTCAGCCTTTTATCTCGGCTCCATCCTTCCAGATCCCGATGAACCAGAAGGTCTCTCCAGGCTGTTTCTGCTTCCAGGTTGGGAGGGGAAGAGATGCCCAGAATCAGGGCAACCCCATCGCACACGCAGCCCCTGGGTTCTCAGCACAGCCCTCCTTGCCCCAACACGAAAGGATTACCAAGTTTTGCGTCTGGCTGACGAACTCTTCCCTAATCCAGCCTCAGTGGGTGGGTGAAGCTTTTCTTGTTAAATCCATCACCCGCCCCCGTCCTGCACAGGGCATCCCGGATCGCTCCCCTACCCGTCCAGGCTGCCGCCTGCCAACTCAGACACCTCTCCAGCTGATGGGGGTCACCGCCAGCCAGGAGTTTTTGGGAAACGAGAGCCCCAACAAGCCTTTCCTTCCCTGCAAGAGATCAGCCCAGCCTCCAGCACCGGCACCTATTTTCATACACCCAGGAAGATCTGAATACTGGGGGGGGAACTCATGTCTTTGCCAGACCTACCCGAAATCAGCCAGTTCAGTGTTTTGCTGAGGGAAGGGACAGGCAAACAGAGTGACAACACACTCATTTTTATAAGGGTTGAGAAAACAGGCTGAAGTACAGTACATAAAATAACAAAAAAATAGACATACTGGGGTAAGTTCTGTTCCTTTGGGACAAAGGGATTTTTTTTTTTAAGCTAAAGCTTCCTTTACTTTTGCTCCTAATTCTGCCAAATCTATTCTGAGTGAAGATTTTGGGGATTTTCCCGACTGGACTCCATTTTCTGGTAGGAGAGGCCAGGGCAGGAGCGCCCACAGAGCCCAGATTCAGAGCAGAGAGGTGATGCACATCAGATGTGACACCTGGGGTGGTTTTGGCCCAGTGTGGCTTCTTGATATGACTGAGACTGGAGGCCAAAGGCAATAAGGGATTAGAGTAAAAGAGCTCGGGCAAGCAAGAAAGGGGTTTTTCTCAGCAGTGTCTTTGCTGGGTGATGTGGGTGATGCTTCCGCGAGAGCCGCAGCGCTGGAGTGCACCCAGGTGTGCAGACAGAGCCCAGGACACGCGCCCATCACAGAGGCGCTGTCCCATGGTGGTACCCGTGACATTCAAGGAAGAAGCCAGATTAAACGGGTGCTTGATGCTGTCAGGTTTTCAGAACAAGCTGTTATTCTCAAACGGGCTCTTTCTCCCCTGCTGCTCACCCCAAGCACTCACCTTCCTTCCAAAAATCACGACGAGCATCACTTGAGTTAGTGAGCCCCATAAGTCCCTTTTTGTCCCAGCCCTGCCCCATGGGGGGCTCCTCTGCAACGAGCAGCTGTACCTCACCTGTGGGACACTGGAAGCTGTCAGGCCTAAAAATTCACAGCTCCCCGAGGAGCAGGAAAGCTATTTTAGAGGCTTCAAAATTGCAGCAGCCCAAATTATTCCCTGAAGCCTGCGTTAAGTTATTCAGGCATCTGGCTGCACAGGTATAAAGCAGATCGCTCATAAAAATGCTACTCCCAGATAATTTTCTTGAGTTTTCCCACAGTCATGGTTTTTGTCTGTGCTACTGGGATGTGGAGAAATAACCTTCTTATAGTGAGCTTGTTCAGGATGGGCTAGGAAGGTATTTTTGTGTGTGGGTGTGTGCACACTCAGAGTATCCGCATGCCCCTCCTTGGCTTGGAGCCTGACACCACCTTGTCCACAGCGCTGGCTGCATGTCCCCAACTCTAGCCAGAAAGGCAACCCGAGCCCTATAAGAGGTAAAATTTACCCAGGCATGGCTAGCAAGGCAGATGGGTTTGGGGAGAGCCCTGGAAAGCAAAGCCATCGTGTCCCTGGCGCACTCAGACCATCACAAGCATGCTTGGGTTTCCTCTGCGGGGCCCCAGAGAGGAGAAGCCGGGTCAGTGCCCTCCCCACCGGGCAGCCCGTGTCCCAGCCTTACACCAGGGTCAGGCGCCCGCATCACGCGCCGAAGCATCGCCACCGACTGGCACTTCACAGCTGCTTTGAGGTGCTGCCAGGGACTGCAGGTCTCGACTGCCAACAAATCAGAGCCATTGTGCTCCATCGCTCCCCCCTCCTTCTCCCCGTTAATAGCCCCTTTCTGTACCCAGGGAACGTGATTCTGCATCATCCCATCCCCCTGTGAACCCCAGCTTTGCTCCGGGCTGCCTGCCTGCACCCACCACAGATGATGTCCCAGCTGGGGCTCTCCGTGCTGGCCCCACGGGAAGTGGGTGCACATCCAGCCCTGCAGTTCCATTCCCCACCCCCACCCCCCCAAAAAAAAAGCGCTTTGATTTTGTATCAGGGTCTTTGTATTGGGTGGGTGCATTCAGAAAAATCTCTGCCACTGCAGTATCCATAAGCCCACCCACCAAAAATGGGTCTTACTCTCTGATTGCTGTACTCACCCCCCAGCTGATGCTTGGTACCCGGAGCAGCGGTGGACAAGGTGGGTGCTCCCGACATGAGGGGTTGAGCAGGAGGGTTGTTTGGAGACTCTCCGGGAACACGAGCCACCTAGCCAAGCTGTTGTTCTCATTTGTTATTCAGCGTTAAGGAAATCTGCGCCATTCTCCCGTCAGCCTCCCCATCCCGGAGGATAATTGATGCTAACGTCATTTCATTTTGGTCCAGCTGCGGGGCTCAGGAACAGATGTTTTATTGTTCAAACTGAACAGACAAAACTAAAAAAAAAAAAACAACCCACCACCCAACCCAAAAAGCAACAAAACCCAACTAATTTGTGTTTGCAGTGAGGTTAGCCGCAGCTTCCTCTCCCCAGAAATGCGAGGAGACAGAGCAGCAGCCCCAGGGAAGACCCAGGCCTCCAGGAAAGCCAAGATTTATACATCCAGTGTCAACCTCTGACATATGATGCAACACACCCCCCAAAAAAGCCTGTCATGTCCAACAGGCAGGCACTTCCAGCAGAGAGCCATTTCCCAAACACTGAGCTGTCACCTTGAGGTGGGATGCACTGTAACAACCTTCATGTTCTCCCCAGGAGCAGAGATCCACCCTGGTATCTGCAAGGAGGAGCGCAGCACTTGCTTAAGAGCAAGGATACCTGTCTTCTCCAAGGAACAGACAAAAAAAGGTGCAAAAATATGCCAGCGACATGTGAATCTTCAGTGCACGGGCAAATGAGGTCACCCTCTTTTCCAGCTCATCGAAATCAGCCTGCACATTTGATGCTTCAGAGCGAGAGCGCTGTGGTTTGCAGCCATAAGGGAGTGCTGGGCACCACACGCTTACACACACACATTTCTTCAAGAGCACGGGATGGAAGGAGAAAGTCCATCACTTGCTCTGCAGCAGGTGCAGGACAATATCTGGAAGTCACAGGCTGGTCCAGCCAAGCACTCAACTACATCCTTAAGCGTTCCTGTGAAGATACCACCAAGCAAGCTGTGAAGCAAGTGGGAAACACTTCCCTGGCTGCCCAAAAGAGATTTCTTCAAAACAAAAGAGCTTGCTAAAAAGCCAAAAAAGAACTCCTAAAAACACCCAGGTTAACAGATGTTTAATATTCATTTTCTCTCTAGCGCTAATAACCCTATAGATGAGAACGGCACTTCTCCCATGCAGAACTGGGAAACACTGGTATCTCTTATACAAACTGGGGAGGAGCTACCAGGAGGAAGAGCCTAGCTGTGCTCCTTGCCTCGCCTGCAGAGGCGCTTTTGCCATACAGTGAGGCCTGGCCCTAGAAATACAGAGCTCTGAAATGCCCACAGCAAATTGCTTGGGTAATTTTCCCTTTTTTTTTTGTGAGGCCGACATGAGCATTTCTTGACACCTCCTGGTGTGCGCCACGTGCTTGGCATTATTTCTGGCTGCATATTGGGTCTTCTCCCTGTTCCACAAGAGGGGTTTGGTAGGAATCAAATCCTAAGGGGTCCAATCCTATACGCAGTGGCATGAAATGCCCCGGTCCCCTTCAGGGGACCGTGCTGGGCCTGGGAACTAGTACATGGCTTGAAAAGCCCCTGGTGGGAGAGTGACCACAGCATCTCCTCTCAGCAAACCAAAAGTGGGGGAAAGCCACCAACTTTTTGTAGTTGCAGATAAAACAGACCTCGACCATGAAGAACCCTGGGATCTGCAATACCTGCATTGTAAATCCAGCTGCCAGGACTCACCGGGGATCGGCACCAGATGTGACTGTCCCCTCGAGAAGAGTGCTGTTGGGGGACGGCATCTATAGGGGAACAACCCAGCAAGACAAGTGAGAGGCTGGAGGTGGAAAATACCTTTTGGATCATCCTCCCCTTCTCATTCAGCTGGGCCAGCAGCAAGGATACGGAGTCAATAAGTGTCCCCTCCTTTGCTGACAAGTTGCTCCCAGTTTAAAACAACCTCCCTGCATCCCACCTCTGGCCCATGGATGCTTCGCGCCAGCTCTAAGGCTGCTGCCTCCAGCATCCCAGCTGGCTTGGCAGCAGCACACAACCACAAGCGTGTTTTAGCTGCGAGCGGGCGAGGGGAGGTGTTGGAGAAACCATCACAGCAAGCCAGCAGGACTTGGTGTCTATGGGGAGCAGCGCTGGCCCATGCGCCGGCCCATGAGCCACCCCACTCGCCAGCAGAGTGCTCAGAGGCGGGGGGTGCAAAGGGGTCATGAAACCTTCACGCTGTTAATTTACAGTGACATTGCATGGGGACATGTAGGGAAGCAAGGAGAGGCCAGAATCCAGCCCCATTCCCCGCACCGGCGGAGCTCAGGCCGGATGGCTACAACCTCAGAGCCAGGTCAGCTCTAGGTACAGAACCCAAAAGGAGATGCTGGAAGGAGATGTCATGGAAAATATTTACTCTGTGAGGTCAGTGCACCCTTGGCTTCTCTTTGGAGGGGACTTTGAACACAGGAGGGCAGACGTTTCCCGCACGCTTCTGCAGGCGAGAGACTGGGGAAAGCAGGCGCTTTCCTCGGCTGGAAAGATGAAAAGCACAAGCGGAAAGTTTCGTGCATAAGGGGCAGCAAGTGAGCCTGCAGCTGCTGGTGGCTGGGCGCTTGCTATTAGGGGAAACAGCCTGCTTTGGAAACCAAGAGGATGAATCTCTGAGAAGGAGGTCTGGGGAAAAAAACCAAACAGGGGATGCCCCAGAGCAGAGCCACGAACTGGCAGTATGGCACCCAGGAGCTGCGGGTTTGTGCATTAGAGGGAAGAAATCACCCCAAGCCTTTAGTGCATTTGAGGCAAGGTGTGGACACAGGGACAGGCAGAAGGGGCTCAGCACACCCATGGAGCATCCCTCACCCACTCTCCTGCCCGGCAGAGCCAGGCCACCCTCTCCCCAAATCATCATCCCGTCCCACCACACCAGGGAAAGACCTCTCAGAAACGACTCTCCACGTCCGAGGTCAAAGGGCAGGCTAACAAAATGACAGACCATGCATAACAGGGTATATTATTCCCTGATGCAAGCCCACAAAGTGCCACACAGCAGCCCTGGCAGCCAAAAGCTGTGCTGTGTTTCAAGCAGGAACAACAGTGCTTTGCATCCCCTTCTCCTGGGGTTCGGCTCCCTCACGCAGGGCTCCTCGTCGCTACCTTTGAGGTTCACGCCGCTGTTTGAATGTTGGTCTTACTGACTCCCATCAGTGTGTGTATCTCTGGGTGAAAGCAACTGGCCCCCTGCATATGTGAGCACCGCTGGGTGCGGTGAACTGGGTGATGCCAAGCATTTATTTGGGTAGCTCAAGCAGGGAAAACCATCTCCTAGAAGATTACCTCAAAAAGCAGAGGAAGATGTTTCACAACTCACAGTGAGCAGCTCTCAAACAACAACTCTCAGCACATCTTGTCCTCATTGCTAGGCAAATTGATTGCCTTAAATCGAGGATCTGACACTTTCTGCTCTTTCTGGGAACATCTCTCGCTACCCTTTCTGGGTCAGCATCCCAGGGGACAGTTTCTCTCATTATTTCAAGTTTAGATCACACAGTGATGATCTTCCCCTGCAACCACCCCACGGGGAGCTGTGACTCCATCACCCTTTGCAAGTGAAAGGGGGCAGGGGGAGCGCCGGGTGCCGAGGCTGCGTCCCTCCGTCCTGCAGCGCTGCCAGCGGTGATTCAAGAGGTGGGACTCCCGCCTGCCTGACTCACTGGCTGTAGAGCCCAAGCCCTGGCGGGATGCTTCACTTGCATCAGTTGTTGCCAGAGATGATGAAGAAGACACCCGAAGTGTGTTCTCGAGAAGATGTGCTGTGCCATTTTAAGCCCCCGCATATTCCCCTTTACTAGCTTTTTCCCCCCTTCCTCAGCTTTTGACTCACCATGTTGTCAACTCATCCCTCTATCGAGCAAGCATGGTACACCCTGGCCTCCTCCTCTGTGTATTGGAGCTTCCCACCCCTCCCCAGTTTGTCCCAGTCTCGTCTCAGCATCCCGACAACCCCAGCTCCCTTGGGGGAAGGTACCCATCATCCTACCAAACAAATCCCCCGCTGAGATAACTTGCAATAATTTCCCCTGTGCCACCCTGGGACAGGGCTCTCCAGCACGGCCCAGCCAGACCCTCACTGCCAGGGGACTCTTCTTAGTGTGATAACAGCAGGAGGGCTGCCCTGTGCCCACCACCTCACTGGTCCTCAGCTCTTCCATCCGGAGCCCCAGCTCCCAGCTGCCCGAAACCCCTCGCCTCAGACAGGCACCGCCGCAGCCGGGACATTTGAGCCCTGGCTCAGCTGTTGACTCCGGCCTGTCCCCGAGGAGTGGGATGGGGACGGGGAGCCACTCCGGGGTGGAATTTCACTCACTTCGGTGACCTCGTGCCTGCGGCACGCTCTAAAAATACAAATAAACCGGCGGGCGGCATGAAACCCACCCTGTTTCCCACAGAGGGCTGCTTGGCCAGGCCCTGCCTCCCCTGGCTGTGTCCTCCTTTGTGAAAGAAATTAAGCTGAGGGCTGGGAAAAAAAAAAAAAAAGAAAGAAAAAAAAAAAAAAAAGCCAGATGCTGTTCTTCCCTGATCTCAGCTGAAAAATATATTTAGAAATTGACTGGGGCCAGTTTGCTGAAGACCTGGGCATGAGGTCAGGAAGGGGCAGGCTCCATGTTCCCCCTCATGCTCCCCGCTTTGCTCAGCCAGAGCAAAGGTCTTCCTATCTCCCCTGGGTTCTCCCATCCCTCTGACCACCCCGTTGCTCCTCTCAGCCAAAGCTGTCCGCTGCAGGCAGGCCAGGCTGGGTGCATGGGGCACAGCGGTCCCCCACACCGTGGGGAGCCCATCACCGCCCACCGAGAGCATCTCACCCTCATGGTGTCCTTGTCCCCAGACATCTCCTCCTCTGCCACTTCAGACAAGCCCCGAAGTGGCAGCAGGAGCTTGTCTTCCCCATCCTCCCCTGCGCAGCTTTATGCTTCATAATAACTAATTTCAGACCCATTCCTACCTCCCCAGGTCTCCCCAGGTCTCACGCTCGGGCTCATCCATACTCAGCCCCTGCATCGAGGTTGTCGGCAGAAACCATCCCTAAGCCCAACAACTGGTCTAATTAATATAACTCGTTGTGATTGCGAAATCCCCTTCCCAACCCCCTCGTATCGTCTCGCAGCCGGGGACACAGCAAGATCAGGACCCAGGCGCCCTGCCCTGCCTTCGCCCCCGCACAGCAGCGGGTGTCCCCTCGCGTGTCCCCAGGGGACGGGGAGCCGGAGGGGATGGCAGGCAGTGGAGGTCACGGTTTCCCTCGCGCCCAGCAATAAACAAGCTCTCCCAAGCGGCAGGGAAAGGAGGGAGGGAGGGGGGCAAAAGGCCCAAGCGAGATGTATTTTTGCAAGCGGGCAGATTAGGAGCAGGTCGAGGCGTGCTGGCAGCCGGCGCAGGATTGCTGCCGTTATCTGTGAATGGGTGCAGGCTGTTACCCATGGCTGCTGGGACAGGGAGGTGGGGAAGGGGAGGTCCGGGGAGATGTTTGCTCCTCGGCCAAGTGGCTATTTCTGACTTTGGGAGCCGAGGGTATGTAAGAAGCAGCTGGACTCAGGCTGCATCCGAGGAATATCCATTCCTCCCCCTGGGCTGGAGAAGCTGCTCTGCTCCCAGACCTTTGGTGCAAGCTCCCCCCACCACTTCCCATCACTCCTCAACTCCCTGCTGGCAATGCCCCGTGCACTGGGACATGTCGTCTCATGCACTGGCACCCCGAGAAGCCATCAGGCTAGCGAGGTCCCCGGGCAGGGAGCAGCTAATGCAGGGAGCTGATTGAGTTACAGGCCAGCGGTTGTATCATGTTTACCAGCTCCCCAACGCATATCCTGTGCTGGGAGGATTCCTGGAAACGGGAGCTGATTTCACAGCCCCCTCCCCATGCCGCGCAAACACGCAGGCTATGCCAAAAGCAGATCTCCACACGTGACTGCCGCCGATATTACCCAAGCGGCTGGCAGGGACCAGCCACCCCCTTCCTTGCTCTCCTCCTCCTCCTCCTCCTCTTCCTCCTCCCCTGGCTGTACGACTCCCATCTCCAGAACAGGGCTGGCCCCATCCGTTTTTTTTTTAATTCTTCTTCTCCTCCTCCTAACTCTGTTTAACTTTCCCATCTCTTAATTTAAAGCAGACATGGTGGCCCTGCCAGAGATGCCGGAGGTCTCCAAACCTTCGACGGGATGGTTAAATCCTGAGTTTCCTCTGCCCGGTGCCATGCTCAGGTGACACCAGCCACTCTGGGATGAATGAAGTCCTGGAGTCCAGACTGTCTAAGTGGTATATGAACCCTTTACCCGTGCAGAGAAACAGGGTGTGAGTCAGTCACAAACCCTGAACATTGCTTGCAAATCCAGGCGCTAGGACAGTAGTGTCCAGAGCCGGGGCACTGGGTTTTGTACGGCAGACGATGCTGCAACATCATCTGGCAGACAGGGATGGAAGAAGAGGTAGAGAAGGAAGATTTTCAGCCCTCCCCTGGGCCGTGCACAGACACACTGCACATCTCTGCCGCCGCACTGTGCTACCCAGAAAACCTCAGCCTGGAAATCTTCCCTGTACGGCACCTGAAGGCATCCTCTCAGATGGAGGAGAGGCTGTTTCTGCAGGCCTACCAACGCATCTTCTCCCCGCCAGCACATTTTGGGGTGGCAGTTGCTGTCTCGGTAGGTCCCATCTCTGTTTATCCTTCATATCTGGGCTAGCCAACTCAGTGGGATGGCAGGTTGCCCTGGGGCTACCACCTGCGTCTTGACGATAACGCTTGGCTGGGGATCTTCTTCTCGCTGGCGTGCCACTGCAGCGGAGTGGGACACTGGGCAGAAGGGCTGGGACTGGGCAGAGATACATCACTGCTGGGGAGCCTGGGAAAAGCAGCCGCTTGGATTTCTCCCAGCCAGCCTCTCCTACATCCCCATTAACATCCCAGCGACACCCCTGAGAAATGGGAAAGGTCGGCCCAGCTGGGAACTGTGCCTCTGTTTTGAGATCCAGCTCCTTCAGCCTTAACGCTCATCGGCACGCAGAGGACGCAGCTCACCGCTGGCTTGCTCACACTGCCCCCTTCCCCGAGCCCCTCCGTGCCTCTGATCCCAGTGGTGCCGGGCAGAGGGAAACCAGTGCTGGCAGATGCAAGTTCAAAGCACTCCTCAGCCTGTGTACCTCGTTTGCAGATGTCAGCCCTTCTGGACAAGGACTGCATATTCAGCATCAAGCAATAAGCAGCTCCGCAGTCACAAGGACAGCCCTGGCTTTACAGCCTGATATAAAACATTTATTGTCCCTCCCTTTTCGGAACAGCATCACCCACAACTAGGTTTTACCTGGTGGCCCACCTGAATTACTGTCATTTGTGTAACATCTTCCAGCATGAGATTTCAGATGTCCAGCATCTCCACAGGTCTCCTAATATCTCACTTGCTCTCTGATTTTCTTTAAATAAATCCCTTTTTAAAACAGATTGTTTTCATCTTTTGGAGGGTTTCATGTAGCTAAATCTTTCTGGTTTTATTCAAGATTTCTTTTTGAGATAAGCTGGAAACTATCCTGACTTGCCACCAGGGCAAAGGTTTCCCTCAGACATATTTACACATTCAGGAAGACAAACTACAAGATCTAATCTTGCGAAGACCCATGCACATGTTTGACTTGAGACACCTGCACCATTCCTTGATGGCAAGTGAAACAGCTTCAAGCTGAAAGTTCACATACTCCTCCTGTCTTTTTTTTTCTGGTGCATATTTTCCCGTTGTAAACAAAGAGCCAAACAAAACACCTTTACTACCCAGTGGAAAATTCAACTTGGGCAAAAAAGAGCTTTGGAAATAAATGGTTGGGTTTGCAAAGGGTCAGCACAGCATCTACGCCAGCTGGGTGGGCTCTGGGAACATGGGTGGTGAGTACTGCTGCATAAAAATATGAGGAAAAGGCAAAGGGAAGGATGTGAAAAGGAAGAGCAGAGAGCCTCTGCAGGACTGCAGGGAAATGCCATGAGCAGCCCCAAATGTAAGGTGACTTCTCCCAGTGCTCAGCGCTGTTGCCACACAGGGATGGATATCAGCTCTGACACTGTGTGGGGTCTGGATACCCATCCCACACATGAGAACATCCTGTCCCCAGCCGCCCTGGTACACCGATGACTTGGTAGGGCACCCACGCTGGTGCCATGGCTATGAGTAATCTTGATGCTGACTTTCAGTGTAAGCATCCCTTCTGTGACCTCCTCGGAGAGCCCCAGCTCCTCTGCAAGCTCAGTCTCTCCCATCACATCTGTGTGCTTTTGTCCCCTTCCTCTGCCAAACCTCCCTCCCACCTTTCTTTAATTACAAATACCATGTAAACCCAGGCAAAGAAACCAATTAGCAGCCAGGCTCCTGTCAGCACCCATTATCTCTGTGCGTTAGCTGCGTCCTTAGCGAACTGCTTAAAAATAAAGGCAGAAGAACGTTGCCCATGGGCAGGAATTTTCCACCGGGTGGGTACAGCCAAACCGGATCACGAGGTGCGGTGCCCTGGCTTGCATCGCCCGCCGGCACCATGAGAGGCAGCTGTGCCTGCAGGCAGCCCCTTCCTACACTGCCTGAATCCCTCTGCCTGAGGCATTGCCCAAAAAAGGCACCTTTCATGGGCTGGTCAAATCCAAAACATCCCTGACCTCGTCCCACGGGGACAGGCTCCAATCTCCAAATTCATCCCACGGAGCCACTAGTTCACATGGGACCCACTCGGCATGACGTTGGTACGAGGCTTCACACATGAGGTGGTTACATGCTGACTCCTGTCCTTGGGACATGAGGACTGGGCAGAGGGATGGGTCTCTCGGTGATGGATCTGTTTGTTCCATCAAGTTGCCTGCAGGAGTTTTAATACCCGCTGATGTTGCGCAGGAGGAGATGATGAGGACCGAGGGTTGTTTGAGGAGGAGAAGATG
>NW_009650188.1:4102537-4107763 GCF_000708025.1 Charadrius vociferus | reverse complement strand
GATGGGACCAAAGGCTCTTTGAGGATGAAGACACGTCTGGGAGGGAAGGCATCCTCACCTTTGCTGGAGCACGTCCTTGCTGTAGCACAGGAGCAGCCCGATCAAGCTGTTGCAAACCAGCTGAATAGCTGGCAGAGCAGCCCAAACTGCTTCTCCCAGCTACGAGTAGCAAGATCCACAGGGTTTCCAGGGGAAAACTCTGCTGCCTGCCCCACAGCCCTCTTCCCGGCCAGCGGCGGGCTGCCTCCGGCTCCCTGCCACTCCACATCTGGAAGGGAAATATCAGGAAGAGACAAGCTGAGCACTTCCCTCCTGCACATCTGGGAATTGAGAGCACTGCTTCATTGTGCTGGGGCAGGGAAGATTTCACTGGTGGTATTATTCCAAGCTGGCCTGGAGTCCTAGGAAAACAAAAGCTTCTTCCGTGCCAAAGGGAGGGCTGGCTAGAGGCAGCCACTGGAGATGAGGGCTGGGCTATTCTCTGGGCTTCTAAACGCTACATTTTGGTGTTTAAATTTAGCCCTAGATTGAAATTTTGCGGACATGAGCCCTTCTGGTGAGCCAGCAGCCTGGCCAGCATCAACACGAGCTTTTGCCACACAGTGCGCCGAGCAAGCACCCTTCCTTCCCCGCGGGCTCAGGGTCCGAGCCTCCAGCCCCAGCAGTGACATGCTTCATGGGGCAGACCCCTGGCTGCCCTTCAGCAAAGAAACCACCCAGACGTGCTTTAAAGAGCAGCACTGGCTGGACAAGGCAGTCTGGTTGGAATAACAAGTTTTTTTGGCCATCCAGTCTGCATTGAGACGAAGGAAGACGCTTGCAAATTTTTCTCTCCTTTTTAGGCAGATGACCAGCTTGACCACAGAGGACTTTCCAGAAGCAATGGAGATGTCAGGTGTTGAGAGCTCTGGCCATGCCCTTTATCACTTCCTTTTTCCTGGAGCACAGAAAGTCATTATGGCTTTTGGCCTCTTGTACTCCAGCCCTTAAGATTTGGGATGCCAGTCCTTGCCTGGGAAGGGAGCCAAGCCCCACACTTCCCCCACCTTACCCCAGAGCATGGCGAATGTCTTCAAGAAAAAAAAAAAGCCTTGCTCACAGCAGGTCCCCCCTCTACATTTAGACCCCCAGATGTGATAGGCACTTTTTTTTTTTTTTTTTCTCAAATACCTAATTTAAAGGCTCCAGCCAGAAGTTGTTTCCACAGTGCTTGGTCATACCACCTGGGAAGCTGGGCACAGTCCAATACTTGCCAAAGGCTGTGCCGTCCCCTTCCCTCCGGCTGCCAAGCTCTGTGGCCTCTGCTTCAGTTGGCCATTGGAGTTAAAGCAGGCAAATAAGGGATCAGGATGAATGCTGTTTATTTGCTGGAGTCCTGCAAACAATTAATATGGCCTTGTCCTTTGGATGAACCTGGTTTGATAAGGATCCTATTCATATTCCAGCGATTCCTTAAGAACAGAAAGTTGAATGCAAGTGAGCAGTCCAGCTCTTGTCTGCTCTACGTCTGCAAGGGAAATGCGCCTGCAGGCTTGTACCCCTGGGAAAAGAGAGATGCTCCAAGCTTTCAAGGCTTTCCTGCACAAATCCAGTGGTGCATGAGAAGTACCCTATAAATGAGGTGGAAGGGACAGGGAACGGTGGGGAAATCACTCCTACGTAACATGACACAAGGTCATTTCATACAGCAGCTCTCCTGCAACTGCCTTCCCCAAAAAGCTATTCAGCCCCAAATCCAGACCCTTGGATTTGTTCAGAGCTTCTATATGTGACCACTGGCTGGCTGATAAGCACTGGAGTAGGATGTGGCTGAAGAGACAACCTTACTTCCAAAGGGCACCTAAGAATAGAAAGACCACAGTAGAACTTCTTTAAGATGAACAGACTAAAAATTGCAATTTTTTTTTTTTATACACAGATTAGAGTACTAGAATAATGCAAACAATTTTGTGGCTTATTAAAATCCAGTGGAAGCTGGTCCTCTCTGCACAGAGCTCCCTAGGGATGAACTGTGTTTCACTGTTCTCAGTCAGGGTTCAAATGCTACAGGGATGCACAGAAAGTTTTTGGGCACAGCAATTCTCCAGAAAACACAAAGGTAGCTTTGTCTGGAGTATATCGACCTTCTTGTTTCTTAAATACTAATTCTGACTTGAAGATAAATATGTATCTACGCACGGAAATATGTGCTCCTCTCTAGGAAAGGAACTGTAAACACACCCTGCCATGCACAGGCTGGGAAGAGCAGAAATGCAGCCAGCTTCGCATTGAAAAACTTTTCCCCGTGACAAAGAGAACCTGGTGCCAGCGTAAGGAGAATTAACTGGATTCAGCGAGTCGCTTAAGCACATGCTTTGCTAAACTTGTGGCTCATCGAGAAAGAAGGGTGGAAGGAAGATGCTGCCTGCTGCACAAGAGAACTGTAACACAGATGTAGTCAACTTGGCGGCTCTGCTGAAGCTTTGCATGATCCTGAAGATCTGAGGAATACAGGTTAGCTCTATTTAAATCATCTCAGTTACTCCTACAATCCCCATTTTTTTTCCCTAGCAAGCGCTTTTGCTTTTAACCACTTATTGCTTCCTTTCCCTGATCATTCACTGCCATGGTAGATTCAGCACTGTCAGAAATGCTCGCGCCTTCAAATTAAAATGCAATTCTGCTCCAAGGAGCAGCTGTGGAAGCGTTGTGGGTGATTTGATCTCAGTGACCTGCAGAAACTGAGCCCACAGCTCCATCAGCTCTGCAGTGCTACCAAGGAATAAAAGGGGATGGTGCCACCAAAGCAAGAGATTGTTGCTCAGAAAACCCACATCCAAGTTTCATCGTGTCTTTTCCCCACAGAGACTGTGTCACATTTCTCCAGGATGGGCTGGGCTTGGAGATGAACTTGATGGTTGAACGACGCTAAATCCAAAAGGAGAATTAGCAAGCCATAGGTATAACGAGAACATTTTGCAGTCTTTATAGTCTTTGCTTTTGGTTTGCAGGAATCTCCGATACTTTTGCAAAGGCTTTTTTGACCTTGGTAAAAGGAAATTATTGCTGGACTGAAGCTCCTTTTGGGACAAACTCTGTTTTGTAGCTGCAAAGTGCCACCCCTCTCACTTCTACATGGTTATACAAATATATCCAACAACTCTCTGGGTTTTTACCCCCCCATTAATTTCTAGGCAGGTCTTTATGCAAACAGCCCTTCCTGGATTTCACAAGTGACAAGAACTTTTTCAACAACTCCTTGAAACCAGGGAAAACACACTTGAAATGAGAAAAGGCAATAAGCTGGGGAAAAAAAAAAAAACAAACCACAACCGCATGCCTCAAGTTCATCCTGTGGATGAAGGGAAGCGGAGGCAGAAAGCCAACGCCGGCCTCGACGCCGGCCGCGTCTCATCAGCGAGGATGCTGGTTGGGAAGGCAGCCCGGCACAGCCCGCCGCCTCCAATCACGCCGCCGGCAGCTCATGTTGCTATGGCCCTCAGGTCTGAACCTTTGGAAATTAGGTAAAAGGTCTGAACGAAAAGTTGTTTTCTGTGGATGAAGGGAAGCGGAGGCAGAAAGCCAACGCCGGCCTCGACGCCGGCCGCGTCTCATCAGCGAGGATGCTGGTTGGGAAGGCAGCCCGGCACAGCCCGCCGCCTCCAATCACGCCGCCGGCAGCTCATGTTGCTATGGCCCTCAGGTCTGAACCTTTGGAAATTAGGTAAAAGGTCTGAACGAAAAGTTGTTTTTTTTTTTTCTCCTCCCCCTACACAGTGGTGCCCCTTGCCTAGCACAATCCCTCTTCCTTTTTTTTTGAGCTCTGGGAGGAAAGCAGCTGGGATGAAGAATTAACTCTCACAGTCCCAGGGGCTTTCCAAAACAGGAGCAGCAATGTGCGACACGAATGGCATCGCAGGGAAGGGAGGGATGTATGAGCAGCTCTTGCTTCCCACCTGCCTTACGGTGATGAATCGGAGAAAACAAAACATATGCATGAGGCTGGATGCATGCTCTCGTACCCCCAAAAAGGGGATGGATTTTAAATGGGTTTCCTGCTGGTGGAACAGGCTGCTTGGAGATCCCAGGGGATGGGAGTTTTCCATCCCCTGGGTAGAATGTGGCATATCTAAGGATGCATCCTAGACCTGGGGGGACTCACCTCCCCGCTGCTTCCAGAGCAAAGGATACAGTCCTGACACCCACGTGCGTGGGTCCCCGAGCTTTCCCTTCACCCTGGTGAGAGGGTGACTCTGCACAGCAGAGGTTGGTTTGGCACAGGCGGGAGCAAGGCCATCTCTGGCCGAGGTCAGAGCGCCGGCGATTAGAGGTAGCACTGAGCT
The DNA here is from genome assembly GCF_000708025.1 of Charadrius vociferus. Lineage (NCBI taxonomy): Eukaryota > Metazoa > Chordata > Aves > Charadriiformes > Charadriidae > Charadrius > Charadrius vociferus. The sequence continues at coordinate 4,103,441 of NW_009650188.1, read as the reverse complement.
GGCAACACACACCCACGCAGGGATGCTCACTCCGTCCCCGTCCCCGGAAGCAGCCTGCCCTCACCCACTGGCTCTGCACTACACAGGGACGCCTGCACCCCCCCTGCCCGCTGGGGCCACCCTGGGCATGGCACAGATGTACCTTGAGAGGCCACCCACCCCGCTACGAGCATCTCTGCCGCATAGAGGTGGGCTAGGAGGGAAGTTGCCCACCCGGTTGGCTGTTTCAGGGGTTACCCTGCCCGAGCCCCATGAGGCTAGTGCCAGGAGGGAGGCTGCATCTCCAGGCGAGAGAGCAACCACCACCAGATTTCGTTTCTGGGAAGCTCTTGGCTGCTCGGCCAGCCTCCCCCAAACTTCTTGCCTCAGTAGCGAGCCAGGCACCTCGCTGGCGTGGGGCCAGGCAGCTCTCGCAGGGCTGGGGAACCACGACAAAGGCATCTTTGTTTCTCCTGTCTGCTTGCTGCTTCACCCCAGCCCTGGTGCGACACCTACGAGGTGGAGTCACCTTTCCACAGAAAACCTCCAGCAGCATTTCCCGGATGCTGCGTCACCGCAGCAGGATTCGGGTCTTGCCCCGCTCCCCACGCCCAGCCTTTCCCCAGACACCAACCCAGGAGCAGGGCAGGGGAGCCAAGAGTGATCAAGGCAGGATTTGGATGCTATCATCTGCTCAATGCTATCAATGCAGGTGTTTGCATTAATCCTTCCTGGCGCAGACTCATCCCCATCTCCGCCTGTCTCCCCGAGAGCCGGGCTCGCCTCCTACCCGGTACGACCCTTCCCCAGCACCATGGGGTGAGAAGCTATGAAAAAGCACTGTGTGCATTTCATCTTCTCTCTTTCGGCCTTGTTTACCTAGGAAAGTTAAGATGGATAAACCACAGGTGTCAAGTCCTTAAAG
>NW_009650188.1:4085395-4102520 GCF_000708025.1 Charadrius vociferus | reverse complement strand
GAAAGGAATTATCTTCTAGCGAGACAGCTAGGAAAATCCCCAAGAGATGCTGGCCCAAACCCATCTTAGATCTGAGATGGAGCGAGAAGTCTTCAAACCAAGGAACACACCTATTCCGAAGCCGGCCATGTCTCTGCTTACACATTTCTTGTTTTCTTTCCCTTGTGCCAGCCGGTCACCTGCTTTTCTTCCACCAATCCAGTGTATCTAACAGAAATATTACCTCTCCTGACAAATGCTGCCTGACCCATCACCAGCCCAGCAGCCACAACAACACTACTACTACTTGGAAAGCGTGGTCTGTCTTACTGCGGATGATCTCATTGAGAAATAAATCTCCGTTTGGCAGAACGGCTAGATTGAGCTACAGCAAAATAAGTCCACTTGTAGAATATCATCATGTTCTTCGGTCATGCTCTCAACTCCCTGTCTAGAGAAAGCCCACCTGGAAAAAAAAATGCCCTTGGATATTAAACATCTGCAGCTCCTATAAAACGTCAGCTGGGGGCATCGAAAAGGAAAGTAGATGCCCATTAGTGGGGGACTTTGCTGCCTGAGTCTCGCTTGGCTGCTCTCAGCACTGTCAAGCAGTTTGGAAACTGTGAACTGGGCTAGAATGGAAGCTCTTGCCTCTCCCACCAGAACAAGCTCCTGAGGCAGCCCGACTCCTGGCCATCCCTGTCCCATGCCCAGGAGAGTGGCAAGAGCCAAGCTTGGACCCAGAGGGGTCGTGCACCATATGGCTGTTCAGATCCCAGGCTGCGCGGGCAGTCTGGAAGGTAGCAATAACCAATATTTTCCTTAGATCTTTGATCTCAATATATTTGGGACACTAAAAACATGTGTCCTATTTAAAAGCAAAAGCAAGAAACACAGAGCTGCTTTGCAGAGCAGCGTTCTGCGACGCCACCTGCAAAATAGCACCAGACTCAAAAAAAAACCAAAACCAAAACCCCAAAGGGCATGGCCTCGCTAGGGCACAATTTACCCTGTGGAGGCTGATTTCTACCCAAAGCTGTAAAGGGAAGCAGGGGGATGCCTGGGGCTCAGCCCGCCTCGCACACGGCTGGGCGTGAGGAAGCGAGGGTGGCTGCTGACTTGTAGATGTGTGGTTAGGAGGAGCTGAAGCAAGGGTTGAACGCAGTGTGCTGGCGTGGGTTAAAAACCACAGCGTACAGCTGGTTGCTCGCAAGCGCTCGCTCCAGCAGTGGGCGAGAGACTTCTTCCAGGCAGCCTCTCTTCCTCGACCTCCCCACCAAGTTAATCATTTCATCGCTCCCGCTGACGACAGACTGCAGAAGCAAGCTCGCCCTTTGCCTGGCCTTGTTACTCAGCGGTTCCTGGTCCTCCTCCTCTGGGAACCTCCCTGTACCCAGCCACCCCCCCGTGGGGACCCGCAGCCACCCAAGGCAGGGACCGGGTTGGCCCCTTGTGCGAGCATCCCGCAAGCCACGGGACCAAGGCAGGCAGGAGGCTGAACTGGGAGGCTGCCCAGAAGGCTGGTTAGGTCAGTCTGGTGGCCCTGCCCTAGCAAAGGCAGAAATAGGTGCCACAGCTTGCTGTGACCAGCACTGGGGTCTTGGCTGCTCGGGGTGGTAATCCAGGCAGCAAGGAGGAATGCACCTTGCCTGCATCCCACTCCACTTTTATCGGATCAGCAGCCTTGGTACAGGCTGGGCTGCAATTCAGGGTGCACCATCCTGCCTGAAGTCCCATGCAGTGACAGCCAAGCACAGCATCCTTTAGGGCCTGACTCCACCAGCCATGCTATGTGGTGGTAGGCAATTAAATAGCATCTCATTTCCCCCTAGGGCAAGCAAAACAATATTCCTCCCTGTCTTCGCAAGAGGGAAGAGATGGGAAGGATGCAGGGTGGAGTAAAAATTAACGAGGTGCCTTCCCCTCCTTCAATTCTCTCTTGCCACATACGGTTTAAGGGTTGGAAAACAATCCAAGATCAGCAGATGTCAACAGCGCTGGAAAAGCGCACCCATGCAAATGAGTCATGAGCCCAGCACACCCAACCAAATCTAGAGATGGAGCAGAAACGCGCAATGCAATAAACCCTCTGCCGCTCCTGGTACAGAGAAACCAAGTCAGGCAGAAAAAGACATCCACGGGCATGATTTATTCAGTGCCTTCCTCTCACCCCCGCTGCTCCCGTCACTGCTATTTCCCTTTGCCGCTGTGTTGAGGGCACATCCATGCTGCTCCAGAGGAGCAACCTCAGTCTCCGCTGACATGGAAAGCTGGAACTAGCCAGCACACGTACTGGGACTGGCACGGCTGGGATAGAGACATTTGTTCTTTCTACGAGGGGCAGAGGGAGGTGTAAAGCAAAGAAAAAACTCTGATCATAACATGATGATGGACACAGTACCTCCGACAGCAAAGGTCCCCGCATTTCTCAGGACTAAGAACCAAATCTCTGAATATAGCAGACGAGGACAGGGGTGCAGCAAAAAAAAAAAAAAATTAAAAAAAATCAGGGGATTCTTACCAAGAAAGGTTGCATGTTTTCTCATTACTAAAATACAAATGGCCCAAAGGAAAAAACAACCAAAACACCAAACAAACCAAAAAAACACAACAACAAACCAAAAAAACCCCAAACCAACAAAACCCACCTCTCATCTGAGCAAGTTCCTTCCCCTCCAACTCCTCCCAGCTTTCTTCATCCCTCCGTGTCCCTCCCATCTTCCTGTGGGGGGGATGTGGGGGAACATCCCATGTCCCTACTTCCAGGCTGAGCTACCCATTAGTGGACAGGCAGAGCAGATGGGTGGGAGGGTTGAGCTGAGCACCGAGAGGAGACGCTGTTTTAATGAATTCAACACACGGAGCAGCTCTGCTGCCCAAGAGCACCTGTGGAAAGGCCAGGGGTCTGGCTGAGAGCACGGGGCAGTGCTGGTATGGAGAGGGTCCAGCATGTCCTGGGGGTCAGCAGCTCAGGGGCAGGTGCCTGCAGGCAGCAGTGCCAGAGGAGCAACTCCTGCCCGTGCCAGGGAGATGGGCCAGCAGTGCCCACAGGCACATCTGCTCCCACTTTCTCTGCTTTCCATGCCACTGACGTTCGAAACAAGCTGTTCCCGAGCCCAGAGGAAGGGCTGGCGCCTGCCCCGTGGTGCCTGGCAGAGGGAGGCACAGCGTATCCCGTGGGACAAGCACACGGTGCTGCGGACCCTTCCCAGAATGGCTGGATGTTTTGGCAGGGCTGGTGCTCTGGTCTTGCGGCATGCATGGGCAGAGTGTGGCAATACACACATACACAGCTCCAGGCACCCCAGACACAGAAGAAGTTTTTTGTTTGGGGGTTTTTTTGGTTGGGTTGGTTTGGGGGGTTTTTTTTGCATACTTCAGAAGGGGACTATCCAACAGCAAGTGCTCAGCGATCACCCCACGCAACAAAAATCCTGCCTGGCAGGAGCAACTACCTGACTGCACAGCCGAGCTCCTCATCCCCCTGCTCCAGCAGACACCACTAAGAGCATGCCTGACTATTTCACCTCTACCAAGAGCACTTCTCCTCCCCCCGGCAAAATCCCCCAAAGCCTTGGTCTGGGAGCCCAGTTCAAAGTTGGTATAAAGCAGCTCAGCGCTGAGGTCAAACAGAATTACGCTGATTTCCACTAGCCATAGATCTGGCCCAACTTTGCTAAGAACACTTGATCTCCTCCCAGAGTGCTGCCAGCTGGTTGAAGTACAGCTGCTGCTTCAATAGCGCAGAGAAAAAAAAAAAAAGGCCTGACATTATTCACAACAAAAAGACAAGAATTGCAGTGTTTGCTTTAGATTTCATGTGAGCAGTTTCCACCGGCTGGATAGGAAAGGGAGATGAGCAGGGGGAGAGGAGCAGGGTGAGCTGCTGGGTGTCAGAGAGCATTTTGGGCTAAGCCGTCACTAGCTCCCACCCAAGATGTCCCATGACACCAAGGTCACACGCTGTTTCACAGGCACCCTGAGAGCAATCCAGCTCAGCTACAGCCCGTTAGAAACCCATTCACCCTGGTTGACCCACATGGAATCACCACCTTTCCCCCACCCCAACTTTTGCACAGAGATTTGTTTTACCAAGATCAGGTATTCCAGCAGAAGCTCCCATCTTACAAGTTTCATGACCTTCTCTAGCACGAGGTCCTCCAGCAAGCCGAGGCTGCCTCTCTGCAAGACACAACATGGAGAAGGGCTGGCTTTTGTTTCAAGAGAAACCACGTAGACTCATGCCTACCCATGCTCAGGCTCAAAGTGGGTAGCTAACTCCTTCCTGGGTGCTTTGGAGCTACTGTGGGTGGCTCACAGGAGTGACTCGGATCACTTCTGCTCCTGCCGTGCCAAAGCCTGGCTCCCCGTACGCTGGGGTGTTGCAGTACCATTGTTCAGGCTGTATTCAACACCTTCTGCTCTCCATTGCCTGTACAAGCCAGGTGGACATCTTCAGTAGGGTCCTGGATATTGCCCTGTATCCCTTAATGTTTCTGGGCTATAGTCTACCCTGTGCAGAGAAGATGGTGTGAGTAGGGTTTGCCATGCGTGAGCTCGCACTTTGAGAGTAAGATAGCACTGTCACCAACTCTGTTCTCCCTCCCCATGAAAACAGAAATCCAATGACCAAGATGAAACACCTCACTCTGGCCAGGACATTTCCATGGCACAGACTGCTATCATGCCACAAATCTTTAGGATGCTCTTTGGTCCCAAACCACCACCCATGCAGCGTCCCTGGTTCCTGGTACACGGGGCACACCCCCAGCTCTGTGCACAGCCCCAAAATGGTGGAGAGGACAGCCCTGCTGGAGACCACCTCCTTCTCCAGCCAGCTTCACAAACAACTTTCTTCATCCTAGAGAGATTAGAGTTAAAAAACTTCCATGCCAAAGCAATCTCTTCTCTTAATTAAATGCTTCCTCATAGGTCTACAGCCCATGGTGACAGCGTCAATGCACAATTATTTGCCAGAAGTGAAGGCATCCATGTTACAGTGAAAGCATTTTAAAGAGCGGATGCAGATCTTGCCAGGAGAGCCAGCCACAAGGAGAGGTGGAAAAAATGGAGTCAGCTAATCACCCTGCATGTGTTATCTGTCTGGGTGGAAAATAGTCCGAAAATATCTTGTATTTCAGAGCAAACACATAGTTTTCGGTGATTCAGCCAGCCTCCAAGTTTCAGAGACAGGCTAAGCCCCTCTCTTAGCCCAGCTGTTCCCGGGGATCTTTCTAAATGGAAATGGCATCCGGACAACATTGCCCTGGGCACAGCTATTCCCACCTCAAACTTGGTGGCTTGCTCAGGATCCCCTAAACACAGAGAGGCGTTGAGCAGGCTGCTTTTTGTGGTTGAAGCAAATGTTGATCTTAGCATTTTACCAAATACCTGCTGGTCAGTGTGCTTTCCAGAACCCAACAGGTTCAGCTCAGTAAGGGAGGAGGATCCTATTCACTTGCTTTCCCAGTATTTTAAGCATTTTGGCCAAGCTCTGGCTCAGGGCAGAAGCAGCTGGGCAATTCAGCCAGCTGCTCAGCATCTCCATGAGCCATACGGATGGGTTTGAGCCACCCGGCTTTGTGATGAGAAAAAGCAGCCCAAACCTGTATCTGATTAATAAATCTCATTTTAACAGCATGTTTGGCACTGGGGAAAGCTGCCAGCAAAAACTGTGGAGTCTAGTGCCTCATCCTCCCACAGGATATGAAAACACACAGCAAGGCATTGCTGCTGTCAGCTTCACCTAAAACCTGAGTGAATGAAGAGGACCTTTCCTTCTCAACCCCCGCGGCCCGTGCCCAGCCAGATGGGGTCCTGGAATTCATTGAACCTGAGCACAGGGGCTGAAGGCAGCTGGCTCAGGCTGCTGGGGAGCCAACAAACACCCTGCCAAGCACCCATTGCTGTCCTGCACCCTACACCCAGCAGGGCTGGTGCCACGAGGACCCCCGGAGTGCAGGATCTCCAGGGCTCTCCCAGATCCTTGGTGGGACAAGTGTCACATCCTACAGATGTGGCACCCTGGGAGAGCAGTCAGTGGTGAGACAGATGGAGAAGCTGTTGGCACCAACATGGTCATCCCCAGGCTCCGCAGTCTACCTTCTCGCCATGCCAGCCTGGCAACCCACCTTTGCCACTGCTTTTTTGAGGCTGGAATTGTAGACGTCTCCACTTCCTTTTTCCTCTCTCCCACCATCGCCCTCTCATCTTTCTGAGCAAGTGCAACCTTAGCCACGGAGCACAGAGAGTTCAACAAACAAGGGGAGCAGAGGAAGATCCCGAGGTGTGGCGTGCATGCCCGGGCCAACCCTCTTAGCTGCCAAGGAAAGGGCTTGCTAAGAGGAGGCATGGGCACAACTTGTTGACAAAGGGAAGCAGGGCTCCAGCACAAAGGAGCTGGCTCCACCTGGGACAAGGGATTAGGAACCTCGGCACAGCCCTCTGATTCCTCCCAGCAAACCAACTGTGGCTGGAGGCAGGGATTAAACCCAGCGGCAGAGGAATGTGGCTCCTTCCCGCTGCGGAGTCCAAGTTGGCGCTGCATCCCCACTCAAGACGTGGCTTACATAATACAGCTTATGAAAGCAAAATAGCCCCGCCGTGCCAGCCTCAGGGCAGGGCAGGAGGGCGGGGAAAAAAAAGGGAAAGAAAAAAAAAAAAAAAAGAAGTTTTTTGGCTGAGATAAAACCTAGCTGCCCCCCCCCTGCACCGCTACCCCAGCACACGCAGCGGTCTTGCACCATCTCACCAGGGAAGAGAGGAAAAGAGTAGTGAGGGAGAAGGCTTAGGAGAGGCAAAGGGCCTGGTCCTCTTACAAGGCTGTGAAGAGCTGCTGCCCCAGTGCTCATTCTGGAGTCACAGAATATGGATTTTCTCCCTAATTTCCCCCTCCAACCCTGGGTTTCTCCCCAGCCAGGCAGGCTCCCGTTGAAGTCAACGTATGCGTGCTCTGTGTGCAAGGCTGCTGCAGGTTTGGGGGGCTAACCTGCAAGAAGCACCCAGCCCCAGATCTCGTTCCTTCCAAACGCAGGCCAGATACCTCCAGGAGCAGTTGGGAGAGGCTCTAATCCACATCATCTCCCACTGGGGATGGAGACCCTGGAGACACTTCAGTGCACTGAGCAACAGGGCTGGTCTGTTCAGAGTCCTTCTCTGCATGTTCTCAAAGGTCATAGCACAAGAGAGGGGGACAGTCCCAAAACACCCAGCACTGGCCCAGAGCAGAGTCACAAGGAGCAAACTGAGATTACCATTTCTTTGTGAACCGGGCAATTAAGAATTGACACCTTGAGGCATCCAGATGGGTCATTACTCAGTGACTGATATTCCCCATAATCTACATGGCCTTGGGAAAAGCTATTTGTCTCTCCACACCTCAGATCCTACAGATGGACTTGCCCCTTTATCAGCAAGCAAACAGAGTCAGGATTCAATTTAAAAGCCACAAGATCCAGCACGGTGAAATCGGCCACTGAACATAGATGGTCAGTCCCAGCTGAAGAGCCAGGAGAACTACTCGTGGGTGGAGGACCTAGTCAAGAGCCACCCCAGTCCTGACCCTGCATCCGGCTGGCTGGGGAAGCCAGGCAGACCTAAGGAGATCTTCCGCTCTCCTGTCAAGAGCTCCCACTTGTTTCCTAAGCATCTGTCCTCAGTTTAATCAGTAACTGAACAAGTGGGATGAAATCCCAGCTTAGCGGAAGCCCAATTACTGACGTCTGTGATGGCAGGATTCCCATCCCAGCACCACCACCTTTCTCATCTGGGTCACACAAGAAACTACTAACTGGTTGCACTTGACCTGTTCCCTGCAGGCTGAGCTCCAGCCTTGCCGAGTCCTACACGCCTTTCCAGAGCATGCCTTGGGCTCCTGCAAGAGGGCAAAGGACCTACAGCCCTTCTTTACAGTTCTGCACCAGCCCACAATGAAGCCAATGAACAGCAAGCATAAATCTCAGCTAGGACTTCTCCAAACGCCACACCAGAGGAGATGCTGGACCTGCAGGAGGCATTTCAAGAGAGCAAAGCAGGGCTGCTCTGATAACATGAGGTTCAAGCACAAACAGAGGCTGTTGCAGAGTTCTGCAAATCACCTCTTCAGCAGTCTGTGCCTGGCTGCCTTTCTGGGACCATCCTTTCCCATCCTCCACAGGCAGAAAGAGATGTAGGACAGTCACACGGGCCAATATCAACATCCCAGGAAAAGGGAAAAACACAGACTCAGAGAAATAAAAACAATTTTGCCTAGCAACAACAAGGAGGGCTTCTCTCCCCTCCAGGTAATGGCATCCAAAAGACAGGTCAGCAGGTCCTTACCCACCTAAGACCAGCTGATTTCTCTTCCAGAAGCTGTGTTCCAGAAGGGAGGGGTGGTCACAGCCAGGGCTGGAGGCTGCATAAGGATGCAGAGGCCGACCTACCAAAAAGGGTAATCTAGGAAGATCAAATGGCACTTAAAAACACACACCTCCACTCCCCCCACCCCAACAAAAAACAAAAAAAACCAAAAAAAAAAAAAAAAAAAAAAGGGAGAGAGAGAGGAGTGTGGCACATGGATACTGGAGCAGCATCGGGGCACTGTCAAATTGTGAAAGGGTAGAAGAAACCCAACCAGACACACCTAATTCATCAGGCTCTTCATGAAGAGAAAAGCCCTTGTGTCCTCACAGCAATTGGGCTGGCACAGCCCCCTGTTAAAAGATGCTGCAAGTGTGATCTTGATTAGCTGAATTGCTGCAGGCTGTATTTTAAAGGAGCTGTGGCTAATCTTATTTTGATTGCCTTAAAATTCAGTTATGGGGAAAAGCCTGGCACGTGGGCAGATATATTAATCGTTTTGGAGCAGCCTTGTCTCTGAAGCTGGTGTTTGATTAAAAGGGAGTGCAACCAACGGGCACTTCAAAAAGCTGGTTCTATTTTTGACTGCCTCATTCGGAGCGGTTCCTGATGCTCCGATGTGCCTAGCAAACCCTTTGGGACCGATACTTCCATTTTCCTGTATTCAGTGAATGTTTCTATATCATTCATCATGAATAAACAGAGAAAAGAGATTTGCTTCCTCCTGAAAGGCTAACATTAAAAGTTTAATATAATGTTTTATATAAATACATACACAGTACATTCAGCTTCTGAATTTGCAAGAGCTCAATTTGCAAGAGCTCCACAGCCTTAACAGGAGGCCTTTCTACCCTACATAATCTTTAGGTATCTGCAAAGCAAACTCAGCAAGGAGGAGTCAGAAAACAGTGCCTAAAGTAAAGGGAGGATTTTCCCTTCTAACTCATTATAATATTTTTTTAGCATCTGTATTTTTAATAATCATCTGAAAAGCCATTTTGCAGCACAGCGTTTGTTGTTTCGACCTTGTTTTCAGTTGGGTAATTGTGAAGTGAGTGGATAAATGCTTTCTCAGCTGAGAACAAGAGGCACCATTAAGCATCAAGCTCCTGTCCTAAATTTATGTTCAAGACAGCTGGAGAAGCAAAGGATTGGAGCCTGCTCCAGTTATCACCCTGATGGCCAGACTGGAGACAGCATCCTCTGGGCACCCTCTGCAGGGACACCCAAATGGTACTCCACCTCTCTGCATGGATGAGGCTCTGTGAGGTACAAGGAGATGCTGTTTAACCCCAGGACAAAACCTGGCTGCCCATTGGCTACTGCCTTGGCTGCTGGTGATGCTCAGTGGCCAAAACTAAGCTGTGCCCCCTTTTCCCGATTCCTTTGTGGCCCAGGAGAAAAGGGTCTCTGGAGGGACAGGGCTCCAACCTTGGGGACACACAGTGCTTAGAGGTGCAGGAAGCTCAAAAAGAAAAAAAAAAAAACATCCCAAAACCCCCAAAATCATTACCATGTTTTGTCCCTTCTGGGCAAATGCCCTCACAGAATTTTACTTACCGTAAAGTAAAATGGTGCAATCCATTTTTTTCCTCTGTAACGTGTTCTTGGAAGCCAGGAAGAATAGTAGAGCCCCTCCAGCCAAATAAGCAAACCCCAACACCTCCGAGCTCCAGAGCAGCATAGTTTTCTTCTGGTTGCAGTACCCCTGCTCCAGCTAGTCCTCATGGTCATGCCGTGGTCAGAAGAGAGGACACGGTGTCTGCTTCGGTTCTGCTCCGGTGGCATTCCCCAGCCCAGGCACAGAGAGATAGTGTAATTTTGGGGCATTCGCGAGGAAGGTGCTGCCTTGAACGTTCCCCAGAAGGGAGATGCAAAAGACCACTTGGTCCATAAAAAGATGATGGCAGGAACGGCCTCATTAACCCAGGAGGATGTTTGTGTGTGGTTAATCCATATTTAAAGATAGGAACAGTTAAAGCATCGACCCCTGCAGAAGGTACCTCTCAAGGAACTGGGAAATAGCACCAAAAGCTAAAAAAAGGACTTGTGAAGCAATGTCACACATTTTTACTAACTTGCTTAGTTTTCCAAACGCCTCATTTTATACTACAGGTGGATGAGCAGCATTTTCTCCATAGGGAGAGTGGGAAAGGGTCCTCTTCCACAACGCCCCTTTTTTTCCCGTGAAGCATGCTGAACTTTTATTTTCTGTGGGATTTCTAAGTCCTGTAGAACTTGTGTGGAGGACGCTGGGGAGACGCACAAACACTTGTGCTTACCCCATAACCCCCCCTATGGACACCCACAAGCCCAGTCCTATACCAAGAGAACCCCATTTCAATCACAGCTAGACCCACCAGAGAATCAACAGCCACCAAAAAAAAAAAACAAAACAAAACATTTTCTGGAGAGCACACAGGGCTTGTAAGACCCCCACCCCACAAATGAAAAGCCAAAGCCTACTCACTATCAGGGTCCAATTCCCTTCCAATAGTGAAGGCAACACACATACAAGAGAAGTTGCCAGGATGAATCACAAGAAGGAGGCAGAAGTCGTAATTAAGGTTTTGTTCTTTTTTTCTTTTTTTATTATAAAAAAAAAAATCTATTCAGAAGAAGTCCAAATGCAACAGAATATTACTGGCACCATCTAAGATACCCAAGTGTAAAATCCCAGAATGTTTGAACCCCCCCCCCAGCATGAGCTAGGAGGTGCCAGGGCTGGCCGGGAGGGACGGGTGGCCTCTCCCTTCTCCTAGCCCTCATCACAGCTGGATGGCAGGCAGCCTGAGAGCCAGGACACAACAGTGACATCAACGGTCTCTGCAAAACCCAACTAAGAACATTTTGAAAAAAAAAAAAAAAAAACTAAACCTTTTTTTTTTTCCTTTATCAAAAGCCCTGCTTTAGTGACATGCTAGCCCCGCTGGAAAGGTAAAACACCCACAGCTTTGTCCAGAACACAATGAAGTTGACCGGTCAACTCCTAGTTCAGAACATCTTCCTCCTGTTGATCTAACGCACTCGTGAGCGTTTCGCGGCTGCTCAAGTTACAGTGATAAATGCTTCTGAGGGCTTCCCAGGTCTGGGAACCGCCTCCTGCAAACTCCACTCCATGCTGAAACAAATCTCATCCAAACCTCCTCCACTGAGCCTTCCAAGCTCACTCAATCCCACCTGGAGGCCCACCACCAGCATCCTCAGGAGCTCTGCCTGCTCTAGCCGGGTGAGTCATTGGAACGTCATCTTTTTTTTTTTTTTTAAAAAAAAAAAGAACACTTTCATATATAATTTTTTTGTTGTTTTTATATTTAAATAGAAAAATACTACTTCACTCTGTGTTATGAGCCAGAGACCAGTTGACTTCCAGTGACAGAACCAGGAGTTTTCCTCAATGCTCCTACGCTGTGCTCAATGCTGTAAGATTCCCAGAAACCTCAGAGTGGCCAGAGGGTGCAGATCTCCCCATCACACCATACAGGCAGGAGCACGCAGGGCTCCATCACAGCTCCTGTCTTCCCTTCTCTGCAGAAGGGCGCCAACCTTAGAGAACCATCCATCTCCAGAGAGCCAGTGGTGGGGCTAACACCCCAAATTTTGACTCTTGGGGGGAAGTCAGCTATAGTTTTAAGCTTTCCACTCACCTACTGGCTTTTTGTGTGTGCGGTCTGTCCCTGGAAGCCACTGGATCCCATCAGATGTACACATGAATTAGACAAAAAAATAAAACAGTGGTTAAAAGTTCTCTAACACCCTCTCCTCCTCTTGTCTTCTGAAGAGTCAATGACAAACAGACATCGATAAAACTAAATTTGCCCTCCTCCCCACCTCAAGACAACAAGAGTTACTGAGACACAAAACGTGTTATCTTGTACCCTTGGGATTACATCTAGAAGGGAAGTTTAGGGGTGCAGGAAGTGCGGGGGGAAGGCGGTGTCTGTGGGCGCAGTCCACTTAGTTCTTGTACTCAAAAGGCTCGTCTCCAGTTTCGTTGAGGAGACACGTGCGGACGAGGGCCTCTGTCACAGCATAAGGATCACAGTTGGCGGAGGGCCGGCGGTCCTCGAAGTAGCCCTTCTTCTCATGGCCCACATTCCTGGGGATACGGATGCTGGCGCCGCGGTTGGCCACGCCAGCAGAGAACTCGTGGATGTTGGATGTCTCGTGGAAACCCGTCAGGCGCCTGGCATTGTCCAGCCCCCCTTTGGGGTCATAGGCACGGATGTGGTACTGGTGACGCTTGCTCAGCTTCTCAATGGCCTCTTCAATGTGCCTGCAAAGGGAGCAAGGAAGAGGGGAAGACACAGTGAGTGTCTGATGGATGGTATGAGCCACTCTTGACGGTTGCATCCAAACCACAGCAGATTCATCACCATCCCCAAGCCACTTCATGATGATGCCTATGACCTACAGCCCATTTTTCTGATCATCTCAACACAGGGTTTCTCTCCACTTCTACTTCCGACGCAGGCTGGTTCTTGGAAAAGTAGCCCCATGGCCTGAAAGGGTCCCTCAGGACTTCTGCGTGTGGGACACCACTGGTCTGTCCCATGGCCAAATCCCACAGACACACTGCCCTGGGGAACCCGCTCTCAAAGGGGAGATTTCTTAACACAAAGGTTTCTATTTGGGTAGCTCACACAGTCATGGCTTGGCTCATTATCTCTGGGCATCGCTAACTTTAAGGCAAGAAAACACAGCTGCCGGCAGGAATCCCTTCATAGACTTCCACTGCAGCCCAGTGCTGCGAGGTCCCTGCCTGCACTCAGTGCATCAGTCCCACAAGGGAACTAGCTTTACATTTCCAGGATCTTGTTTAAGAAAAGGTGGCATCAGCTTCCACAGCCTGGTCTAGACAGTTGCAAATGGTCTTTCTCCTTCATCATATACAAAAAAAGGCCGATGCTGAGTTTGTTTGTTTGTTTGCAGCATTGGCAGATCAAGAGCTGGACAGCCTGTTACGAATAGCTGCGTCGTGGCCACCCATGCTTCCATCAACACTGACTGAGCAGTACTGCTGGCTGAATTTCCCACCCAACACCAAGATGGGAGTACGTAATTATACAAAACGTTAAAAAAAAAGAAGAAGAAGAAAGGCTAAAACATAACGCCAAGCACCAGAGGGACGTCTCCCATGTGGGCAAAAGCTCTGCAGAAAGCTCACGGCTACCAAGTCCAGCCTGCTGCCTCGCAAACAGATGCTACTGGCCCATCTCAAAAAAAAACTTACTTGAGACCTCCGTCTTCCCTCATGTTCTTGGTGCTGAAGTTGGTGTGACAGCCCGCACCGTTCCAGTTCCCAGGGATGGGTTTGGGATCAAAGGACACAATGACACCGAAGTCTTCGCACACCCGATGGAGGATGAAGCGTGCAATCCAGAGGTGATCCCCCATCTCAATGCCTTCGCATGGTCCCACCTGGAACTCCCACTACAAGGAGGAGGAGTCACTGGCTCAGTGGTGCAGAAACAATCGCAGTGAGACACTTCCCGCCCCCTAATGCTCCGATCGTTGATTAAACTACACGGTTCAGAGCCAAAAGCTCCCACTGCCTGGGATTTTTCTGTACTAGCTTGTTCCATGAGGCACCTAAAACAATTTACCTGGGCTGGCATCACTTCTGCATTGGTTCCTCCAATTTTCACTCCAGCATAAAGGCACGCTCGGTAGTGGGCCTCCACAATGTCTCTGCCATAGGCTTTGTCTGCCCCTACACCGCAGTAGTACGGACCTGCAACAGCACAGGTGAACAGCAAGGGGAACGTGAGTTTCCAGAAGGAAAGAGGCTTAAATTCAGTGAAGACTGAGCACACGCAGGGAAGAACTCTCCAAAGGCTTGAGATGTGTGGAAAAAAACCCCAAAAATCTGTTTTTCATGGAAGGAGGAGCAGAGTACAGCACTGATGGAGAGCGAGTCCCTCAGAGTCTGGGCTTGTGCTCTGTCGTGCTGGGCATGAGTTTAAGTCACCTGCAGACTAACAAACCGAGCAGCAAATTTGGATGAGGCCAATCACCATCTTAGCCTTTCTGTAATGATCTTAATCTCATGGGTTAGTTTTTGCCAATATCCTTCTTGCTATTGTCCACCTTCAATTCTAGAGACACCTCCAATCTTTCAGCTCGCCTGAAGCACTTAAGCTGCATCACATGGATAACAGTTCAAACACTCCTGAGTCGGTCCAGCGCAGACTCCCGAAAGATTACCTTGGGGTCCAGGGAAGCCGTTGGAAGGCCAGCCAAACGGATGTCCATCTGTCCCCAGAAGAGTGTACTCTTGCTCCATGCCAAACCAGGGGTGCTGGTTGGACACCATATCCATAATCCGCCTGCAGGTGTGTCGGAGATTTGTCTCTAAAACAGAAACAGCACGAGGCTTATTAGCACTTCCACTGCCATTCCCCATTTCTACTTTCTTTACAGTTCGAGTAATGGTGAAGAATCCCAGGACCAGCCCTTTCTCCATCACCACTTTGTTTGCCTTTTATTTTCAGGGCAGGGATTATTTTTGTGTCATGCAAGATGCCAAGGGCATGAACAGCATTTGGATAGGTCTCCCTTTCCCCTTCCCAGAAATACCACCTCCACCAGGAGAAGGGAGAAGGTCCACTCACCTGCAGACTGGCGGTTGTATTTGAAGACCTCACAGAGAACTAGTTTATTGGGATCCTTGCGAAAAGGGTCCCGAAACATGGCAGCAGGTCGCAGGTACATGTCGCTGTTGGAGCCTTCAGCCTGGAAGGTGCTGGAGCCATCGAAATTCCACTCAGGGAGATCTGGAGCGGAGAGAGGAACAAGCCACAGTGACCCAGGGCCCCCGGTCACCAGGAGGATGGGCTCCCTGCCACCCTCCAGTATTAGAGGTGAAGATGCTTATAGAGAACAGACCTACAATAGGTTTAATCCAAGCTCAGCTGGTTTTGTTCCAAATGGGGGAAGCAAAAAAAAAAAAAAAAAACAACCAACCCAAAACAAGCAAAAACCAGGGGAGTGCAACTCCCCAGCCACCCTGGGAAACACAAGGAGCTGGGCTGCTGGCCAAGCCCAAGCAAACGCAGCAGCACTGAGGACGCTTCCCATGTCGCAACAACCACCACGAGCAAAAACACCCGGTCTCCTCACAGAGGTGGCTGGGCAAGCTGGGAGAGGGCAGAGCACGAGCCACCTTCAAGCTGTAGGAACGAGAGGAGCCATGAAATACCCTCATCCACGTTGCAAGACCTGGGGAAGGTGGGACAGCAAGTCACGTAAATAGGTGAAGTCTCATATGGAGGAAGAGTATGGGCAGCTCGTCCCCCTCATGCACCCCTCCCGGCCGTGCTCTGCCCTCCAGGTCACAACACAGCAGGAGCAGCAGTGAACTCCACCCGGGCAATGTTATCTCCTCCATATCCTGGGGGGGAAAGCGGGAGGATGGGAAGCACAAAGATTTCAAAGGAGCTGTGCCAACCACTCCCTTAGAGGAAAAAGGGGAAAGGGAAAAAAAAAAAAAAAAAGAAAGAAAAAAAAAAAAAGGTAATTCCGCTCAGTCACACACAGTATTTTCATTTCATAACTGTCTCCAGCCAGCACCATGGCAACCTGGGGAAAATCCTAATGCTATTATTGTGTAAGCTGGGACTGTTTGTTCTGAGGGACACAAGCTCTTAATTACACCGGATAGCTCCATTCTTTCCCCTCCACTTTCTTCTGCCAAACTACTTCCGGCCAAAATGAGTACTTGAGAGTCAATGGGCCACCAAGCCCCTGCCAACAGCCCCCTCCGCAGCGGGGGCAGCGCCAGGGACAGGCTCCCAACCCCGGGCCTCTCACAGAAACTCCGTATCTGGAGAGCTGGGAATGTCCCCCCAGGATATCTGGGGAAAGAGGTAACTGGAAAGGGGAGGGGAGCAATGCTTTGCCCAAATATCATCCCGCTGCCACGAAAAGGAAGAAATGGCATCCTTTCTCCGGAACAGCCAAGCACGGCTGCTTCTAGCCAGCGAGGGGCCACGAGTCCTGCACCTGCCCTCTCACCTTCAAGACTCTTGGGCTCGTGGTCCAGCGTGCGAGTCTTGCAGCGGAGATGCTCCCCTGTCCCATCGATCCAGATGTACATGGCTTGGACCTTCTCCCCCTGCGGCAGTTTCATGTACATGTGCTTGATGGCTTTGCTCAGGTGGGAGCTCGCCGAGGTGGCCATGGCTGCAGACCGGACGAGGGGGTTCCTACAAGGATATAAAAACCAACCCCAGCGGTGAGGTGAGCCCTTCCCTGCGCTCCCAGATTTTTCACCTCCCAGCCAGGGAGCAGCATGGGACAGCTCGGCGATGGGGCTCGCTGCCACCTCCAGCAGTCCCATGCCATTCTGCAGGCCCAAAAACACGGCAGCACAGGCGGATGGACGCAGGCAGCTTGGAAAGCACTGCTGCAGAAGCAATGCCTTCAAAGCGCCCCCTTAATACCCAAACTGCTGCCAATAACTTAGGCCTTATCCACCGAGCCGACAGCCCTCAAAAGCCCTCCTCAGCCCTCTGAACTTTTCACCTCCGTGCTCACCGCCTCTCCGGAGCAAGGCTAACCCACGAGGAAAGCTTAGCCGGGGCTTTCTTAACATAACTTGCTTCAAGCGAGGAGGGTTTGCCAGCCCCAGCTGCCTTCTCGCATCAGCAGATGTTACACAAGCCTCACCTGGGGCAGGAGGCAGCGCAAGCGACCCCCAAAGCCACCCAAGGGGCAGCAGCCTCCGGGCAGTAACAGGGAGGTCTGAAGGGGCTCTGGTCCCTAAGCGGCGAGACCGGCAGCATCCCTGCCGACCCCAGCACAG
>NW_009650188.1:4082651-4084233 GCF_000708025.1 Charadrius vociferus | reverse complement strand
CCCAAAGCCCTGCGCTCAGGGTCTGGCTTGGTGCGGGGGCGGGGGGGAGCAGGCAGTGCCCTGTGCCATGCCCCGCTTTGCCCCTCGGAGCAGGTTATCAGGCTCCAGCACCTGGATTTGCTAGCGGAGACCCTCGCTCCAGCATGGAGAATCAGTCACCGTCCCACAAGGGAGGAGAAACCCCCCCCATCCCCACCGCGGGTGTGGGAAGCACCCACTTTCGGAGGCGCTCGGGTGGGAAAAGGCACCCAGCAAACTGCAGGCACTGCTCAGTATTTTTCCACCCCGGCAGCTCCCGTGCTGTCCCATCCCCGGCTCCCGCTCAGCCCTCTGCGCCTCCCAGCTCGGACCCAAGGGGTGGGAGAGCGATGTCGGCACTAAGCAGAAGGAGCTGCGCCCACACGCAGGTACCAGGCCAAGCACACGCCACCCACCCCCCTGCCTCGGGGCGACGGGATCCTGGGCCACCCTGTGCCAGCCTCAGGGGGATGGCACCAAAATTGCTATCCCTCCAAGAAGGTGGACCCTCCTGGCCATCACAGCCACCCTACTGAAGACACAGCCAGAGTTTTGCTGGGGGATGGGGGGGGAGGGGTGGGGAAGTGGCCAGGGAGAGCTGGATCCTCAGCCAGGAGGAGGTGGAAGTGCTGGCTAAGGCCTCACCTTGATTTATTGTCTCAAGAGTTGGGTCCCCACCCTCCCTCCGGGGACAACCCTGCTCATTCTTTACCACCTTGCAGCAGCCACAAGTGTGTGTTAATGCCCCGAGGCTGTCCAGAACCGAAGTGAAATTCAGGTGGTTTTCACCTCCTCCGATTGCTCAGGCAAGGCAGAGCCACCATGCATGACAACAGAACCTGCCTTCGCCCACAACCCCAGTTCCTGCACCCTAATGTAGAGAGCAAAGGTTTCAACACTGAAACAAATGCTGGTTTTGACCCATACAAATTAGCTGAGGATCCCATATTTAGACCAAGTTCAGCTATGGTCACCTGAATCTAACAGCTCAGCTGAAGGAAAAGTAGCCGCGAGCTGGTGCTGAGACCCAGTCAGTCCAGGAGAGACCCAAAATAGCTCCCATATAGGGGACCTGTCAAGCCACAGGGAACCTAAATCCATGTCCAGCCCTTTTCCCTCGGTTTGCAGAGAGGGTTTGTTTAACTGGGACACTGACAGCTCTGATAGCTCCAAATTCTTGGAAATGTGCTTGCTACCTACAAAATTTCCCAGAAACTTTGGCCACCAGAGCTGGCTGCAAACAAGCCCAGGGCATTTACGGGTGGAGGTCCCCGTGGCACAGGGTGACCCTCGCCCCATCCGAGCAGCTCCTCTTTTCACCCACTGAGCTCCACCGAACAACCCCAAAAGGGAAGCGGGGAGCAAAGGCAGCTTGCGATGTAAACATCTCCCCCTCCATCCCATAAACACCCGCCGGCCAGCAAACCCTTGCCTGGGAGAGACCCCCAGCGTGGGCAAGGGTTTCACGGCTGGGGTGGGAGGATGTCGCTCCCTACCCCGTGGGGCGGGGGGGTGGTGGTGTTGGTGGCAGTCCCATGCCCTCGCCCAGCACAACATGTTTACG
>NW_009650188.1:4077382-4078337 GCF_000708025.1 Charadrius vociferus | reverse complement strand
GGGGCCAGCGCCCTCTCCCGGGAAGCCGCCGGGCGGAGAACCCGTCCCCTCGCCGTCTCGCAGGGCTCAGGGCAGCTTGTTACCGCCTGCCGCCTTCCCCTCCTCCCCCTTGCAGGCTCCCGGGTATTTTTTTGGGGGGGGGGGAACTGGGCTGAGCCTGTGCCTTCGCCCAGCTGCGTGCTCCAGTGACCCTTATTGTCGCCAGCGTTCAACGGAGACAAAAACCTCATCGGGGAGCTAGGGAAGGCACGATGCCAACAGGTGACACCTCCCAGGAGCGGATTTAAATCAGCCTTCAAAGGGCCCCCGCTCTAAACGCGCAGCGAGCCGGCCGGAGACAATGCGCCGCTCCAGGGGCGAGTCCCAACTGGCACATGTTTTTCTTTCTTCCTCCTATTAATTCGTGGGAACACCTTTATTCGCCTGCCCCGGCACTTCCCTCCGGCGCGGTTTACATCCTGCGAGAATTGCCAGGGTTGGAAGGCGCCTGGTGAACTGGGAGGGTCGGTCAGGGCTGGACCTTGCAGCCTTTTGCCTCCAAGGCGGCAACGCAAACCCAGCAGGGACAGCACACAGCAACGTCCCTGGTCTGCGCGGAAGAGATTTGGGGACAGGATGGCCCAGTCTCTCACAGTTAGGATGAGACATGCCCTCTTTTATGTGTGCCCAGTCCGATATTGTCCTGTCACCTTTTTCCGACCCCAGCCAGGAGCCAGGCTGCAGCGAGGGGCCGTGGCTTCCCTCCCCACCGTGCCCTGCCTGGGCTGCTGTGACCCATCCCTCTCCACGTGTCCTCCCCCATCCCTGTCCTCGCATCCCCCCCAGCTGTCCTGGGCAGTTTGCTCTTAGCACAGGGGCCTTGCACCCCCTCTAGGCTTGCTGGGACCCCCTGAAAGTGCAGCCTCATGAATTTGGGAATGCCTTAAGATGGAGCAATGTCACACTGCGGGGGGGG
>NW_009650188.1:4069621-4077218 GCF_000708025.1 Charadrius vociferus | reverse complement strand
AGGGTGGCCCCTCACTTCAGACCCTGCAGCTGGAGAGCTGGCCACCCCCCAGGATCTCAACCCCAACACATCGCAGACCTGGTCCGCCAAGCCTAGGTACCTGTTTGCCTTTTACCAGCAGTGAGAAAATATCTTAAATAGAAATTAATGATTTCTTTTTTAAAACAGAGATGTCACACAGTGGCGAGGAATTGTCCGTTTTGTTGTGACCGGTTGGATCCTAGGAGGCGGCCTGACTCACCCGAAATGCCCCAGCCTCTAGCAGTGGCACAGCTGGGAGGGAGGAAGGCCGAGCATCTCTCCTCTCTCCCTGTGCCAAACAGCTAAGACACTTCCAAATTTAAATAGACCATTTTCAGACCCATCCAAGAAAGCGCTTTGGGCTACAAGGTCCCGTATAAGTAACTGAAACACACCCAAGCAAGACTAGACATGGGTTGGATGTCCTGATGGGGCATCACCTCCATCTTTGCCCACCGCTGGGCACAGCTGCCTCTGCTTGGACCCACCACAGCGTGTCCACTGCCGCTGAGACCTGGGCTCCGGAGTGGCTCATGGGGCTGGAGGAACTGGAGACGCAGCCCTTTTTACCCATGATTAGCAAGGGCTGGAAAACTAACCTAAGGCCTTAGCAAGGCAAGCAAGCACTTAATTAACAAGTTGCCCTGATAAGACTCGAACAGCAGTCACCAACTGAGGACAGGGACCTCACTGGAGGGGGGGGAAAACACGACTCATCTGCACCTGGGGGGGTGTGTAGGACTGACCTTGTGCAAGCAGCGGTGGCCGACCGGTCTCCCCTGGAGCGCTGCGGGAGGCTGACGAAACCCCCCAAGGCAGGGAGGCGGTAGCTGTTCGCCCGATAAGTGAGCAAACATTGCACGCTCCGCAGCAGGCCCATGCTCCCTTTGAAGATGCTGCCAGGGTCAAGGGTAGCCAAGGGGTGGTGACCAGAGGGCTTTTGGAGGCAGAGCAGGCTACCTGGGCTGCAATTTAGGAAAGCCAATTAATAAATAGAAACGTGCAGAGGCACACACAAAGAAGAACAAAACAAACAAACAAAAAAAAGCTCCCTCCTGATGCAGCTCAGCTGCAATACCCACCTGTGACGCATTTAGGGGAAGAGGGGTCTTGGACCACAGCAGCCAGAAAAAGCCTTGTGCAACCCCCCTCCCTGGTTCCTGCCTCTTCCACCCCTTTTCTCAGCACCGGTCACCCTGCCCGATGCCCACCTTGCCACCCCTGACAGGAAACCATGGCATTGCTTCATCCCCGAGCCACCCCCTTTTCCCCACCTTCCCCCTGCCCCGGAGAGGGCTCTTTGCAGAAGGGACATGGCTGGTGCCAGCTCGGGGCCAGTTTGGCAGCAGCCCCGGCAATGGCAGCACCTACCTCTCGGCGGCTCTGCCCCACAACACGTGCAGGACCTTGCGCAGAGGCCGAGCGTCCCTTCAGCGAGCAGGGGCCGCCCGCTGTCGCCGCCGCGAAGCACGTGCTCGGCTTCAAAAGCGACCAGGGGGAAGCTGGAAGATGAGACCGTCAGGGGCA
Organism: Charadrius vociferus; assembly: GCF_000708025.1. Classification (NCBI taxonomy): domain Eukaryota; kingdom Metazoa; phylum Chordata; class Aves; order Charadriiformes; family Charadriidae; genus Charadrius; species Charadrius vociferus. The sequence goes on along the minus strand of NW_009650188.1, from coordinate 4,075,670 downwards.
GGCGGGATTTGAGACCTAGAAATTGCTTGGCTCGGTTTGCTCTGTGCAAGGGTGGAGAATATCCCAGGGAGCGCTCAGCGCATGCCTTTCCCTGCAGTTGGAAATTGGTCGCAGTGTGCATTGGCGGGGTTGGTTTTGTTGTTTTTTGGGGTGTTTTTTTTTTTCCTCTTTTTTTTTTTTTTATTAGCGAAACGCGCTCCCAGCTAGGTCAGGGCCGCGTTAGCTGCGGCTGGCAGATTAATTTCAGACTAATGCACTTCGCAGCTCTGTAAGTGAGAGTGCAGAGATCCCCAAAGCGCTGCCCAAGCGGAGTCAGCAGTAGGATCCCAGCGTGACGCTGTAAATTATAAAAGGCAACCAGCCAAGTGCTGTTGTCCGCGTCCTCCCTCCCCTATGGCTGAATTCGGTCCCCGTCCTGCCATCGGCACATGCTTGACCTGGACCGGTGAAGTCAACAGAGCTGGCCACACGTATAAGGTTATGCGAACGATGTCGCTTGAGCTGGAGAAGAGGAACGCAAACGCAGAGCGTGCTGCAGGGGCTGTCAGGTGTAATGGGGTCAGAGCCCAGCCTTCTCCGTAAATCCCCGGCAAGGAAGCTACAGACAGATGGCAATAGGCTCAAAAATACTTCTCATTAACATAAGGAAATACCAGAGATGTCCTCTCTAAGCAAGCAAATCTCACACACCCAGGAGACCGAGCATGAAAATCGCATTAAAAAAAATAAATAATAATCCTAATATATTCAAGAAAGGAATGACTATTTAAAGCTGAACTGCCACACCTGAGACCTTAGACAATTCAAGTTGTAAGGTGCTACGGGCCCAAAAGGATCAAACCCATTGCTGACAGTCTTTGAGGTATCCTAAACTATTTATATGAGAACAGGCTGGGGCTGGGGGGGGAATCTTGCCCCAAAAGCTCGCTCTGGGCATTACTTGTGCTAGAGGGAGAGCAGGGTTGTGCAGCAAGGTGCTTGCACTGCTCCTTCATGCTGGAGTTTCCCACCTTGCAGGGGCTGTAGACCATCACCTGAGACCAAAAGCCATGCAGAGGTGTTTGGGGCTGCTGGGGGTCGGTGGGTACCGACCACAGCTTGGGGCAGGGGGGAAGGGAAACAACTCTCACCCTCCCCACAGCAATGAAAGGGGCAGGTTGGGCTGCCTGGGGAGGCTGCGAGCAGCCAAGTGACCGCAGGCATCGAGGCTGACCCCGTGGTCGGGCAGCCTTGGACTTTGCCGCTGCGGTGAGCCGGGCCAGTTTCTGTTGGGCAAGGATGGGAAACCCAGCCCCGTCCCCCTCTGCCACCCCAGCAGTGTGAGGCTCTGCCGCTGGCAGAGGTGGCCTCAGGTCTGCCGAGGGTGGGCTCTTCCCTGCATGTGGGGGGACAGAGGACATGGGTAATTCGGGCTCGGACAGGGAGGGAGCGAAGCCCTTCTGACGTGTTTGGTGTTGCAACGCTGCCCTTATCTTTGTACAAAGAGTCCATCTACTCTACGCTCCTCTCCGAGCCCCCTTCTAAATCTGGGCTGTGCTCATGCATCCACCTCTTTAAGCTTTTTTTTTTTTTTTTTTAAATTTTATTTTGGTTAGTAGCCACACAGCTCACATGAGCTCCTTTTGCAAGGGGTCGTTGCAGCATGATGAACAGGACAGATGTGCCCATACATGCACTGAGCAAAACCCTGGGAAGCTGCAGCTGGGCTGAATGGGACCTCTTGGGGTCTCCTCTTGGGGAGGGACTTCATGGAAGTGTCCCCATGCATTCCTACAGTAACCATGTCGGCCTGTTCCTGCTCACAACCTAGGTCCTTTCCTGGCAGAAACTGGCAGAGTCCTGCTGAGGTTAGCCCAGAGCCATACAGACACCAGCAGAGCTCCACCAGCCTCTGAGGGTCTCACTGGGCATCTGCTCAGTTGCCAACTAGAAAGTACATATTTTTGACAGTTGCAACCTTTCCCCAATGACTTTTAAGTCTTTCATGTGTGAGACTGCCACCACGCCAGCTCATCCCTACCTGCTCCTCTCCTCTCTTGGGTTTAGCAACACATATCCTTATGAATTTGTGGTGGGAGCTACTCCTCTCTAGGGTCTACCATAACTCCTTCCCGCAGCACTGCCTGGCACCACTAGAATAAGCAGATCACGAATCATAGAATGCTCTAGGTTAGAAGGAACCTTGAAGATCAACAAGTTCCAACCCCCCTGCCATAGGCAGGGACACCTCCCACCAGACCAGGTTGCTCAAAGCCCCATCCAGCCTGGCCTTAAACACCTCCAGGGATGGGGCTTCCACAGCTTCTCTGGGCAACCTGTTCCAGTGCCTTACCACCCTCAGAGTGAAGTTTTTTTTCCTAATATCTAATGTAAATCTACCTTCTTCCAGTTTGAAGCCATTCCCCCCCATCCTGTCACTACATGCCCTAGTAAAAAGTCCGTCCCCAAAACATTATTTTGCAGCTTGTGGTTTCGTTGTCACCACGTACATCCCATGCGCACCATGAGGACGTGCACACCACCCACTGCTGTTAAAGCCAACAGCTTCAATTAATGCAGCGTGGCCGGTGCCTTGCAGTGTGGCAGGACATGATCTCCCCAGGGCACACGTGTGTGCACAGACAGTTCAGCTGTGATCCCTAACACGCTTTCACGAGTCTGTCATGTCCCTCCTGGCCTGGTACAGCACCACAGTTACCCTCCTCGCACAGGGCAGCGCAGCAATGCACAAAGGAAAGAACTCACTTGCTCAAGGTGACAGAGCAAGCCAATGCCAGCAGCCCAGGACTGTCATCCTGGGGTCCCCAGCACCAGCCCAACAATTAATTAGGAGTCGTCCTTGTACCAATTGTGGCTGTGGAGGTACAAGCCCATTGCTGAGATGCAGACCCCTGTTGCTGCTGGGGACAGCTTTGTATTCCTGATTTGACAGCGCCACCTCGTGAGGTGGCCCCGCTCCTGGGGACACTGTGGGGTGCAGGTCCTGCCTCCCCGCTACCTGCGCCCGCTCCAGCTCCGGGGAGGTGGCACACCGTTACCCATGTTTCAACCTGCCCGTGCCCACGCAGGTGACAGTAACAGGGACCACAATGACAGCGACAGAAGGGGAAATGACGTTCAACGTAACGCAACTGTGTTTTGTGAACGGCCAGAATGAGAAAGCTCAGGGCGTCTTAGAAACACCAGGTTGGCAGAGCCTATCCTGCAGCCCCCCTTAGGCAAGTGCAGAAAAGATGTCCCGGTGCAGGAGAGGCCATAAAACCCTTCCCACGCCCACCAAGAGCACAGAGAAGCAGACTCACCTCCCTGCTACAAGGCACGCCAGAGACCCCAGGCGTGACAGTGCCCAAAACCTGGAGGGCACTAGCAGTCCTGCCAGGTCTGACGCCACGGCATTGAGGACAGGAGGATCAAATACCCACCTGGGGAGTAGATTCCTCCTCCCACCAGGGAAAGGGGTCACTGCTACTGCAAGTGAGATGTGCTTCTTTCTTTCTTCCTTTCTTCTCTTCCCACTGGAGGGTCTCCAAGGTTGGGTCTCAGTCCCAAATCTAATAAAGCAGGACAGCTAGTAAGGAATCTGGGGTTGCTTTGCTCAGGGCAGCTCTAGCAAGGGTATCCTGTGAGATTTCCGTCACCACCTGAGCAGACACAATGAGAGCAACCATGCATGGTACTGAGGTGCTACCAAGAACCCAGTTTGAAGGCAAGAAGTTTGCCTGAGTGGGGAGAGGGGAAGGGTTTTCTTTCAGGACTGCCCAAGTGGGTTTGCAGGGCTTATGATTAGAAAAGTGATATATCCCTGAAGGACAGCAAAGAGGGGGGTGCTGAGAGCCCTGTGGTGCCCAAGAGCCACACGACCACCGAGCACCAGGACAAGCGTGTCACAAGCAGCATGGCACTCCGGAACACATCCCTGGGACACGGCAGCATGACAGCCGCTGGTAAGTTACCTTTGCTGGAGGCTTCAGCCCCTCTAAGGACATCCCAAAGGGGACAGTGAGGAAAAAGCAACGTTACGCTTCTGAAACACGAGTCCTTGCTGTGACACAGCTGTGCCTTCACACAAGTGGACATTTCCACGGGCATCCACCCATCATTGGGCTGATGCCAACCCACCCCCTTGTCTCCAGATCTTTCAGGCATGAATAGAACTTCACAGGATAATGGGAGGTGTTGGGCACACTACGTAGATCTCCTGGGGGTCTGCAGCAACTGTCACTCTACCCAGAGCCGCAGCCTGCCCCCAGCCTGCTGATGCCTGCTAATTTAGGGGGATTTGCTACCAGAACTTGAGCAAGAACACTCGGGGGCATCAGAGCAGTGGGGCTGGAGTAGCAGCACCAAAGCACAACGCATGGTTCCTTGATAGCAGGGTTATACCTGCTGTATGGGTAAGGTGGAGGAACACAGCTCCTCTCCTTCACCCACAGGACCTCCTTTCTCCTGCCCCACAGATGCCACCACATTTGTGCCCAGCCTCCACGAACCGTTTACCTTTGCTATTTAGAAAGCTGCCATTCGAACTTTCCAGCTCCTACGTGCAGCTGGACCTTGGTGCTTTCCAAACACCCTGTGCCACCCACCCAGAGCACATGGGTGCACTGCAACCCAAATTCCGTGGACTGCCCCAAGTCCAAATCCTCCCATATGTGCACAGGACCAGCCCATATCGCACATCCCCTAGAGCTGTTCTGTTCCAGCCTCTCAAAACTCATCCTTTGGTTCACATTTACGTCACACTTGGCAACACAAAGCCCAGGTAACTTTCTCTTCTCCCCCTTGTAGCAACCATAGCCTCCACGGACATGAGGCTTCTGCTGAGAGATGATGTTTTTGTCGACTTTTTCAACACATTTCTGAACCTTCCTGTAAGTCCACTCTGCACCAGAAATCGTGGGAGCTTTCTGAGCTCTTCTCAGGTGAACTTTTTCAGCCTCTGGGGTGTTAGAGCCCCCAGGAAAAATGGGAATACAACACACTCAGGCTGGAAAATGAAGGAAACCTGAGGACCTCAGCTTGGAAACAGAGGTCTGAAAGGGCAGACAATGCCCTTCTCCATAGTGAGGACTAACTAGAACAGCTGGGCTCTGGGCTCCCCTGCCACCCTCCATCTCTTTCAGCTCTTCCCCTTCCTTTTGATACAGGTTTTTGGCCAGACACCCATTTACATCAGCAGCATGGGCCGGTGGGACCTCTGGCCAGAGCTGCCAAGCTGCCTGGTGAGAAAATGCCCCTTGCGATGAGGGTGAGGAAGAGGGAGGAAGGGCACAGGGGAGGGAAGGAGCCAGTTCCTTATTGCCAAGGCCATGCTCTCCGGCTTTCCTGCTCACTCAGCCAGTGGATTATTTCAAACTCAGGCATCATTTTGCTTTTAAGCACTGGGAGGAGCACAAGCCATTTAAAGTCCTGGTGCAGCTTATGGGGTCCATCCAGCCCTCAGTAAACATTGATAGTTGGAGTTCAGGAGAGCATGTGTGGTGGCAGAGAAGGAGGACACGAACATCAGCCCTTTCTGCCCTCTGTTCCTCCTGAATTCACCAGGAGTGAAGTCCTGTTGATCCTCAAACTAGCTCAGCCCTCCCCACGGACATCCCCACAGCCACCAGCGTCGTTTGCAGTGCTCAGATCCCGTAGCAAAAGGGAACCTGCTCCTCTCAGTGCTGCCGGCAAGCTGCCGTGCCTTCCTGCCTGTGCTCCGGGAAAGCATGCAGGCTGCGAGGAGAGAAGCCGTGCAGGCAGCCACGGCAGCACCGGGTCTTCCCAGGTTTGCGGGCAGAGCTCGCGGGGATGCGGGCAGGCGCTATAGCTCGAGCATCCCCCTTATTTCTCAGCACGGGGATGGCTTGCATCGCCGTCTAGCAATACGGCGCCTTCCCTGCCTCCTTCCCCCATAGCACGGGCCCGTTACTCACCCTAATCCCCAGGCAGGAGACGGCTCCTTGCTCACATCCTAATCCTCTCCTTGGGCACGGGGTGTGGGGGGGTTGCACCGCAGGATCCCAGCCCCCCGGCTTTACTGGCTTTGCTGGGGAAAGCAAACACGCGC